>NC_086194.1:63307000-63607000 GCF_035770615.1 Melospiza melodia melodia | reverse complement strand
GGTACTATCAAACCAGCCCAACTTGGCACTGGTGCCACCATGGGTCTGGTCACCATCCTGCCTATCGTAGCTTTTCAGGAGCCAGCCGCTCACTCCCAGCCATAGGCCCCCAGACAAATACCTCGGCACGTTTCCCTGGCAAACAAAAGTAGGCTGCCCCGCTTCTGGATGGCAAATTGCAGGACGCACTTGGTACTACGAAAACAGCCCGACTTGGCACTGATGCCACCTTGGGTCAGGGAACAATCCTGTGTATAGAGCTTTTTATGGAGCCAGCCGGCCACGTCCAGTCATATACCCCCAAAAAAAAAACCACGGAACTTTCCTCCAGCAAACAAAAATCCGCTGCCCCGCGTCTGGATGGCAGATTGCAGGAGCTATTTAGTATTATCAAACCAGCCCGACTTGGCACTGGTGGCACCATGAGTCTGGTAACCATCCTGCCTATCGTAGCTTTTCAGTAGTCAGCCGGTCACTCCCAGCCATAGGCCCCCAGACAAATACCTCGGCCCGTTTCCCTGGGAAACAAAAGTAAGCTGTCCCGCTTCTGGATGGCAGATTGCAGGAGCCACTTGGTACTATCAAACCAGCCCAACTTGTTCCCAGACCCAAGGTGGCACCAGTGCCAAGTGGGGCTGGTTTGATGGTGCAACGTGGCTCCTGCAATCTGCCATCCAAAAGCGGGGCAGCTTACTTTTGTTTGCCAGGGAAACGGGCCGAGGTTTGTGTCTGGGGGTCTATGGCTGGGAGTGACCGGCTGGCTCGTGAAAAGCTACGATAGGCAGGATGGTTCCCAGACCAGTGGTGGCACCAGTGCCAATGTTGGGCTGGTTTGATAGTACCAAGTGGCTCCTGCAATCTGCCATCAAAAAGTTGGCAGGCGAGTTTTGTTTTCCAGGGAAAAGCGCCGTAGTTTTTGTTTGGGGGCCTGTGGCTCAGAGTGGCCGGGTGGCTGCTTAGAATCCACGATACGCAGGATGGTTCCCAGACCCAAGGTGGCACCAGTGCCAAGTCGGGCTGGTTTGACACAACCAAGTGGCTCCTGCAATCTGCCATCCAGAATCAGGGCAGCTTAATTTTGTTTGCCAGGGAAACGGTCCGAGGTTTGTGTCTGGGGGCCTATGGCTGGGAGTGACCGGCTGGCTCCTGAAATGCTACAATAGGCAGGATGGTTCCCAGACCCAGAGTGGCACCAGTGCCAAGTTGGGATGATTTGATAGTACCAAGTGGCTCCTGCAATCTGCCATCAAAATTTGGCAGGCGAATTTTGTTTTCCAGGGAAAACAAAAGTTGTTTGTGTTTGGGGGCCTGTGGCTGGGAGTGGCCGGCTGGCTCCTTAGAATCCACGATATGCAGGATTGTTCCCAGACCCAAGGTGGCACCAGTGCCAAGTCGGGCTGGTTTGATGGTGCAAAGTGGCTCCTGCAATCTGCCATACAGACGCGGGGCAGCGGATTTTTGTTTCCAAGAGAAATGGTCCGTGGTTTGTTTTTGGGGGTTTATGGCTGGGTGTGGCCGGCTGGCTCCTTAAAAAGCTCGATATGCAGGATGGTTCCCTGACACAAGGTGGCACCAGTGCCACGTCGGGCGGTTTTCGTAGTACAAAGTGCGTCCTAAAATTTGCCATCCAGAAGAGGGGCAGTTGAGTTTTGTTTGCCAGAGAAAAGGGCCGTGGTTTGTTTTTGGGGGCATATGGCTGAGAGTGGCCGGCTGGCTCCTGAAAAGCTACGATAGGCAGGATGTTTACCAGACCCATGGTGGCACCAGTGCCAAGTTGGGCTGATTTGATAGTACCAAGTGGCTCCTGCAATCTGCCATCCAGAATCGGGGCAGCTTACTTTTGTTTGCCAGGGAAACGGGCCGAGCTTTGTGTCTGGGGGCCTATGGCTGCAAGTGACCGGCTGGCTCCTGAAAAGCTACGATAGGCAGGATGGTGACCAGACCCATGGTGGCACCAGTGCCAAGTTGGGCTGGTTTGATAGTACCAAGTGGCTCCTGCAATCTGCCATCAAAAAGTTGGCAGGCAAGTTTTCTTTACCAGGGAAAAGCGCCGTTGTTTTTGTTTGGGGGCCTATGGCTGGGAGTGGCCGGCTGGCTCCTTAGAATCCACCATACGCAGGATGGTTCCTAGACTTGACGTGGCACCAGTGCCAAGTTGGGCTGGTTTGATAGTACCAAGTGCGTCCTGCAATCTGCCATCCAGAAGTGGGGTAGCTTACTTTTGTTTGCCAGGGAAACGGGCCGAGCTTTGTGTCTCGGGGCATATGGCTGGGAGTGACCGGCTGGCTCCTGAAAAGCTACGATAGGCAGGATGGTGACCAGACCCATGGTGGCACCAGTGCCAAGTTGGGCTGGTTTGATAGTACCAAGTGGCTCCTGCAATCTGCCATCAAAAAGTTGGCAGGCGAGTTTGTTATCCAGGGAAAAGCGCCGTTGTTTGTGCCTGGGGCCCTATCGCCTGGAGTGGACGGATGGCTAATTAGAATCCACGATACACAGGATGGTTCCCAGACCCATGGTGGCACCAGTGCCAAGTTGGGCTGGTTTGATAGTACCAAGTGGTTCCTGCAATCTGCCATCCAGAAGCGGGGCAGCTTACTTTTGTTTGCCAGGGAAACGGTCCGAGGTTTGTGTCTGGGGTCCTAAGCCTGGAAGTGACCGGCTGGCTCGTGAAAAGCTACGATAGGCAGGATGGTGACCAGACCCATGACGGCACCAGTGCCAAGTTGGGCTGGTTTGATAGTACCAAGTGGCTCCTGCAATCTGCCATCAAAAACTTGGCAGGCGAGTTTTGTTTTCCAGGGAAAAGCGCCGTTGTTTGTGTTTGGGGGCCTGTGGCTGGGAGTGGCCGGCTGGCTCCTTAGAATCCACGATACTCAGCATGGTTCCCAGACCAAAGGTGGCACCAGTGCCAAGTTGGGCTGGTTTGATAGTACCAAGTGGTTCCTGCAATCTGCCATCCAGAAGCGGGGCAGCTTACATTTGTTGGCCAGGGAAACGGGCCGAGGTTTGTGTCTGGGGGCCTATGGCTGGGAGTGACCGGCTGGCTCCTGAAAAGCTACGATAGGCAGGATGGTGACCAGACCCATGGTGGCACCAGTGCCAAGTTGGGCTGATTTGATTGTACCAAGTGGCTCCTGCAATCTGCCATCAAAAAGTTGGCAGGCGAATTTTGTTTTCCAGGGAAAAGCGCCGTTGTTTGTGTTTGGGGGCCTGTGGCAGGGAGTGGCCGGCTGGCTCCTGAAAAGCTACGATAGGCAGGATGGTGACGAGACCCATGGTGGCACCAGTGCCAAGTTGGGCTGGTTTGATAGTACCAAGTGGCTCCGGCAATCTGCCATCAAAAAGTTGGCAGACGAGTTTTGTTTTCAAGGGAAAAGCGCCGTTGTTTGTGTTTGGGGGCCTGTGGCTGGGAGTGGCCGGCTGGCTGCTTAGAATCTACCATACGCAGGATGGTTCCCAGACCAGAGGTGGCACCAGTGCCAAGTCGGGCTGGTTTGATAGTACCAAGTGCGTCCTGCAATCTGCCATCCAGAAGCGGGACAGCTTACTTTTGTTTGTCAGGGAAACGGGCCGAGCTTTGTGTCTGTGGGCCTACGGCTGGGAGTGACCGGCTGGCTCCTGAAAAGCTACGATAGGCAGGATGGTGACCAGACCCATGGTGGCACCAGTGCCAAGTTGGGCTGGTTTGATAGTACCAAGTGGCTCCTGCAATCTGCCATCAAAAATTTGGCAGGCAAGTTTTGTTTTCCAGGGAAAAGTGCCGTTGTTTTTTTTTGGGGGCCTATGGCTGGGAGTGGCCGGCTGGCTCCTTAGAATCCACGATACGCAGGATGGTTCCCAGACCTGAGGTGGCACCAGTGCCAAGTTGGGCTGGTTTGATAGTACCAAGTGCGTCCTGCAATCTGCCATCCAGAAGCGGGGTAGCTTACTTTTGTTTGCCAGGGAAACGGGCCGAGGTTTGTGTCTCGGGGCTTATGGCTGGGAGTGACCGGCTGGCTCCTGAAAAGCTACGATAGGCAGGATGGTGACCAGACCCATGGTGGCACCAGTGCCAAGTTGGGCTGGTTGGATAGTACCAAGTGGCTCCTGCAATCTGCCATCAAAAACTTGGCAGGCGAGTTTGTTATCAAGGGAAAAGCGCCGTTGTTTGTGTTTGGGGGCCTGTGGCTGGGAGTGGCCGGCTGGCTCCTTAGAATCCATGATACGCAGGATGGTTCCCAGACCAGAGGTGGCACCAGTGCCAAGTTGGGCTGGTTTGATGGTGAAAAGTGGCTCCTGCAATCTGCCATCCAGAAGCGGGGCAGCTTACTTTTGTTTGCCAGGGAAACGGGCCGAGCTTTGTGTCTGGGGGCCTATGGCTGGGAGTGACCGGCTGGCTCCTGAAAAGCTACGATAGGCAGGATGGTGACCAGACCCATGGTGGCACCAGTGTCAAGGTGGGCTGGTTTGATAGTACCAAGTGGCTCCTGCAATCTGCCATCAAAATTTGGCAGGCGAGTTTTGTTTTCCAGGGAAAAGCGCCGTTGTTTTTGTTTGGGGGCCTGTGGCTGGGAGTGGCCGGATGGCTAATTAGAATCCACGATACGCAGCATGGTTCCCAGACCTGAGGTGGCACCAGTGCCAAGTCGGGCTAGTTTGATGGTGCAAAGTGGCTCCTGCAATCTGCCATCCAGAAGCGGGGCAGCTTGCTTTTGTTTGCCAGGCAAACGGGCCGAGGTTTGTGTCTGGGGCCTATGGCTGGGAGTGACCGGCTGGCTCCTGAAAAGCTACGATAGGCAGGATGGTGACCAGACCCAAGGTGGCACCAGTGCCAAGTTGGGCTGGTTTGATAGTACCAAGTGGCTCCTGCAATCTGCCATCAAAAAGTTGGCAGGCGAGTTTTGTTTTCCAGGGAAAAGCGCCGTTGTTTGTGTTTGGGGGCCTGTGGCTGGGAGTGGCCGGCTGGCTCCTTAGAATCCACGATACCCATGCTCATTCCCAGACCTGAGGTGGCACCAGTGCCAAGTCGGGCTAGTTTGATGGTGCAAAGTGGCTCCTGCAATCTGCCATCCAGAAGCGGGACAGCTTACTTTTCCTTGCCAGGGAAACGGGCCGAGCTTTGTGTCTGGGGGCCTATGGCTGGGAGTGACCGGCTGGCTCCTGAAAAGCTACGATAGGCAGGATGGTGACCAGACCCATGGTGGCACCAGTGCCAAGTTGGGCTGGTTTGATAGTACCAAGTGGCTCCTGCAATCTGCCATCAAAAATTGGCAGGCGAGTTTTGTTTTCCAGGGAAAAGCGCCGTTGTTTGTGTTTAGGGGCCTGTGGGTGGAAGTGGCCGGATGGCTAATTAGAATCCACGATACGCAGCATGGTTCCCAGACCTGAGGTGGCACCAGTGCCAAGTCGGGCTAGTTGGATGGTGCAAAGTGGCTCCTGCAATCTGCCATCCAGAAGCGGGGCAGCTTACTTTTGTTTTCCAGGGAAAAGCGCCGTTGTTTGTGTTTGGGGGCCTGTGGGTGGGAGTGGCCGTATGGCTCCTTAGAATCCACGATACGCAGGATGGTTCCCAGACCAGAGGTGGCACCAGTGCCAAGTTGGGCTGGTTTGATAGTACCAAGTGGTTCCTGCAATCTGCCATCCAGAAGCGGGGCAGCTTACTTTTGTTTGCCAGGGAAACGGTCCGAGGATTGTGTCTGGGGGCCTAAGCCTGGAAGTGACCGGCTGGCTCGTGAAAAGCTACGATAGGCAGGATGGTGACCAGACCCATGACGGCACCAGTGCCAAGTTGGGCTGGTTTGATAGTACCAAGTGGCTCCTGCAATCTGCCATCAAAAACTTGGTAGGCGAGTTTTGTTTTCCAGGGAAAAGCGCCGTTGTTTGTGTTTGGGGGCCTGTGGCTGGGAGTGGCCGGATGGCTCCTTAGAATCCACGATACTCAGCATGGTTCCCAGACCAGAGGTGGCACCAGTGCCAAGTTGGGCTGGTTTGATAGTACCAAGTGGCTCCTGCAATCTGCCATCCAGAAGCGGGGCAGCTTACTTTTGTTTGCCAGGGAAACGGGCCGAGGTTTGTGTCTGGGGGCCTATGGCTGGGAGTGACCGGCTGGCTCCTGAAAAGCTACGATAGGCAGTATGGTGACCAGACCCATGGTGGCACCAGTGCCAAGTTGGGCTGATTTGATAGTACCAAGTGGCTCCTGCAATCTGCCATCAAAAAATTGGCAGGCGAATTTTGTTATCCAGGGAAAAGCGCAGTTGTTTGTGTTTGGGGGCCTGTGGCAGGGAGTTGCCGGCTGGCTCCTGAAAAGCTACGATAGGCAGGATGGTGACCAGACCCATGGTGGCACCAGTGCCAAGTTGGGCTGGTTTGATAGTTCCAAGTGGCTCCGGCAATCTGCCATCAAAATTTGGCAGGCGAGTTTTGTTTTCCAGGGAAAAGCGCCGTTGTTTGTGTTTGGGGGCCTGTGGGTGGGAGTGGCCGGATGGCTAATTAGAATCCACGATACGCAGCATGGTTCCCAGACCTGAGGTGGCACCAGTGCCAAGTCGGGCTAGTTTGATGGTGCGAAGTGGCTCCTGCAATCTGCCATCCAGAAGCGGGGCAGCTTGCTTTTGTTTGCCAGGGAAACGGGCCGAGGTTTGTGTCTGGGGGCCTATGGCTGCGAGTGACCGGCTGGCTCCTGAAAAGCTATGATAGGCAGGATGGTGACCAGACCCATGGTGGCACCAGTGCCAAGTTGGGCTGGTTTGATAGTACCAAGTGGCTCCTGCAATCTGCCATCAAAAAGTTGGCAGGCGAGTTTTGTTTTCCAGGGAAAAGCGCCGTTGTTTGTGTTTGGGGGCCTGTGGCTGGGAGTGGCCGGCTGGCTGCTTAGAATCCACGATACGCAGGATGGTTCCCAGACGTGAGGTGGCGCCAGTGCCAAGTCGGGCTGGTTTGATACTACCAAGTGCGTCCTGCAATCTGCCATCCAGAAGCGGGACAGCTTACTTTTTTTTGTCAGGGAAACGGGCTGAGCTTTGTGTCACGGGGCCTATGGCTGGGAGTGACCGTCTAGGTCCTGAAAAGCTACGATAGGCAGGATGGTGACCAGACCCATGGTGGCACCAGTGCCAAGTTGGGCTGGTTTGATAGTACCAAGTGGCTCCTGCAATCTGCCATCAAAAATTTGTCAGGCGAGTTTTGTTTTCCAGGGAAAAGCGCCGTTGTTTGTGTTTGGGGGCCTGTGGCTGGGAGTGGCCGGCTTGCTAATTGGAATCCACGATACGCAGGATGGTTCCCAGACTTGAGGTGGCACCAGTGACAAGTCGGGCCAGTTTGATGGTGCAAAGTGGCTCCTGCAATCTGCCATCCAGAAGCGGGGTAGCTTACTTTTCTTTGCCAGGGAAACGGGCCGAGGTTTTTCTCTGGGGGCCTATGGCTGGGAGTGACCGGGTGGCGCCTGAACAGCTACGATAGGCAGGATGGTGACCAGACCCAAGGTGGCAGCAGTGCCAAGTTGGGCTGATTTGATAGTACCAAGTGGCTCCTGCAATCTGCCATCAAAATGTTGGCAGGCGAGTTTTGTTTTCCAGGGAAAAGCGCTGTTGTTTGTGTTTGGGGGCCTGTGGCTGGGAGTGACCGGCTGGCTCCTTAGAATCCACGATACACAGGATGGTTCCCAGACCAGAGGTGGCACCAGTGCCAAGTCGGGCTGGTTTTATACTACCAAGTGGTTCATGCAATCTGCCATCCAGAAGCGGGGCAGCTTAATTTTGTTTGCCAGGGAAACGGGCCGAGCTTTGTGTCTGGGCGCCTATGGCTGGGAGTGACCTGCTAGGTACTGAAAAGCTACGATAGGCAGGATGGTGACCACATCCATGGTGGCACCAGTGCCAAGTTGGGCTGGTTTGATAGTACCAAGTGGCTCCTGCAATCCGCCATCAAAAAGTTGGCAGGCGAGTTTTGTTTTCCAGGGAAAAGCGCCGTTGTTTGTGTTTGGGTGCCTGTGGCAGGGAGTGGCCGGCTGGCTCCTTAGAATCCACGATACGCAGGATGGTTCCCAGACTTGTCGTGGCACCAGTGCCAAGTCGGGCTGGTTTGATAGTACCAAGTGCGTCCTGCAATCTGCCATCCAGAAGCGGGGCAGCTAACTTTTGTTTGCCAGGGAAACGGGCCGAGGTTTGTGTCTAAGGGCCTATGGCTGGGAGTGACCGGTTGGCTCCTGAAAAGCTACGATAGGCAGGATGGTGACCAGACCCATGGTGGCACCAGTGCCAAGTTGGGCTGGTTTGATAGTACCTAGTGGCTCCTGCAATCTGCCATCAAAAAGTTGGCAGGCGAGTTTGTTATCCAGGGAAAAGCGCCGTTGTTTGTGTTTGGGGGCCTGTGGCTGGGAGTGGCCGGCTGGCTCCTTAGAATCCACGATACGGAGGATGGTTCCCAGACCAGTGGTGGTACCAGTGCCAAGTTTTGCTGGTTTGATGGAGAAAACTGGCTCCTGCAATCTGCCATCCTCATGCGGGATAACTTACTTTTGTTTGCCAGGGAAACGGGTCGAGGTTTTTGTCTGGGGGCCTATGGCTGGGAGTGACCGGCTGGCTCCTGAAAAGCTACGATAGGCAGGATGGTGACCAGACCCATGGTGGCACCACTGTCAAGTTGGGCTGGTTTGATAGTACCAAGTGGCTCCGGCAATCTGCCATCAAAATTTGGCAGGCGAGTTTTGTTTTCCAGTGAATAGCGCCCTTGTTTGTGTTTGGGGGCCTATGGCAGGGACTGACCGGCTGGCTAATTAGAATCCACGATACGCAGCATGGTTCCCAGACCTGAGGTGGCACCAGTGCCAAGTCGGGCTAGTTTGATGGTGTAAAGTGGCTCCTGCAATCTGCCATCCAGAAGCGGGGCAGCTTACTTTTGTTTGCCAGGGAAACGGGCCGAGCTTTGTGTCTGGGGGCCTATGGCTGGGAGTGACCGGCTGGCTCCTGAAAAGCTACGATAGGCAGGAAGGTGACCAGACCCATGGTGGCACCAGTGCCAAGTTGGGCTGGTTGGATAGTACCAAGTGGCTCCTGCAATCTGCCATCAAAAAGTTGGCAGGCGAGTTTTGTTTTCCAGGGGAAAGCGCCGTTGTTTGTGTTTGGGGGCCTGTGGCTGGGAGTGGCCGGCTGGCTGCTTAGAATCCACCATACCCAGGCTCATTCCCAGACCTGAGGTGGCACCAGTGCCAAGTCGGGCTAGTTTGATGGTGCAAAGTGGCTCCTGCAATCTGCCATCCAGAAGCGGGGTAGCTTACTTTTGTTTGCCAGGGAAACGGGCCGAGCTTTGTGTCTGGGGGCCTATGGCTGCGAGTGACCGGCTGGCTCCTGAAAAGCTACGATAGGCAGGATGGTGACCAGACCCATGGTGGCACCAGTGCCAAGTTGGGCTGGTTTGATAGTACCAAGTGGCTCCTGCAATCTGCCATCAAAAACTTGGCAGGCGAGTTTTGTTTTCCAGGGAAAAGCGCCGTTGTTTGTGTCTGGGGGCCTGTGGCTGGAGTGGCCGTCTGGTTCCTTAGTCTCCACGAAACGCAGGATGGTTCCCAGACCAGAGGTGGCACCAGTGCCAAGTCGGGCTAGTTTGATGGTGCAAAGTGGCTCCTGCAATCTGCCATCCAGAAGCGGGGCAGCTTACTTTTGTTTGCCAGGGAAACGGGCCGAGGTTTTTCTCTGGGGGCCTATGGCAGGGAGGGACCGGCTGGCTCCTGAAAAGCTACGATAGGCAGGATGGTGACCAGACCCATGGTGGCACCAGTGGCATGTTGGGCTGATTTGATAGTACCAAGTGGCTCCTGCAATCTGCCATCAAAATATTGGCAGGCCAGTTTTGTTTTCCAGGGAAAAGCGCCGTTGTTTGTGTTTGGGGGCCTGTGGCTGGGAGTGACCGGCTGGCTCCTTAGAATCCACGATACGCAGGATGGTTCCCAGACCCAAGGTGGCACCAGTGCCAAGTTGGGCTGGTTTCATAGTACCAAGTTATTCCTGCAATCTGCCGTCCAGAAGCGGGGCAGCTTACTTTTGTTTGCCAGGGAAACGGGCCGAGGTTTGTGTCTGGGGGCCTATGGCTGGGAGTGACCGGCTGGCTCCTGAAAAGCTACGATAGGCAGGATGGTGACCAGACCCAAGGTGGCACCAGTGCCAAGTTGGGCTGGTTTGATAGTACCAAGTGGCTCCTGCAATCTGCCATCAAAAAGTTGGCAGGCGAGTTTTGTTTTCCAGGGAAAAGCGCCGTTGTTTGTGTTTGGGGGCCTGTGGCTGGGAGTGGCCGGCTGGCTGCTTAGAATCCACGATACGCAGGATGGTTCCCAGACGTGAGGTGGCGCCAGTGCCAAGTCGGGCTGGTTTGATACTACCAAGTGCGTCCTGCAATCTGCCATCCAGAAGCGGGACAGCTTACTTTTTTTTGTCAGGGAAACGGGCTGAGCTTTGTGTCACGGGGCCTATGGCTGGGAGTGACCGTCTAGGTCCTGAAAAGCTACGATAGGCAGGATGGTGACCAGACCCATGGTGGCACCAGTGCCAAGTTGGGCTGGTTTGATAGTACCAAGTGGCTCCTGCAATCTGCCATCAAAATGTTGGCAGGCGAGTTTTGTTTTCCAGGGAAAAGCGCCGTTGTTTGTGTTTGGGGGCCTGTGGCTGGGAGTGGCCGGCTTGCTAATTGGAATCCACGATACGCAGGATGGTTCCCAGACTTGAGGTGGCACCAGTGACAAGTCGGGCCAGTTTGATGGTGCAAAGTGGCTCCTGCAATCTGCCATCCAGAAGCGGGGTAGCTTACTTTTCTTTGCCAGGGAAACGGGCCGAGGTTTTTCTCTGGGGGCCTATGGCTGGGAGTGACCGGGTGGCGCCTGAACAGCTACGATAGGCAGGATGGTGACCAGACCCAAGGTGGCACCAGTGCCAAGTTGGGCTGATTTGATAGTACCAAGTGGCTCCTGCAATCTGCCATCAAAATGTTGGCAGGCGAGTTTTGGTTTCCAGGGAAAAGCGCTGTTGTTTGTGTTTGGGGGCCTGTGGCTGGGAGTGACCGGCTGGCTCCTTAGAATCCACGATACACAGGATGGTTCCCAGACCAGAGGTGGCACCAGTGCCAAGTCGGGCTGGTTTTATACTACCAAGTGGTTCATGCAATCTGCCATCCAGAAGCGGGGCAGCTTAATTTTGTTTGCCAGGGAAACGGGCCGAGCTTTGTGTCTGGGCGCCTATGGCTGGGAGTGACCTGCTAGGTACTGAAAAGCTACGATAGGCAGGATGGTGACCACATCCATGGTGGCACCAGTGCCAAGTTGGGCTGGTTTGATAGTACCAAGTGGCTCCTGCAATCCGCCATCAAAAAGTTGGCAGGCGAGTTTTGTTTTCCAGGGAAAAGCGCCGTTGTTTGTGTTTGGGTGCCTGTGGCAGGGAGTGGCCGGCTGGCTCCTTAGAATCCACGATACGCAGGATGGTTCCCAGACTTGTCGTGGCACCAGTGCCAAGTCGGGCTGGTTTGATAGTACCAAGTGCGTCCTGCAATCTGCCATCCAGAAGCGGGGCAGCTAACTTTTGTTTGCCAGGGAAACGGGCCGAGGTTTGTGTCTAAGGGCCTATGGCTGGGAGTGACCGGTTGGCTCCTGAAAAGCTACGATAGGTAGGATGGTGACCAGACCCATGGTGGCACCAGTGCCAAGTTGGGCTGGTTTGATAGTACCTAGTGGCTCCTGCAATCTGCCATCAAAAAGTTGGCAGGCGAGTTTGTTATCCAGGGAAAAGCGCCGTTGTTTGTGTTTGGGGGCCTGTGGCTGGGAGTGGCCGGCTGGCTCCTTAGAATCCACGATACGGAGGATGGTTCCCAGACCAGTGGTGGTACCAGTGCCAAGTTTTGCTGGTTTGATGGAGAAAACTGGCTCCTGCAATCTGCCATCCACATGCGGGATAACTTACTTTTGTTTGCCAGGGAAACGGGTCGAGGTTTTTGTCTGGGGGCCTATGGCTGGGAGTGACCGGCTGGCTCCTGAAAAGCTACGATAGGCAGGATGGTGACCAGACCCATGGTGGCACCACTGTCAAGTTGGGCTGGTTTGATAGTACCAAGTGGCTCCGGCAATCTGCCATCAAAATTTGGCAGGCGAGTTTTGTTTTCCAGTGAATAGCGCCCTTGTTTGTGTTTGGGGGCCTATGGCAGGGACTGACCGGCTGGCTAATTAGAATCCACGATACGCAGCATGGTTCCCAGACCTGAGGTGGCACCAGTGCCAAGTCGGGCTAGTTTGATGGTGTAAAGTGGCTCCTGCAATCTGCCATCCAGAAGCGGGGCAGCTTACTTTTGTTTGCCAGGGAAACGGGCCGAGCTTTGTGTCTGGGGGCCTATGGCTGGGAGTGACCGGCTGGCTCCTGAAAAGCTACGATAGGCAGGAAGGTGACCAGACCCATGGTGGCACCAGTGCCAAGTTGGGCTGGTTGGATAGTACCAAGTGGCTCCTGCAATCTGCCATCAAAAAGTTGGCAGGCGAGTTTTGTTTTCCAGGGGAAAGCGCCGTTGTTTGTGTTTGGGGGCCTGTGGCTGGGAGTGGCCGGCTGGCTCCTTAGAATCCACCATACCCAGGCTCATTCCCAGACCTGAGGTGGCACCAGTGCCAAGTCGGGCTAGTTTGATGGTGCAAAGTGGCTCCTGCAATCTGCCATCCAGAAGCGGGGTAGCTTACTTTTGTTTCCCAGGGAAACGGGCCGAGCTTTGTGTCTGGGGGCCTATGGCTGCGAGTGACCGGCTGGCTCCTGAAAAGCTACGATAGGCAGGATGGTGACCAGACCCATGGTGGCACCAGTGCCAAGTTGGGCTGGTTTGATAGTACCAAGTGGCTCCTGCAATCTGCCATCAAAAACTTGGCAGGCGAGTTTTGTTTTCCAGGGAAAAGCGCCGTTGTTTGTGTCTGGGGGCCTGTGGCTGGAGTGGCCGTCTGGTTCCTTAGTCTCCACGATACGCAGGATGGTTCCCAGACCAGAGGTGGCACCAGTGCCAAGTCGGGCTAGTTTGATGGTGCAAAGTGGCTCCTGCAATCTGCCATCCAGAAGCGGGGCAGCTTACTTTTGTTTGCCAGGGAAACGGGCCGAGGTTTTTCTCTGGGGGCCTATGGCAGGGAGGGACCGGCTGGCTCCTGAAAAGCTACGATAGGCAGGATGGTGACCAGACCCATGGTGGCACCAGTGGCATGTTGGGCTGATTTGATAGTACCAAGTGGCTCCTGCAATCTGCCATCAAAATATTGGCAGGCCAGTTTTGTTTTCCAGGGAAAAGCGCCGTTGTTTGTGTTTGGGGGCCTGTGGCTGGGAGTGACCGGCTGGCTCCTTAGAATCCACGATACGCAGGATGGTTCCCAGACCCAAGGTGGCACCAGTGCCAAGTTGGGCTGGTTTCATAGTACCTAGTTATTCCTGCAATCTGCCGTCCAGAAGCGGGGCAGCTTACTTTTGTTTGCCAGGGAAACGGGCCGAGGTTTGTGTCTGGGGGCCTATGGCTGGGAGTGACCGGCTGGCTCCTGAAAAGCTACGATAGGCAGGATGGTGACCAGACCCAAGGTGGCACCAGTGCCAAGTTGGGCTGGTTTGATAGTACCAAGTGGCTCCTGCAATCTGCCATCAAAAAGTTGGCAGGCGAGTTTTGTTTTCCAGGGAAAAGCGCCGTTGATTGTGTTTGGGGGCCTGTGGCTGGGAGTGGCCGGCTGGCTCCTTAGAATCCACGATACGCAGCATGGTTCCCAGACCAGAGGTGGCACCAGTGCCAAGTAGGGCTGGTTTTATAGTACCAAGTGGCTCCTGCAATCTTCCATCCAGAAGCGGGGCAGCTTACTTTTGTTTGCCAGGGAAACGGGCCGAGGTTTTTGTCTGGGGGCCTATGGCTTGGAGTGACAGGCTGGCTCCTGAAAAGCTACGATAGGCAGGATGGTGACCAGACCCATGGTGGCACCAGTGCCAAGTTGGGCTGGTTTGATAGTACCAAGTGGCTCCTGCAATCTGCCATCAAAAAGTTGGCAGGCGAGTTTTGTTTTCCAGGGGAAAGCGCCGTTGTTTGTGTTTGGGCGCCTGTGGGTGGGAGTGGCCGGCTGGCTAATTAGAATCCACGATACGCAGCATGGTTCCCAGACCAGAGGTGGCACCAGTGCCAAGTCGGGCAGGTTTGATAATACCTAGTGGATCCTGCAATCTGCCATCCAGAAGCTGGACAGCTTACTTTTGTTTGCCAGGGAAACGGGCAGAGCTTTGTGTCTGGGGGCCTATGGCTGGGAGTGACCTGCTAGGTCCTGAAAAGCTACGATAGGCAGGATGGTGACCATATCCATGGTGGCACCAGTGCCAAGTTGGACTGGTTTGATAGTACCAAGTGGCTCCTGCAATCCGCCATCAAAAAGTTGGCAGGCGAGTTTTGTTTTCCAGGGAAAAGCGCCGTTGTTTGTGTTTGGGGGCCTGTGGGTGGGAGTGGCCGGATGGCTCCTTAGAATCCACGATCGGGAGGATGGTTCCCAGACCTGAGGTGGCACCAGTGCCAAGTCGGGCTGGTTTGATAGTACCAAGTGGTTCCTGCAATCTGCCATCCAGAAGCGGGGCAGCTTACTCGTTTGCCAGGGAAACGGGCCGAGCTTTGTGTCTGGGGGCCTATGGCTGCGAGTGACCGTCTAGGTCCTGAAAAGCTACGATAGGCAGGATGGTGACCAGACCCATGGTGGCACCAGTGCCAAGTTGGGCTGGTTTGATAGTACCAAGTGGCTCCTGCAATCTGCCATCAAAAATTTGGCAGGCGAGTTTTGATTTCCAGGGGAAAGCGCCGTTGTTTGTGTTTGGGGGCCTGTGGCTGGGAGTGGCCGGCTTTATAATTGGAATCCACGATACGCAGGATGGTTCCCAGACCTGACGTGGCACCAGTGCCAAGTCTTGCTAGTTGGATGCTGCAAAGTGGCTCCTGCAATCAGCGATGCAGAAGCGGGGTGGCTTACTTTTGTTTGCCAGGGAAAATGGCCGAGGTTTTGTCTGGGGGCCTATGGCTTGGAGTGACCGGCTGGCTCCTGAAAAGCTACGATAGGCAGGATGGTGACCAGACCCATGGTGGCACCAGTGCCAAGTTGGGCTGGTTTGATAGTACCAAGTTGCTCCGGCAATCTGCCATCAAAATTTGGCAGGCGAGTTTTGTTTTCCAGGGAAAAGCGCCGCTGTTTGTGTTTGAGGGCCTGTGGCTGGGAGTGTCCGGCTGGCTCCTTAGAATCCACGATACGCAGGATGGTTCCCAGACCTGAGGTGGCACCAGTGCCAAGTCGGGCTAGTTTCATGGTGCAAAGTGGCTCCTGCAATCTGCCATCCAGAAGCGGGGCAGCTTACTTTTTTTTGCCAGGGAAACGGGCCGAGGTTTGTGTCTGGGGTCTATGGCTGGGAGTGACCGGCTGGCTCCTGAAAAGCTACGATAGGCAGGATGGTGACCAGACCCAAGGTGGCACCAGTGCCAAGTTGGGCTGGTTTGATAGTACCAAGTGGCTCCGGCAATCTGCCATCAAAAAGTTGGCAGGCGAGTTTTGTTTTCCAGGGAAAAGCGCCGATGTTTGTGTTTGGGGGCCTGAGGCTGGGAGTGGCCGGCTGGCTCCTAGACTCCACGATACGCAGGATGGTTCCCAGACCTGAGGTAGCACCAGTGCCAAGTCGGGCTGGTTTGATAGTACCAAGTGCGTCCTGCAATCTGCCATCCAGAAGCGGGGCAGCTTACTTTTGTTTGCCAGGGAAACGGGCCGAGGTTTGTGTTTGGGGGCCTATGGCAGGGAGTGACTGGCTGGCTCCTGAAAAGCTACGATAGGCAGGATGGTGACCAGACCCATGGTGGCACCAGTGCCAAGTTGGGCTGGTTTGATAGTACCAAGTGGCTCCTGCAATCTGCCATCAAAAAGTTGGCAGGCGAGTTTTGTTTTCCAGGGAAAAGCGCCGTTGTTTGTGTTTGGGGGCCTGTGGCTGGGAGTGGCCGGCTGGCTCCTTAGAATCCACAATACGCAGGATGGTTCCCTGACCTGAGGTGGCACCAGTGATAAGTTGGGCTGGTTTGATAGTACCAAGTGCGTCCTGCAATCTGCCATCCAGAAGCGGGGTAGCTTACTTTTGTTTGCCAGGGAAACGGGCCGAGCTTTGTGTCTGGGGGCCTATGGCTGGGAGTGACCGGCTGGCTCCTGAAAAGCTACGATAGGCAGGATGGTGACCAGACCCATGGTGGCACCAGAGCCATGTTCGGCTGATTTCAAAGTACAAAGTGGCTCCTGCAATCTGCCATCAAAAGTCAGCAGGCAAGCTTTGTTTTCCAGGGAAAAGCGCCGTTGTTTGTGTCTGCGGGCCTGTGGCTGGAGTGGCCGGCTGGCTCCTTTAAACACACGATACGCCGGATGGTTCCCAGACCCAAGGTGGCACCAGTGCCAAGTTGGGCTGGTTTGATAGTACCAAGTGGTTCCTGCAATCTGCCATCAAAATGTTGGCAGGCGAGTTTTGTTTTCCAGGGAAAAGCGCCGATGTTTTTTTTTGGGGGCCTGTGGCTGGGAGTGGCCGGCTGGCTCCTTAGAATCCACGATACGCAGGATGGTTCCCAGACCAGAGGTGGCACCAGTACCAAGTCGGGCTGGTTTGATAATAACAAGTGGATCCTGAAATCTGCCATCCAGAAGCGGGGCAGCTTACTTTTGTTTGCCAGGGAAACGGGCCGAGCTTTGTGTCTGGGGGCCTATGGCTGGGAGTGACCGGCTGGCTCCTGAAAAGCTACGATAGGCAGGAAGGTGACCAGACCCATGGTGTCAGCAGTGCCAAGTTGGGCTGGTTTGATAGTACCAAGTGGCTCCTGCAATCTGCCATCAAAAAGTTGGCAGGCGAGTTTTGTTTTCCAGGGAAAAGCGCCATTGTTTGTGTTTGGGGGCCTGTGGCTGGGAGTGGCCGTCTTGCTAATTGGAATCCACGATACGCAGGAGGGTTCCCAGACCTGAGGTGGCACCAGTGACAAGTCGGGCCAGTTTGATGGTGCAAAGTGGCTCCTGCAATCTGCCATCCAGAAGCGGGGCAGCTTACTTTTGTTTGCCAGGGAAACGGGCCGAGGTTTGTGTCTTGGTTCCTATGGCTGGGAGTGACCGGCTGGCACCTGAACAGCTACGATAGGCAGGATGGTGACCAGATCCATGGTGGCACCAGTGCCAAGTTGGGCTGATTTGATAGTACCAAGTGGCTCCTGCAATCTGCCATCAAAAATTTGGCAGGCGAGTTTTGTTTTCCAGGGAAAAGCGCCGTTGTTTGTATTTGGGGGCCTGTGGCTGGGAGTGGCCCGCTGGCTCCTTAGAATCCACGATACGCAGGATGGTTCCCAGACCCAAGGTGGCACCATTTCCAAGTTGGGCTGGTTTGATAGTACCAAGTGCGTCCTGCAATCTGCCATCCAGAAGCGGGGCAGCTTACTTTTGTTTGCCAGGGAAACGGGCCGAGGTTTTTGTCTGGGGGCCTATGGCTGGGAGTGACCGGCTGGCTCCTGAAAAGCTACGATAGGCAGGATGGTGACCAGACCCATGGTGGCACCAGTGCCAAGTTGGGCTGATTTGATAGTACCAAGTGGCTCCTGCAATCTGCCATCAAAAAGTTGGCAGGCGAGTTTTGTTTTCCAGGGAAAAGCGCCGTTGTTTGTGTTTGGGGGCCTGTGGCTGGGAGTGGCCAGCTGGCTCCTTAGAATCCACGATACGCAGGATGGTTCCCAGACCCAAGGTGGCACCAGTGCCAAGTTGGGCTGGTTTGATAGTACCAAGTGTCTCCTGCAATCTGCCATCCAGAAGCAGGGCAGCTTACTTTTGTTTGCCAGAGAAATAGGCCTAGGTTTTTGTTTGGGGGCCTGTGGCTAGGAGTGGCCGGCTGGCTCCTAAGAATCCACGATACGCAGGATGTTTCCCAGACCCAAAGTGGCACCAGTGCCAAGTCGGGCTGGTTTGATAGTACCAAGTGGCTCCTGCAAACTCCATCAAAAAGTTGGCAGGCGTGTTTTGTTTTCCAGGGAACAGCGCCGTTGATTTTGTTTGGGGGCCTGTGGCTGGGAGTGGCCGGCTGGCTCCTTAGAATCCACGATACGCAGGATGGTTCCCAGACCCAAGGTGGCACCAGTGCCAAGTCGGGCTGGTTTGATTACACCAAGTGGCTCCTGCAATCTGCCATCCAGAAGTGAGGCAGCTAAGTTTTGTTTGCGAGAAAAAAGGGCCGTGGTATTTGTTGGGGGCCTGTGGCTGGGAGTAGCCGGCTGGCTCCTTAAAATCCACGATAGGCAGGATGGTTCCCAGACCCAAGGTGGCACCAGTGCCAAGTCGGGCTGGTTTGATAGTACCAAGTGGCTCCTGCAATCTGCCATCCAGAAGCGGGGCAGCTGAGTTTTTTTTGCCAGGGAAACGGACCTTTGTTTTTGATTGGGCTCTGTGGCCGAGAGTGGTCGGCTGTCTCCTGACAATCCACAATACGCAGGATGGTTCCCAGACCCAAGGTGGCACCAGTGCCAAGTCGGGCTGGTTTGATAGTACCAAGTGTCTCCTGCAATCTGCCATCCAGAAGCGGGGCAGCTGAGTTTTGTTTGCCAGAGAAAAGGGCCGTGGGTTGTGTTTGGGGGCATATGGCTGGGAGTGGCCACCTGGCTCCTTAAAATGCACGATACGCCGCATGGTAACCAGACGCAAGGTGGCACCAGTGCCAAGTCAGGCTGTTTTTGTAGTACCCAGTGGCTCCTGCAATTTGCCATCCAGAAGCGGGGCAGTTGAATTTTGTTTGCTAGAGAAAAGGGCTGTGGTTTGTGTTTGGGGGCCTATGGCTGAGAGTGGCCGGCTGGCCCCTGAAAATCAACGATAGGCAGGATGGTTCCCAGATCCAAGGTGGCACCAGTGCCAAGTAAGGCTGGTTGTATGGTTCAAAGTAACTCCTGCAATCTGCCATCCAGAAGCGGGACAGCTGAGTTTTTTTTGCCAGAGAAAAGGTCCATGGTTTCTTTTTGGGGCATACGGCTGGGAATTGCCGGCTGGCTCCTTAAAATGCTCGATACACAGGATGGTTCCCAGAGCCAAGGTGGCACCACTGCCAAGTCGGGCTCTTTTTGTAGTACCAAGTGCGTCCTGCAATTTGCCATCCAGAAGAGGGGCAGTTGAGTTTTGTTTGCCAGAGAAAAGGGCCGTTGTTTGTGTTTGGGGGCCTGTGGCTGGGAGTGTTCGGCTGGTTCCTGAATATGTACGATACGCAGGATTGTTCCCAGATCCAAGGTGGCAGCAGTGCCATGTTGTGCTGGTGTGATAGTCCCAAGTGGCTCCTGCAATCTGCCATCCAGAAGTGGGGCAGCTGATTTTTGTTTGCCAGAGAAAAGGTCCGTGGTTTGTTTTTGGGGGCATATGGCTGAGAGTGGCCGGCTGGCCCCTGAAAATCCACGATACACAGGATGGTTCCCAGATCCAAGGTGGCACCTGTGCCAAGTCGGGCTGATTTGATAGTACTAAGTAGCTCCTGCAATCTGCCATGCAGAAGCGGGGCAGCTTACTTTTGTTTGCCAGGGAAACGGGCCGAGGTTTGTGTTTGGGGGCCTATGGCTGAGAGTGACCGGCTGGCTCCTGAAAAGCTACAATAGGCAGGATGGTGACCAGACCCATGGTGGCACCAGTGCCAAGTTGGGCTGGTTTGATAGTACCAAGTGGTTCCTGCAATCTGCCATCCAGAAGCAGGGCAGCTGAGTTTTGTTTGCCAGAGAAAAGGGCCTTGGTTTGTGTTTGGGGGCATATGGCTGGGTGTGGCCAGCTGGCTCCTTAAAATGCACGATATGCAACATGGCTCCCAGACCCAAGGTGGCACAAGTGCCAAGTTGGGCTGGTTTGATAGTACCAAGTGGCTCCTGCAATCTTCCATGATCACGTGGAGAAATACTTTCTGGTTTCAGCCTCATGCTCTTTCTTCTCTCCCTCAACTTCTCTATCACCTCTCATCTGGTTCACATGCGCTGTCTTCAAGGTCCACAGGCTACTTTTCACAGAATCTTCTGGCCTGATGAAGTAAGGATGATGAATAGAACAGAGCTGGGATCTATTTTCCAGTTTGGATAAAATGCATTCTGCACACAAATCCAAGGAGAACGGGCTGCCCCGATGCCCAGAAAATCTTTCACTCCTGCTAGTGTTCTACGTCAACCGCAACTTAGTCTGAAAGAAAAGCTTTTTCTCTGAGAGCATCTGAGAGGTTTGCATGAAGCACTGATATCTGACATATGCAATTTTGAATAGGAGAGGAAAAAGAAAATGGCAAGGAGTTTTTAATTTTAGTGGTTTCAATTTTAATTTCCGTGCACTTTTTCAAAACTTGTCAGCTCAAATGCCCATCAACATCTTTTAGTCATCTGTAAGTCAGTATTCATATAAAATGTGCTTCAAATCCAAAGAATTTCAAATTTGCACTCCAAGCTTCTATGCCTAGATTTATGATTTCCTACACATATTAGATGAAAGGAAGGCCTTTTTTACTGTGGGAGTGCTGGAACACTGGAACAGGTTGCCCAGAGAAGTTGTGGGTGTCCCATCCCTGAAAGTATTCAAGGTCACCCTGGACGGGGCTTGGAGCAGCAACAAAGGAGAAGCTTGATGGTAGAGAAACAAAGTTGGACTATAGAAGAAACTCGGATTGAAGTATAGGATCAAGTTTTCTCTCAGCTCTTGGGGTAAATTCAAAGTTGTACAAAATGACATTTATCTGTGCTATTCACTACTGTAACAGAAAGTTTCATGAAAACTGTACAGAAGATAGTAAATTTTAAAAGAGATAAGAATTACAGCATAAAATCCATGGGATAGGTTACAACATGAGACACTCTCTAAGAGAAAATCTCTGTGTTTCAGCACTTCATCGGGGTAAGATTTCATGAAGTGCCAAAGAAGGCGGCAAAATATCATTCGGGACATTATTTACTGGAATTCAGCCTGGCCATTAGTAGGAACTGCCTTTGAACATATCATGTAGATATACCACACACACTTTCCCTTCACTGAAAAATTACTGTTTACAACAAATAAGCAATTGACAATCAAAATTGATTGAAAGCATCTTAAACATGTCAAGTATTTCATTGTAGATGATCTGTGATCCAAATGCTTCTTCCACCTTCGAGAGGGACAGAAGAATTCTTCCATATCATGATGGTTTAAAATTGTATCAACCAATGTTTTCTGCTGAAAAGATATCATCTATTTTTTTCTATTTTTGGAAGAAAATATTCCTAGACATACAACAGGTGAGAACTAAGTAATTTTAAAGAAACAAATGAAATGAAAATATTCTGTAAATAGAATGAAATGAAAAGCTGTGTTTTAAATAGGAGCTAAATATTAAACAGAATTTTTGTACCAGGCATTTGAATTACTGCACCAGCTCTTTTGCCCATCAAGAGAGGCATTTAGCATTTCAGTCTTTTCCAAGGTGTTCATGATCTGCTATGCTGATCTCTGTGTGTGCCTAGGTGTGTGTGGAGGGGGGGGCATATGAAGGGGAGTGTGTATGTTTGCTTTACAATTGTTGTGGCAGATTCATGCCTCAGCTCCACATTTTGTTTTAAAAAGGTCACACCGAGTGGATATGAAGTTTACTATCAACAAGAGATCGATTCCCAAATCATCCATTTGACTCTCCCTTATAAATCATGTGCTTTGTTGCATATTTTATCAAATATACTTTCAAGCCAGATGGAGGAAGGAGGATGTGGGAATCCCTCCACCATCTTGCAACTTTTATGTAAGTAGGTTTTCAAGAAAATCATCATTTCTCTTTTAAATATGTCTGGAACAGGCATGATGGTAGTGTCAACCTGTTGGAGTTTTTGTTGCTGGAAGAAGTTGTACAAAAGGATTGGTTTTTACATTGACCAGTTACTGAATCAAGCGCAGGAATACATTGGAAATTTAGCTGGGGGTTCCTTTTCCCAGCAGACTACTTCTAGAACGAGCTTGTACACTGAAGCTGACTCTTTTGCTCTCTTTTTGTTTCTTTCCTATTTTCTTGGCTTCTTTGCCACTATCTAGACAATTTTGGAACTTTGTTCCCAACTAAAATGGTTTCAATAGTCTGATTGTGATCATACATTTTTACAAGGAATTTTTAAAATCTTTCCTCGAGTCCAGAAAGTCAAGGACTTAGATCTTTTTCTTCCCTTATCAATATTGCCATGAAATTGATAAATAAAGACCAACTCTTTATTTTTGTTTTTAACCCACGTAGATAATTCCCATCCATTAATCCATTTTGTGGACCAATAGCTGCCATTCTGATGGAAGCTGTCACTTCTTAACAATAGGCATTCTGTGACTATGTTGACAGCACTTTGGGTGAAGATCCTAACTGGTCTTAGATATACATAGGGAGAAATTTGCTCAGCCAGTGTCAGTCTTAAGCATGCGTATCAGAAGATCTTTCTAGAGCTGGGAATTTTCCCATGAAAGGGATTCAGTTAGGGAAGAGACACTTGTGCCAGAGTTTTACATTCTTCTTGAACACTGCTTAAGGAACTTAGATGCCATGTCCATTTGGATCTCTGTCTGCACAGAACTTTGTCATGCCAGTGCTTTGAAATGCATCTTGAAGAGAATTCACTAGCACAGAATGAAAGAGAGTGGAAGGGGTTGGTGGGGCTAACCAGGCCCAACCCCCCTGCCTAAACCAGGATACCTAGAGCCTCTTGCCCAGGATTCTATCTGGGTGTACTTTTAATGTCTTCAAAGATCCAGGCTCCACAATCTTTCTGGGCAGTCTGTGCCGTGGTTCAGTCACCCTGACAGTAAAGAAACATTTACTGATGTTCAAAGGCAATCTCCTGTATTTCAGTGTGTGCCCACTGCCTCTTGTCTTTTCCCTCAGCATCACTGAAAAGACACTGATTCCCTCCCCTTTGCACTATTGCTTCCATATGTATGTGTGATGCCATGTAGAGGTATGTCAAAAACCTCCCTGAAGCCCAGGCAGAAAATATTCCCTTCATCTACCAGTCAAGTTGATTCATCAGAGGAGTTTAAAGTGATGTTCAGCATGAAATTCCCCTGAAAAATCATGCTAACTACATTATTTGGTCATCTGTCATGTGCCTGGCAAGGATTTCCAGGAAGAGCTGCTTCATCAACTTCCTGGGGATAAAAAAGAGGCTGGCTGGTTTGTACTATGGCGAGTCCTCTTAATTGCCTTTTTTGAAGATGGGTGTCATTTGCTAACATCCACTCTTTAGCCTCTCTTGTCGTCTACATCTTAGCAAAACGCTTTTCCACTATGTCTGGCTAGGAAAAACTGTGCCAGCACAGAAAACATCTCCCATCGTGTTCTAGAAGTTTCACGGATGTCTGCCAAGTGTTTGGCAGGAAGAAAAGAAAAGTTGTCCAAAACAGCTTCCAATCGAATGTTCCTGTGATTGGAAAAGTCAGGAGAGTGCAAAGTACTGTTTTCTATCAGTTGGCAAGGTGCGCACACAATCCCAGTGTTGTACAGCTTGCTTCTTCACCTTCCCGAAGCTGCCGCTCTCGCCTGCTGCCGGAGCCCAAGAAGCGGCTTCTTCGCGCAAAGACGATTGTGCCGCTCACAGTGCTCTCCTTAGCGCGGCTTCTGCCGAAAGACGCCCGGCAGCGGCTCTTACCTCCGGAGAGCATCCTACCTTCGTCTTTAGCTCCTCTTCTCATCTACACCTCGGCAAAAAGCTTTTCCACTATGTCTGGCTAGGAAAAACTGTGCCAGCACAGAAAACATCTCCCATCGTGTTCTAGACGTTGCACGGATGTCTGCCAAGTGTTTGGCAGGAAGAAAAGAAAAGTTGTCCAAAACAGCTTCCAATCGAATGTTCCTGTGATTGGAAAAGTCAGGAGAGTGCAAAGGTACTGTTTTCTATCAGTTGGCAAGGTGCGCACACAATCCCAGTGTTGTACAGCTTGCTTCTTCACCTTCCCGAAGCTGCCGCTCTCGCCGGCTGCCGGAGCCCAAGAAGCGGCTTCTTCGCGCAAAGACGATTGTGCCTCTCACAGGGCTCTCCTTAGCGCGGCTTCTGCCGAAAGACGCCCGGCAGCGGCTCTTACCTCCGGAGAGCATCCTACCTTCGTCTTTAGCTCCTCTTCTCATCTACACCTCGGCAAAAAGCTTTTCCACTATGTCTGGCTAGGAAAAACTGTGCCAGCACAGAAAACATCTCCCATCGTGTTCTAGAAGTTGCACGGATGTCTGCCAAGTGTTTGGCAGGAAGAAAAGAAAAGTTGTCCAAAACAGCTTCCAATCGAATGTTCCTGTGATTGGAAAAGTCAGGAGAGTGCAAAGGTACTGTTTTCTATCAGTTGGCAAGGTGCGCACACAATCCCAGTGTTGTACAGCTTGCTTCTTCACCTTCCCGAAGCTGCCGCTCTCGCCGGCTGCCGGAGCCGAAGAAGCGGCTTCTTCGCGCAAAGACGATTGTGCCGCTCACAGGCCTCTGCTTAGCGCGGCTTCTGCCGAAAGACACCCGGCAGCGGCTCTTACCTCCGGAGAGCATCCTACCTTCGTCTTTCGCGTCTTTTGTAGTCTACATCTTAGCAAAACGCTTTTCCACTATGTCTGGCTAGGAAAAACTGTGCCAGCACAGAAAACATCTCCCATCGTGTTCTAGAAGTTGCACGGATGTCTGCCAAGTGTTTGGCAGGAAGAAAAGAAAAGTTGTCCAAAACAGCTTCCAATCGAATGTTCCTGTGATTGGAAAAGTCAGGAGAGTGCAAAGGTACTGTTTTCTATCAGTTGGCAAGGTGCGCACACAATCCCAGTGTTGTACAGCTTGCTTCTTCACCTTCCCGAAGCTGCCGCTCTCGCCGGCTGCCGGAGCCGAAGAAGCGGCTTCTTCGCGCAAAGACGATTGTGCCGCTCACAGTGCTCTCCTTAGCGCGGCTTCTGCCGAAAGACGCCCGGCAGCGGCTCTTACCTCCTGAGAGTGGCAGCTTCGGGAAGGTGAAGAAGCAAGCTGTACAACACTGGGATTGTGTGCGCACCTTGCCAACTGATAGAAAACAGTACCTTTGCACTCCTGACTTTTCCAATCACATGAACATTCGATTGGAAGCTGTTTTGGACAACTTTTCTTTTCTTCCTCCCAAACACTTGGCAGACATCCGTGCAACTTCTAGAAAACGATGGGAGATGTTTTCTGTGCTGGCACGGTTTTTCCTAGCCAGACATAGTGGAAAAGCGTTTTGCTAAGATGTAGACTAGAAAAGACGCGAAAGACGAAGGTAGGATGCTCTCCGGAGGTAAGAGCCGCTGCCGGGCGTCTTTCGGCAGAAGCCGCGCTAAGGAGAGCCCTGTGAGCGGCACAATCGTCTTGGCGCGAAGAAGCCGCTTCTTGGGCTCCGGCAGCCGGCGAGAGCGGCAGCTTCGGTAAGGTGAAGAAGCAAGCTGTACAACACTGGGATTGTGTGCGCACCTTGCCAACTGATAGAAAACAGTACCTTTGCACTCTCCTGACTTTTCCAATCACAGGAACATTCGATTGGAAGCTGTTTTGGACAACTTTTCTTTTCTTCCTGCCAAACACTTGGCAGACATCCGTGCAACTTCTAGAACACGATGGGAGATGTTTTCTGTGCTGGCACAGTTTTTCCTAGCCAGACATAGTGGAAAAGCTTTTTGCCGAGGTGTAGATGAGAAGAGGAGCTAAAGACGAAGGTAGGATGCTCTCCGGAGGTAAGAGCCGCTGCCGGGCGTCTTTCGGCAGAAGCCGCGCTAAGGAGAGCCCTGTGAGCGGCACAATCGTCTTTGCGCGAAGAAACCGCTTCTTGGGCTCCGGCAGCCGGCGAGAGCGGCAGCTTCGGGAAGGTGAAGAAGCAAGCTGTACAACACTGGGATTGTGTGCGCACCTTGCCAACTGATAGAAAACAGTACCTTTGCACTCTCCTGACTTTTCCAATCACAGGAACATTCGATTGGAAGCTGTTTTGGACAACTTTTCTTTTCTTCCTGCCAAACACTTGGCAGACATCCGTGCAACTTCTAGAACACGATGGGAGATGTTTTCTGTGCTGGCACAGTTTTTCCTAGCCAGACATAGTGGAAAAGCGTTTTGCTAAGATGTAGACGACAAGAGAGGCTAAAGAGTGGATGTTAGCAAATGACACCCATCTTCAAAAAAGGCAATTAAGAGGACTCGCCATAGTACAAACCAGCCAGCCTCTTTTTTATCCCCAGGAAGTTGATGAAGCAGCTCTTCCTGGAAATCCTTGCCAGGCACATGACAGATGACCAAATAATGTAGTTAGCATGATTTTTCAGGGGAATTTCATGCTGAACATCACTTTAAACTCCTCTGATGAATCAACTTGACTGGTAGATGAAGGGAATATTATCTGCCTGGGCTTCAGGGAGGTTTTTGACATACCTCTACATGGCATCACACATACATATGGAAGCAATAGTGCAAAGGGGAGGGAATCAGTGTCTTTTCAGTGATGCTGAGGGAAAAGACAAGAGGCAGTGGGCACACACTGAAATACAGGAGATTGCCTTTGAACATCAGTAAATGTTTCTTTACTGTCAGGGTGACTGAACCACGGCACAGACTGCCCAGAAAGATTGTGGAGCCTGGATCTTTGAAGACATTAAAAGTACACCCAGATAGAATCCTGGGCAAGAGGCTCTAGGTATCCTGGTTTAGGCAGGGGGGTTGGGCCTGGTTAGCCCCACCAACCCCTTCCACTCTCTTTCATTCTGTGCTAGTGAATTCTCTTCAAGATGCATTTCAAAGCGCTGGCATGACAAAGTTCTGTGCAGACAGAGATCCAAATGGACATGGCATCTAAGTTCCTTAAGCAGTGTTCAAGAAGAATGTAAAACTCTGGCACAAGTGTCTCTTCCCTAACTGAATCCCTTTCATGGGAAAATTCCCAGCTCTAGAAAGATCTTCTGATACGCATGCTTAAGACTGACACTGGCTGAGCAAATTTCTCCCTATGTATATCTAAGACCAGTTAGGATCTTCACCCAAAGTGCTGTCAACATAGTCACAGAATGCCTATTGTTAAGAAGTGACAGCTTCCATCAGAATGGCAGCTATTGGTCCACAAAATGGATTAATGGATGGGAATTATCTACGTGGGTTAAAAACAAAAATAAAGAGTTGGTCTTTATTTATCAATTTCATGGCAATATTGATAAGGGAAGAAAAAGATCTAAGTCCTTGACTTTCTGGACTCGAGGAAAGATTTTAAAAATTCCTTGTAAAAATGTATGATCACAATCAGACTATTGAAACCATTTTAGTTGGGAACAAAGTTCCAAAATTGTCTAGATAGTGGCAAAGAAGCCAAGAAAATAGGAAAGAAACAAAAAGAGAGCAAAAGAGTCAGCTTCAGTGTACAAGCTCGTTCTAGAAGTAGTCTGCTGGGAAAAGGAACCCCCAGCTAAATTTCCAATGTATTCCTGCGCTTGATTCAGTAACTGGTCAATGTAAAAACCAATCCTTTTGTACAACTTCTTCCAGCAACAAAAACTCCAACAGGTTGACACTACCATCATGCCTGTTCCAGACATATTTAAAAGAGAAATGATGATTTTCTTGAAAACCTACTTACATAAAAGTTGCAAGATGGTGGAGGGATTCCCACATCCTCCTTCCTCCATCTGGCTTGAAAGTATATTTGATAAAATATGCAACAAAGCACATGATTTATAAGGGAGAGTCAAATGGATGATTTGGGAATCGATCTCTTGTTGATAGTAAACTTCATATCCACTCGGTGTGACCTTTTTAAAACAAAATGTGGAGCTGAGGCATGAATCTGCCACAACAATTGTAAAGCAAACATACACACTCCCCTTCATATGCCCCCCCCTCCACACACACCTAGGCACACACAGAGATCAGCATAGCAGATCATGAACACCTTGGAAAAGACTGAAATGCTAAATGCCTCTCTTGATGGGCAAAAGAGCTGGTGCAGTAATTCAAATGCCTGGTACAAAAATTCTGTTTAATATTTAGCTCCTATTTAAAACACAGCTTTTCATTTCATTCTATTTACAGAATATTTTCATTTCATTTGTTTCTTTAAAATTACTTAGTTCTCACCTGTTGTATGTCTAGGAATATTTTCTTCCAAAAATAGAAAAAAATAGATGATATCTTTTCAGCAGAAAACATTGGTTGATACAATTTTAAACCATCATGATATGGAAGAATTCTTCTGTCCCTCTCGAAGGTGGAAGAAGCATTTGGATCACAGATCATCTACAATGAAATACTTGACATGTTTAAGATGCTTTCAATCAATTTTGATTGTCAATTGCTTATTTGTTGTAAACAGTAATTTTTCAGTGAAGGGAAAGTGTGTGTGGTATATCTACATGATATGTTCAAAGGCAGTTCCTACTAATGGCCAGGCTGAATTCCAGTAAATAATGTCCCGAATGATATTTTGCCGCCTTCTTTGGCACTTCATGAAATCTTACCCCGATGAAGTGCTGAAACACAGAGATTTTCTCTTAGAGAGTGTCTCATGTTGTAACCTATCCCATGGATTTTATGCTGTAATTCTTATCTCTTTTAAAATTTACTATCTTCTGTACAGTTTTCATGAAACTTTCTGTTACAGTAGTGAATAGCACAGATAAATGTCATTTTGTACAACTTTGAATTTACCCCAAGAGCTGAGAGAAAACTTGATCCTATACTTCAATCCGAGTTTCTTCTATAGTCCAACTTTGTTTCTCTACCATCAAGCTTCTCCTTTGTTGCTGCTCCAAGCCCCGTCCAGGGTGACCTTGAATACTTTCAGGGATGGGACACCCACAACTTCTCTGGGCAACCTGTTCCAGTGTTCCAGCACTCCCACAGTAAAAAAGGCCTTCCTTTCATCTAATATGTGTAGGAAATCATAAATCTAGGCATAGAAGCTTGGAGTGCAAATTTGAAATTCTTTGGATTTGAAGCACATTTTATATGAATACTGACTTACAGATGACTAAAAGATGTTGATGGGCATTTGAGCTGACAAGTTTTGAAAAAGTGCACGGAAATTAAAATTGAAACCACTAAAATTAAAAACTCCTTGCCATTTTCTTTTTCCTCTCCTATTCAAAATTGCATATGTCAGATATCAGTGCTTCATGCAAACCTCTCAGATGCTCTCAGAGAAAAAGCTTTTCTTTCAGACTAAGTTGCGGTTGACGTAGAACACTAGCAGGAGTGAAAGATTTTCTGGGCATCGGGGCAGCCCGTTCTCCTTGGATTTGTGTGCAGAATGCATTTTATCCAAACTGGAAAATAGATCCCAGCTCTGTTCTATTCATCATTCTTACTTCATCAGGCCAGAAGATTCTGTGAAAAGTAGCCTGTGGACCTTGAAGACAGCGCATGTGAACCAGATGAGAGGTGATAGAGAAGTTGAGGGAGAGAAGAAAGAGCAAGAGGCTGAAACCAGAAAGTATTTCTCCACGTGATCATGGAAGATTGCAGGAGCCACTTGGTACTATCAAACCAGCCCAACTTGGCACTGGTGCCGCCATGGGTCTGGTCACCATCCTGCCTATCGTAGCTTTTCACGAGCCAGCCGGTCACTCCCAGCCATAGGCCCCCAGACAAAAACCTCGGCCCGTTTCCCTGGAAAACAAAAGTAAGCTGCCCTGCTTCTGGATGGCAGATTGTAGGACGCACTTGTTACTATCAAACCCGCCCGACTTGGCACTGGTGCCACCACTGGTCTGGGAACCATCCTGCGTATCGTGGATTCTAAGGAGCCAGCCGGCCACTCCCAGCCACAGGCCCCCAAACACAAACAACGGCGCTTTTCCCTGGAAAACAAAACTCGCCTACCAACGTTTTGATGGCAGATTGCAGGAGCCACTTGGTACTATCAAACCAGCCCAACTTGGCACTGGTGCCACCATGGGTCTGGTCACCATCCTTCCTATCGTAACTTTTCAGGAGCCAGCCGGTCACTCCCAGCCATAGGCCCCCAGACACAAACCTCGGCCCGTTTCCCTGGCAAAGAAAATTAAGCTGCCCCGCTTCTGGATGGCAGATTGCAGGAGCCACTTGGTACTATCAAACCAGCCCGACTTGGCACTGGTGCCACCTCTGGTCTGGGAACCATCCTGCGTATCGTGGATTCTAAGGAGCCAGTCGGCCACTCCCAGCCACAGGCCCCCAAACACAAACAACGGCCCGTTTCCGTGGCAAACAAAAGTAAGCTGCCCCGCTTCTGGATGGCAGATTGCAGGAGCCACTTGGTACTATCAAACCAGCCCGACTTGGCACTGGTGCCACCTCTGGTCTGGGAACCATCCTGCGTATCGTGGTTTCTAAGGAGCCAGCCGGCCACTCCCAACCACAGGCCCCCAAACACAAACAACGGCGCTTTTCCCTGGAAAACAAAACTCGCCTGCCAACTTCTTGATGGCAGATTGCAGGAGCCACTTGGTACTATCAAACCAGCCCAACTTGGCACTGGTGCCACCATGGGTCTGGTCACCATCCTGCCTATCGTAGCTTTCAGGAGCCAGCCGGTCACTGCCTGCCATAGGCCCCGAGACACAAACCTCGGCCCGTTTCCCTGGCAAACAAAAGTAAGCTGCCCCGCTTCTGGATGGCAGATTGCAGGAGCCACTTGGTACTATCAAACCAGCCCGACTTGGCACTGGTGCCACCTCTGGTCTGGGAACCATGCTGCTTATCGTGGATTTTATGGAGCCAGCCGGTCAGTCCCAGCCATAGGCCCCCAAACACAAACAACGATCCGTTTCCCTGGCAAAAAAAAGTAAGCTGCCCCGCTTCTGGATGGCAGATTGCAGGAACCACTTGGTAGTATCAAACCAGCCCAACTTGGCACTGGTGGCACCTCTTGTCTGGGAACCATGCTGCGTATCGTGGTTTCTAAGGAGCCAGCCGGCCACTCCCAACCATAGACCCCCAGACACAAACCTCGGCCCGTTTCCCTGGAAAACAAAAGTAAGCTACCCCGATTCTGGATGGCAGATTGCAGGAGCCACTTGGTACTATCAAATCAGCCCAACTTGGCACTGGTGCCACCATGGGTCTGGTAAACATCCTGCCTATCGTAGCTTTTCAGGAGCCAGCCGGCCACTCTCAGCCATATGCCCCCAAAAACAAACCACGGCCCTTTTCTCTGGCAAACAAAACTCAACTGCCCCTCTTCTGGATGGCAAATTTTAGGACGCACTTTGTACTACGAAAACCGCCCGACGTGGCACTGGTGCCACCTTGTGTCAGGGAACCATCCTGCATATCGAGCTTTTTAAGGAGCCAGCCGGCCACGCCCAGCCATAAACCCCCAAAAACAAACCACGGACCATTTCTCTTGGAAACAAAAATCCGCTGCCCCGCGTCTGTATGGCAGATTGCAGGAGCCACTTTGCACCATCAAACCAGCCCGACTTGGCACTGGTGCCACCTTGGGTCTGGGAACAATCCTGCATATCGTGGATTCTAAGGAGCCAGCCGGCCACTCCCAGCCACAGGCCCCCAAACACAAACAACGGCGCTTTTCCCTGGAAAACAAAATTCGCCTGCCAAATTTTGATGGCAGATTGCAGGAGCCACTTGGTACTATCAAATCATCCCAACTTGGCACTGGTGCCACCATGGGTCTGGGAACCATCCTGCCTATTGTAGCATTTCAGGAGCCAGCCGGTCACTCCCAGCCATAGGCCCCCAGACACAAACCTCGGACCGTTTCCCTGGCAAACAAAATTAAGCTGCCCCGATTCTGGATGGCAGATTGCAGGAGCCACTTGGTTGTGTCAAACCAGCCCGACTTGGCACTGGTGCCACCTTGGGTCTGGGAACCATCCTGCGTATCGTGGGTTCTAAGCAGCCACCCGGCCACTCTGAGCCACAGGCCCCCAAACAAAAACTACGGCGCTTTTCCCTGGAAAACAAAACTCGCCTGCCAACTTTTTGATGGCAGATTGCAGGAGCCACTTGGTACTATCAAACCAGCCCAACTTGGCACTGGTGCCACCTCTGGTCTGGGAACCATCCTGCCTATCGTAGCTTTTCAGGAGCCAGCCGGTCACTCCCAGCCATAGACCCCCAGACACAAACCTCGGCCCGTTTCCCTGGCAAACAAAAGTAAGCTGCCCCGCTTTTGGATGGCAGATTGCAGGAGCCACGTTGCACCATCAAACCAGCCCCACTTGGCACTGGTGCCACCTTGGGTCTGGGAACAAGTTGGGCTGGTTTGATAGTACCAAGTGGCCCCTGCAATCTGCCATCCAGAAGCGGGACAGCTTACTTTTGTTTCCCAGGGAAACGGGCCGAGGTATTTGTCTGGGGCCCTATGGCTGGGAGTGACCGGCTGACTACTGAAAAGCTACGATAGGCAGGATGGTTACCAGACTCATGGTGCCACCAGTGCCAAGTCGGGCTGGTTTGATAATACTAAATAGCTCCTGCAATCTGCCATCCAGACGCGGGGCAGCGGATTTTTGTTTGCTGGAGAAAAGTTCCGTGGTTTTTTTTTTGGGGGTATATGACTGGACGTGGCCGGCTGGCTCCTTAAAAAGCTCTATACACAGGATTGTTCCCTGACCCAAGGTGGCATCAGTGCCAAGTCGGGCTGTTTTCGTAGTACCAAGTGCGTCCTGCAATTTGCCATCCAGAAGCGGGGCAGCCTACTTTTGTTTGCCAGGGAAACGTGCCGAGGTATTTGTCTGGGGGCCTATGGCTGGGAGTGAGCGGCTGGCTCCTGAAAAGCTACGATAGGCAGGATGGTGACCAGACCCATGGTGGCCCCAGTGCCAAGTTGGGCTGGTTTGATAGTACCAAGTGGCTCCTGCAATCTGCCATCAAGAAGTTGGCAGGCGAGTTTTGTTTTCCAGGGAAAAGCGCCGTTGTTTTTGTTTAGAGGCCTGTGGCTGGGAGTGGCCGCCTGTCCTCGTAGAATCTACGTTACGCAGCATGGTTCCCAGAGCCAAGGTGGCACCAGGGCCAAGTCGGGCTGGTTTGTAAGTACCAAGTGCATCCAGCAATCTGCCATCCAAAAGCGGGGCAGCTTACTTTTGTTTGCCAGGGAAACGGGCCGAGGTTTGTGTCCGGGGGCCTATGGCAGGGAGTGACCGGCTGGCTCCTGAAAAGCTACGATAGGCAGGATGTTTACCAGACCCATGGTGGCACCAGTGCCAAGTTGGGCTGATTTGATAGTACCAAGTGGCTCCTGCAATCTGCCATCCAGAATCGGGGTAACTTACTTTTGTTTTCCAGGGAAACGGGCCGAGGTTTGTGTCTGGGGGTCTATGGCTGGGAGTGACCGGCTGGCTCCTGAAAAGCTACGATAGGCAGGATGGTTCCCAGACCAGAGGTGGCACCAGTGCCAAGTTGGGCTGGTTTGATAGTACCAAGTGGCTCCTGCAGTCTGCCATCAAAAAGTTGGCAGGCGAGTTTTGTTTTCCAGGGAAAAGCGCCGTTGTTTGTGTTTGGGGGCCTGTGGCTCAGAGTGGCCGGGTGGCTGCTTAGAATCCACGTTACGCAGGATGGTTCCCAGACCCAAGGTGGCACCAGTGCCAAGTCGGGCTGGTTTGACACAACCAAGTGGCTCCTGCAATCTGCCATCCAGAATCGGGGCAGCTTAATTTTGTTTGCCAGGGAAACGGTCCGAGGTTTGTGTCTGGGGGCCTATGGCTGGGAGTGACCGGCTGGCTCCTGAAATGCTACAATAGGCAGGATGGTTCCCAGACCCATAGTGGCACCAGTGCCAAGTTGGGATGATTTGAACGTACCAAGTGGCTCCTGCAATCTGCCATCAAAATGCTGGCAGGCGAATTTTGTTTTCCAGGGAAAAGCGCCGTTGTTTTTGTTTGGGGGCCTGTGGCTGGGAGTGGCCGGCTGGCTCCTTAGAATCCACGATATGCAGGATTGTTCCCAGACCCAAGGTGGCACCAGTGCCAAGTCGGGCTAGTTTGATGGTGCAAAGTGGCTCCTGCAATCTGCCATCCAGACGCGGGGCAGCGGATTTTTGTTTCCAAGAGATATGGTCCGTGGTTTGTCTTTGGGGGTGTATGGCTGGGCGTGGCCGGCTGGCTCCTTAAAAAGCTCGATATGCAGGATGGTTCCCTGACACAAGTTGGCACCAGTGCCACGTCGGGCGGTTTTCGTAGTACAAAGTGCGTCCTAAAATTTGCCATCCAGAAGAGGGGCAGTTGAGTTTTGTTTGCCAGAGAAAAGGGCCGTGGTTTGTTTTTGGGGCATATGGCTGAGAGTGGCCGGCTGGCCCCTGAAAATCCACGATAGGCAGGATGGTTCCCAGACCAGAGGTGTCACCAGTGCCAAGTCGGGCTGGTTTGATAGTACTAAGTAGCTCCTGCAATCTGCCATGCAGAAGCGGGGCAGCTTACTTTTGTTTGCCAGGGAAACGGGCCGAGGTTTGTGTCTGGGGGCCTATGGCTGGGAGTGACCGGCTGGCTCCTGAAAAGCTACGATAGGCAGGATGGTGACCAGACCCATGGTGGCACCAGTGCCAAGTTGGGCTGGTTTGATAGTACCAAGTGGCTCCTGCAATCTGCCATCAAAAAGTTGGCAGGCGAGTTTTGTTTTCCAGGGAAAAGCGCCGTTGTTTGTGTTTGGGTGCCTGTGGCTGGGAGTGGCCAGCTGGCTCCTTAGAACCCACGATACGCAGCATGGTTCCCAGACCTGAGTTGGCACCAGTGCCAAGTTGGGCTGGTTTGATGGTACCAAGTGGCTCCTGCAATCTGCCATCCAGAAGCAGGGCAGCTTACTTTTGTTTGCCAGGGAAACGGGCCGAAATATTTGTCTGGGGGCCTCTGGCTGGGGGTGGCTGGCTGGCTCCTGAAAAGCTACGATAGGCAGGATGGTGACCAGACCCATGGTGGCACCAGTGCCAAGTTGGGCTGGTTTGATAATACCAAGTGGCTCCTGCAATCTGCCATCAAAAGTTTGGCAGGCGAGTTTTGTTTTCCAGGGAAAAGCACCGTTGTGTGTGTTTTGGGGCCTGTGGCTGGGAGTGGCCAGCTGGCTCCTTAGAATCCACGATACGCAGGATGGTTCCCAGACCCAAGGTGGCATCAGTGCCAAGTCGGGCTGGTTTGTTAGTACCAAGTGGTTCCTGCAATCTGCCATCCAGAAGCGGGGCAGCTGAATTTTGTTTGCCAGAGAAAAAGGCTGTTTTTTGTGTTTCGGGGCCTGTGGCTGGCAGTGGCCGGCTGGCTCCTGAAAATCCATGATACGCAGCATGGTTCCCAGACCCAAGGTGGCATCAGTGCCAAGTAGGGCTGGTTTTATAGTACCCAGTGGCTCCTGCAATCTCCCATCCAGAAGCGGGGCAGCTGAGTTTTGTTTGCCTGTGAAACGGGCCGTTGTTTTTAATTGGGGTCTGTGGCCGAGAGTGTTCGGCTGGCTCCTGATAACCCACAATACGCAGGATGGTTCCCAGACCCAAGGTGGCACCAGTGCCAAGTCGGGCTGGTTTGATAGTACCAAGTGGCTCCTGCAATCTGCCATCCAGAAGCGGTGCAGTTGAGTTTTGTTTGCCAGAGAAAAGGGCCGTGGGTTGTGTTTGGGGGCATATGGCTGGGAGTGGCCGGCTGTCTCATTAAAAAGATCGATACGCAGGATGGTTCCCAGACCCAAGAGGGCACCAGTGCCAAGTCGGGCTGTTTTTATAGTACCAAGTGCGTCCTGCAATTTGCCATCCAGAAGAGGGGCAGTTGAGTTTTGTTTGCCAGAGAATAGCGCCGTTGTTTGTGTTTGGGGGCTTGTGGCTCGTAGTGGCCGACTGGCGCCTTAGAATCTGTGTTACGCAGCATGGTTCCCAGACCCAAGGTGGCACCAGTGCCAAGTTGGGCTGGTTTGATAGTACCAAGTGGCTCATGCAATCTGCCATCCAGAAGCGGGGTAGCTTACTTTTGTTTGCCAGGGAAACGGGCCGAGGTTTGTGACTGGGGACCTATGGCTGGGAGTGACCGGCTGGCTCCTGGAAAGCTACGATAGGCAGGATGGTGACCAGACCCATGGTGGCACCAGTGCCAAGTTGGGCTGGTTTGATAGTACCAAGTGGCTCCTGCAATCTGCCATCAAAAAGTTGGCAGGCGAGTTTTGTTTTCCAGGGAAAAGCGACATTGTTTGTATTTGGGGGCCTGTGGCTGGGAGTGACCGGCTGGCTCCTTTGAACCCACGATACGCAGGATGGTTCCCAGACCCAAGGTGGCACCAGTGCCAAGTTTTGCTGGTTTGATAGTACCAAGTGCGTCCTGCAATCTGCCATCCAGAAGCGGGGCAGCTTAATTTTGTTTGCCAGGGAAACGGGCCGTGGGTTTTGTTTGGGGGCATATAGCTGAGAGTGGCCGGCTGGCTCCTGAAAATCCACGCTAGGCAGCATGGTTCCCAGATGCAATGTGGCACCAGTGCCAAGTCGGGCTGGTTTGATGGTGCAAAGTGGCTCCTGCAATCTGCCATCCAGAAGCGAGGCAGCTGATTTTTGTTTGCCAGAGGAAAATTCCGTGGATTGTTTTTGGGGGCATATTGCTGGGAGTGGCCGGCTGGCTCCTTAAAATGCTCGATACGCATGATGGTTCCCAGGCCCAAGGTGTCACCACTACCAAGTCGGCCTGCGGTTTTAGTATCAAGTTCATCCTGCAATTTGCCATCCAGAAGAGGGGCAGTTGAGTTTTGTTTGCCAGAGAAACGGGCCGAGGTTTCTGTTTGGGGACATATGGCTGAGAGTGGCCGGCTGGCCCCTGAATATCCACGATACAGAGCATGGTTCCCAGATCCAAGGTGGCACCAGTGCCAAGTCGGGCTGGTTTGATAGTACCAAGTGTCTCCTGCAATCTGCCATCCAGAAGCAGGGCAGCTTACTTTTGTTTGCCAGAGAAATAGGCCTAGGTTTTTGTTTGGGGGCCTGTGGCTAGGAGTGGCCGGCTGGCTCCTTAGAATCCACGATACGCAGGATGGTTCCCAGACCCAAGGTGGCACCAGTGCCAAGTCGGGCTGGTTTGATTACACCAAGTGCCTCCTGCAATCTCCCATCCAGAAGCGGGGCAGCTGAGTTTTGTTTGCCTGTGAAACGGGCCGTTGTTTTTAATTGGGGTCTGTGGCCGAGAGTGTTCGGCTGGCTCCTGACAACCCACAATACGCAGGATGGTTCCCAGACCCAAGGTGGCACCAGTGCCAAGTCGGGCTGGTTTGATAGTACCAAGTGGCTCCTGCAATCTGCCATCCAGAAGCGGTGCAGTTGAGTTTTGTTTGCCAGAGAAAAGGGCCGTGGGTTGTGTTTGGGGGCATATGGCTGGGAGTGGCCGGCTGTCTCATTAAAAAGATCGATACGCAGGATGGTTCCCAGACCCAAGGGGGCACCAGTGCCAAGTCGGGCTGTTTTTATAGTACCAAGTGCGTCCTGCAATTTGCCATCCAGAAGAGGGGCAGTTGAGTTTTGTTTGCCAGAGAATAGCGCCGTTGTTTGTGTTTGGGGGCTTGTGGCTCGTAGTGGCCGACTGGCGCCTTAGAATCTGTGTTACGCAGCATGGTTCCCAGACCCAAGGTGGCACCAGTGCCAAGTTGGGCTGGTTTGATAGTACCAAGTGGCTCCTGCAATCTGCCATCCAGAAGCGGGGTAGCTTACTTTTGTTTGCCAGGGAAACGGGCCGAGGTTTGTGACTGGGGACCTATGGCTGGGAGTGTCCGGCTGGCTCCTGGAAAGCTACAATAGGCAGGATGGTTACCAGACCCATGGTGGCACCAGTGCCAAGTTGGGCTGGTTTGATAGTACCAAGTGGCTCCTGCAATCTGCCATCAAAAAGTTGGCAGGCGAGTTTTGTTTTCCAGGGAAAAGCGACATTGTTTGTATTTGGGGGCCTGTGGCTGGGAGTGACCGGCTGGCTCCTTTGAACCCACGATACGCAGGATGGTTCCCAGACCCAAGGTGGCACCAGTGCCAAGTTTTGCTGGTTTGATACTACCAAGTGCGTCCTGCAATCTGCCATCCAGAAGCGGGGCAGCTTAATTTTGTTTGCCAGGGAAACGGGCCGTGGGTTTTGTTTGGGGGCATATAGCTGAGAGTGGCCGGCTGGCTCCTGAAAATCCACGCTAGGCAGCATGGTTCCCAGATGCAATGTGGCACCAGTGCCAAGTCGGGCTGGTTTGATGGTGCAAAGTGGCTCCTGCAATCTGCCATCCAGAAGCGAGGCAGCTGATTTTTGTTTGCCAGAGGAAAATTCCGTGGATTGTTTTTGGGGGCATATTGCTGGGAGTGGCCGGCTGGCTCCTTAAAATGCTCGATACGCATGATGGTTCCCAGGCCCAAGGTGTCACCACTACCAAGTCGGCCTGCGGTTTTAGTATCAAGTTCATCCTGCAATTTGCCATCCAGAAGAGGGGCAGTTGAGTTTTGTTTGCCAGAGAAACGGGCCGAGGTTTCTGTTTGGGGACATATGGCTGAGAGTGGCCGGCTGGCCCCTGAATATCCACGATACAGAGCATGGTTCCCAGATCCAAGGTGGCACCAGTGCCAAGTTGGGCTGGTTTGATAGTACCAAGTGTCTCCTGCAATCTGCCATCCAGAAGCAGGGCAGCTTACTTTTGTTTGCCAGAGAAATAGGCCTAGGTTTTTGTTTGGGGGCCTGTGGCTAGGAGTGGCCGGCTGGCTCCTTAGAATCCACGATACGCAGGATGGTTCCCAGACCCAAGGTGGCACCAGTGCCAAGTCGGGCTGGTTTGATAGTACCAAGTGGCTCCTGCAAACTCCATCAAAAAGTTGGCAGGCGTGTTTTGTTTTCCAGGGAACAGCGCCGTTGATTTTGTTTGGGGGCCTGTGGCTGGGAGTGGCCGGCTGGCTCCTTAGAATCCACGATACGCAGGATGGTTCCCAGACCCAAGGTGGCACCAGTGCCAAGTCGGGCTGGTTTGATTACACCAAGTGGCTCCTGCAATCTGCCATCCAGAAGTGAGGCAGCTAAGTTTTGTTTGCGAGAAAAAAGGGCCGTGGTTTTTGTTGGGGGCCTGTGGCTGGGAGTAGCCGGCTGGCTCCTTAAAATCCACGATAGGCAGGATGGTTCCCAGACCCAAGGTGGCACCAGTGCCAAGTCGGGCTGGTTTGATAGTACCAAGTGGCTCCTGCAATCTGCCATCCAGAAGCGGGGCAGCTGAGTTTTGTTTGCCAGAGAAAAAGGCTGTGGTTTGTGTTTGGGGGCCTGTGGCTGGCAGTGGCCGGCTGGCTCCTGAAAATCCACGATACGCAGCATGGTTCCCAGACCCAAGGTGGCACCAGTGCCAAGTGGGGCTCGTTTGACAGTGTCAAGTGCCTCCTGCAATCTCCCATCCAGAAGCGGGGCAGCTGAGTTTTTTTTGCCAGGGAAACGGACCTTTGTTTTTGATTGGGCTCTGTGGCCGAGAGTGGTTGGCTGTCTCCTGACAATCCACAATACGCAGGATGGTTCCCAGACCCAAGGTGGCACCAGTGCCAAGTCGGGCTGGTTTGATAGTACCAAGTGTCTCCTGCAATCTGCCATCCAGAAGCAGGGCAGCTGAGTTTTGTTTGCCAGAGAAAAGGGCCGTGGGTTGTGTTTGGGGGCATATGGCTGGGAGTGGCCACCTGGCTCCTTAAAATGCACGATACGCCGCATGGTAACCAGACGCAAGGTGGCACCAGTGCCAAGTCAGGCTGTTTTTGTAGTACCCAGTGGCTCCTGCAATTTGCCATCCAGAAGCGGGGCAGTTGAATTTTGTTTGCTAGAGAAAAGGTGCTGTGGTTTGTGTTTGGGGGCCTATGGCTGAGAGTGGCCGGCTGGCCCTGAAAATCAACGATAGGCAGGATGGTTCCCAGATCCAAGGTGGCACCAGTGCCAAGTAAGGCTGGTTGTATGGTTCAAAGTAACTCCTGCAATCTGCCATCCAGAAGCGGGACAGCTGAGTTTTTTTTGCCAGAGAAAAGGTCCATGGTTTCTTTTTGGGGCATACGGCTGGGAATTGCCGGCTGGCTCCTTAAAATGCTCGATACGCAGGATGGTTCCCAGAGCCAAGGTGGCACCACTGCCAAGTCGGGCTCTTTTTGTAGTACCAAGTGCGTCCTGCAATTTGCCATCCAGAAGAGGGGCAGTTGAGTTTTGTTTGCCAGAGAAAAGGGCCGTTGTTTGTGTTTGGGGGCCTGTGGCTGGGAGTGTTCGGCGGTTCCTGAATATGTACGATACGCAGGATTGTTCCCAGATCCAAGGTGGCAGCAGTGCCATGTTGTGCTGGTGTGATAGTCCCAAGTGGCTCCTGCAATCTGCCATCCAGAAGTGGGGCAGTTGAGTTTTGTTTGCCAGAGAAAAGGTCCGTGGTTTGTTTTTGGGGGCATATGCTGAGAGTGGCCGGCTGGCCCCTGAATATCCACGATACAGAGCATGGTTCCCAGATCCAAGGTGGCACCAGTGCCAAGTTGGGCTGGTTTGATAGTACCAAGTGTCTCCTGCAATCTGCCATCCAGAAGCAGGGGCAGCTTACTTTTGTTTGCCAGAGAAATAGGCCTAGGTTTTTGTTTGGGGGCCTGTGGCTAGGAGTGGCCGGCTGGCTCCTTAGAATCCACGATACGCAGGATGGTTCCCAGACCCAAGGTGGCACCAGTGCCAAGTCGGGCTGGTTTGATAGTACCAAGTGGCTCCTGCAAACTCCATCAAAAAGTTGGCAGGCGTGTTTTGTTTTCCAGGGAACAGCGCCGTTGATTTTGTTTGGGGGCCTGTGGCTGGGAGTGGCCGGCTGGCTCCTTAGAATCCACGATACGCAGGATGGTTCCCAGACCCAAGGTGGCACCAGTGCCAAGTCGGGCTGGTTTGATTACACCAAGTGGCTCCTGCAATCTGCCATCCAGAAGTGAGGCAGCTAAGTTTTGTTTGCGAAGAAAGAAAAGGGCCGTGGTTTTTGTTGGGGGCCTGTGGCTGGGAGTAGCCGGCTGGCTCCTTAAAATCCACGATAGGCAGGATGGTTCCCAGACCCAAGGTGGCACCAGTGCCAAGTCCGGCTGGTTTGATAGTACCAAGTGGCTCCTGCAATCTGCCATCCAGAAGCGGGGCAGCTGAGTTTTGTTTGCCAGAGAAAAAGGCTGTGGTTTGTGTTTGGGGGCCTGTGGCTGGCAGTGGCCGGCTGGCTCCTGAAAATCCACGATACGCAGCATGGTTCCCAGACCCAAGGTGGCACCAGTGCCAAGTGGGGCTCGTTTGACAGTGTCAAGTGCCTCCTGCAATCTCCCATCCAGAAGCGGGGCAGCTGAGTTTTTTTTGCCAGGGAACGGACCTTTGTTTTTGATTGGGCTCTGTGGCCGAGAGTGGTTGGCTGTCTCCTGACAATCCACAATACGCAGGATGGTTCCCAGACCCAAGGTGGCACCAGTGCCAAGTCGGGCTGGTTTGATAGTACCAAGTGTCTCCTGCAATCTGCCATCCAGAAGCGGGGCAGCTGAGTTTTGTTTGCCAGAGAAAAGGGCCGTGGGTTGTGTTTGGGGGCATATGGCTGGGAGTGGCCACCTGGCTCCTTAAAATGCACGATACGCCGCATGGTAACCAGACGCAAGGTGGCACCAGTGCCAAGTCAGGCTGTTTTTGTAGTACCCAGTGGCTCCTGCAATTTGCCATCCAGAAGCGGGGCAGTTGAATTTTGTTTGCTAGAGAAAAGGGCTGTGGTTTGTGTTTGGGGGCCTATGGCTGAGAGTGGCCGGCTGGCCCCTGAAAATCAACGATAGGCAGGATGGTTCCCAGATCCAAGGTGGCACCAGTGCCAAGTAAGGCTGGTTGTATGGTTCAAAGTAACTCCTGCAATCTGCCATCCAGAAGCGGGACAGCTGAGTTTTTTTTGCCAGAGAAAAGGTCCATGGTTTCTTTTTGGGGCATACGGCTGGAATTGCCGGCTGGCTCCTTAAAATGCTCGATACGCAGGATGGTTCCCAGAGCCAAGGTGGCACCACTGCCAAGTCGGGCTCTTTTTGTAGTACCAAGTGCGTCCTGCAATTTGCCATCCAGAAGAGGGGCAGTTGAGTTTTGTTTGCCAGAGAAAAGGGCCGTTGTTTGTGTTTGGGGGCCTGTGGCTGGGAGTGTTCGGCTGGTTCCTGAATATGTACGATACGCAGGATTGTTCCCAGATCCAAGGTGGCAGCAGTGCCATGTTGTGCTGGTGTGATAGTCCCAAGTGGCTCCTGCAATCTGCCATCCAGAAGTGGGGCAGCTGATTTTTGTTTGCCAGAGAAAAGGTCCGTGGTTTGTTTTTGGGGGCATATGGCTGAGAGTGGCCGGCTGGCCCCTGAAAATCCACGATACACAGGATGGTTCCCAGATCCAAGGTGGCACCTGTGCCAAGTCGGGCTGATTTGATAGTACTAAGTAGCTCCTGCAATCTGCCATGCAGAAGCGGGGCAGCTTACTTTTGTTTGCCAGGGAAACGGGCCGAGGTTTGTGTTTGGGGGCCTATGGCTGAGAGTGACCGGCTGGCTCCTGAAAAGCTACAATAGGCAGGATGGTGACCAGACCCATGGTGGCACCAGTGCCAAGTTGGGCTGGTTTGATAGTACCAAGTGGTTCCTGCAATCTGCCATCCAGAAGAGGGGCAGTTGAGTTTTGTTTGCCAGAGAAAAGGGCCTTGGTTTGTGTTTGGGGGCATATGGCTGGGTGTGGCCAGCTGGCTCCTTAAAATGCACGATATGCAACATGGCTCCCAGACCCAAGGTGGCACAAGTGCCAAGTTGGGCTGGTTTGATAGTACCAAGTGGCTCCTGCAATCTTCCATGATCACGTGGAGAAATACTTTCTGGTTTCAGCCTCATGCTCTTTCTTCTCTCCCTCAACTTCTCTATCACCTCTCATCTGGTTCACATGCGCTGTCTTCAAGGTCCACAGGCTACTTTTCACAGAATCTTCTGGCCTGATGAAGTAAGGATGATGAATAGAACAGAGCTGGGATCTATTTTCCAGTTTGGATAAAATGCATTCTGCACACAAATCCAAGGAGAACGGGCTGCCCCGATGCCCAGAAAATCTTTCACTCCTGCTAGTGTTCTACGTCAACCGCAACTTAGTCTGAAAGAAAAGCTTTTTCTCTGAGAGCATCTGAGAGGTTTGCATGAAGCACTGATATCTGACATATGCAATTTTGAATAGGAGAGGAAAAAGAAAATGGCAAGGAGTTTTTAATTTTAGTGGTTTCAATTTTAATTTCCGTGCACTTTTTCAAAACTTGTCAGCTCAAATGCCCATCAACATCTTTTAGTCATCTGTAAGTCAGTATTCATATAAAATGTGCTTCAAATCCAAAGAATTTCAAATTTGCACTCCAAGCTTCTATGCCTAGATTTATGATTTCCTACACATATTAGATGAAAGGAAGGCCTTTTTTACTGTGGGAGTGCTGGAACACTGGAACAGGTTGCCCAGAGAAGTTGTGGGTGTCCCATCCCTGAAAGTATTCAAGGTCACCCTGGACGGGGCTTGGAGCAGCAACAAAGGAGAAGCTTGATGGTAGAGAAACAAAGTTGGACTATAGAAGAAACTCGGATTGAAGTATAGGATCAAGTTTTCTCTCAGCTCTTGGGGTAAATTCAAAGTTGTACAAAATGACATTTATCTGTGCTATTCACTACTGTAACAGAAAGTTTCATGAAAACTGTACAGAAGATAGTAAATTTTAAAAGAGATAAGAATTACAGCATAAAATCCATGGGATAGGTTACAACATGAGACACTCTCTAAGAGAAAATCTCTGTGTTTCAGCACTTCATCGGGGTAAGATTTCATGAAGTGCCAAAGAAGGCGGCAAAATATCATTCGGGACATTATTTACTGGAATTCAGCCTGGCCATTAGTAGGAACTGCCTTTGAACATATCATGTAGATATACCACACACACTTTCCCTTCACTGAAAAATTACTGTTTACAACAAATAAGCAATTGACAATCAAAATTGATTGAAAGCATCTTAAACATGTCAAGTATTTCATTGTAGATGATCTGTGATCCAAATGCTTCTTCCACCTTCGAGAGGGACAGAAGAATTCTTCCATATCATGATGGTTTAAAATTGTATCAACCAATGTTTTCTGCTGAAAAGATATCATCTATTTTTTTCTATTTTTGGAAGAAAATATTCCTAGACATACAACAGGTGAGAACTAAGTAATTTTAAAGAAACAAATGAAATGAAAATATTCTGTAAATAGAATGAAATGAAAAGCTGTGTTTTAAATAGGAGCTAAATATTAAACAGAATTTTTGTACCAGGCATTTGAATTACTGCACCAGCTCTTTTGCCCATCAAGAGAGGCATTTAGCATTTCAGTCTTTTCCAAGGTGTTCATGATCTGCTATGCTGATCTCTGTGTGTGCCTAGGTGTGTGTGGAGGGGGGGGCATATGAAGGGGAGTGTGTATGTTTGCTTTACAATTGTTGTGGCAGATTCATGCCTCAGCTCCACATTTTGTTTTAAAAAGGTCACACCGAGTGGATATGAAGTTTACTATCAACAAGAGATCGATTCCCAAATCATCCATTTGACTCTCCCTTATAAATCATGTGCTTTGTTGCATATTTTATCAAATATACTTTCAAGCCAGATGGAGGAAGGAGGATGTGGGAATCCCTCCACCATCTTGCAACTTTTATGTAAGTAGGTTTTCAAGAAAATCATCATTTCTCTTTTAAATATGTCTGGAACAGGCATGATGGTAGTGTCAACCTGTTGGAGTTTTTGTTGCTGGAAGAAGTTGTACAAAAGGATTGGTTTTTACATTGACCAGTTACTGAATCAAGCGCAGGAATACATTGGAAATTTAGCTGGGGGTTCCTTTTCCCAGCAGACTACTTCTAGAACGAGCTTGTACACTGAAGCTGACTCTTTTGCTCTCTTTTTGTTTCTTTCCTATTTTCTTGGCTTCTTTGCCACTATCTAGACAATTTTGGAACTTTGTTCCCAACTAAAATGGTTTCAATAGTCTGATTGTGATCATACATTTTTACAAGGAATTTTTAAAATCTTTCCTCGAGTCCAGAAAGTCAAGGACTTAGATCTTTTTCTTCCCTTATCAATATTGCCATGAAATTGATAAATAAAGACCAACTCTTTATTTTTGTTTTTAACCCACGTAGATAATTCCCATCCATTAATCCATTTTGTGGACCAATAGCTGCCATTCTGATGGAAGCTGTCACTTCTTAACAATAGGCATTCTGTGACTATGTTGACAGCACTTTGGGTGAAGATCCTAACTGGTCTTAGATATACATAGGGAGAAATTTGCTCAGCCAGTGTCAGTCTTAAGCATGCGTATCAGAAGATCTTTCTAGAGCTGGGAATTTTCCCATGAAAGGGATTCAGTTAGGGAAGAGACACTTGTGCCAGAGTTTTACATTCTTCTTGAACACTGCTTAAGGAACTTAGATGCCATGTCCATTTGGATCTCTGTCTGCACAGAACTTTGTCATGCCAGTGCTTTGAAATGCATCTTGAAGAGAATTCACTAGCACAGAATGAAAGAGAGTGGAAGGGGTTGGTGGGGCTAACCAGGCCCAACCCCCCTGCCTAAACCAGGATACCTAGAGCCTCTTGCCCAGGATTCTATCTGGGTGTACTTTTAATGTCTTCAAAGATCCAGGCTCCACAATCTTTCTGGGCAGTCTGTGCCGTGGTTCAGTCACCCTGACAGTAAAGAAACATTTACTGATGTTCAAAGGCAATCTCCTGTATTTCAGTGTGTGCCCACTGCCTCTTGTCTTTTCCCTCAGCATCACTGAAAAGACACTGATTCCCTCCCCTTTGCACTATTGCTTCCATATGTATGTGTGATGCCATGTAGAGGTATGTCAAAAACCTCCCTGAAGCCCAGGCAGATAATATTCCCTTCATCTACCAGTCAAGTTGATTCATCAGAGGAGTTTAAAGTGATGTTCAGCATGAAATTCCCCTGAAAAATCATGCTAACTACATTATTTGGTCATCTGTCGTGTGCCTGGCAAGGATTTCCAGGAAGAGCTGCTTCATCAACTTCCTGGGGATAAAAAAGAGGCTGGCTGGTTTGTACTATGGCGAGTCCTCTTAATTGCCTTTTTTGAAGATGGGTGTCATTTGCTAACATCCACTCTTTAGCCTCTCTTGTCGTCTACATCTTAGCAAAACGCTTTTCCACTATGTCTGGCTAGGAAAAACTGTGCCAGCACAGAAAACATCTCCCATCGTGTTCTAGAAGTTGCACGGATGTCTGCCAAGTGTTTGGCAGGAAGAAAAGAAAAGTTGTCCAAAACAGCTTCCAATCGAATGTTCCTGTGATTGGAAAAGTCAGGAGAGTGCAAAGGTACTGTTTTCTATCAGTTGGCAAGGTGCGCACACAATCCCAGTGTTGTACAGCTTGCTTCTTCACCTTCCCGAAGCTGCCGCTCTCGCCGGCTGCCGGAGCCCAAGAAGCGGCTTCTTCGCGCAAAGACGATTGTGCCGCTCACAGGGCTCTCCTTAGCGCGGCTTCTGCCGAAAGACGCCCGGCAGCGGCTCTTACCTCCGGAGAGCATCCTACCTTCGTCTTTAGCTCCTCTTCTCATCTACACCTCGGCAAAAAGCTTTTCCACTATGTCTGGCTAGGAAAAACTGTGCCAGCACAGAAAACATCTCCCATCGTGTTCTAGAAGTTGCACGGATGTCTGCCAAGTGTTTGGCAGGAAGAAAAGTTGTCCAAAACAGCTTCCAATCGAATGTTCCTGTGATTGGAAACGTCAGGAGAGTGCAAAGGTACTGTTTTCTATCAGTTGGCAAGGTGCGCACACAATCCCAGTGTTGTACAGCTTGCTTCTTCACCTTCCCGAAGCTGCCGCTCTCGCCGGCTGCCGGAGCCCAAGAAGCGGCTTCTTCGCGCAAAGACGATTGTGCCGCTCACAGTGCTCTCCTTAGCGCGGCTTCTGCCGAAAGACGCCCGGCAGCGGCTCTTACCTCCGGAGAGCATCCTACCTTCGTCTTTCGCGTCTTTTGTAGTCTACATCTTAGCAAAACGCTTTTCCACTATGTCTGGCTAGGAAAAACTGTGCCAGCACAGAAAACATCTCCCATCGTGTTCTAGAAGTTGCACGGATGTCTGCCAAGTGTTTGGCAGGAAGAAAAGAAAAGTTGTCCAAAACAGCTTCCAATCGAATGTTCCTGTGATTGGAAAAGTCAGGAGAGTGCAAAGGTACTGTTTTCTATCAGTTGGCAAGGTGCGCACACAATCCCAGTGTTGTACAGCTTGCTTCTTCACCTTCCCGAAGCTGCCGCTCTCGCCGGCTGCCGGAGCCCAAGAAGCGGCTTCTTCGCGCAAAGACGATTGTGCCGCTCACAGTGCTCTCCTTAGCGCGGCTTCTGCCGAAAGACGCCCGGCAGCGGCTCTTACCTCCGGAGAGCATCCTACCTTCGTCTTTCGCGTCTTTTGTAGTCTACATCTTAGCAAAACGCTTTTCCACTATGTCTGGCTAGGAAAAACTGTGCCAGCACAGAAAACATCTCCCATCGTGTTCTAGAAGTTGCACGGATGTCTGCCAAGTGTTTGGCAGGAAGAAAAGAAAAGTTGTCCAAAACAGCTTCCAATCGAATGTTCCTGTGATTGGAAAAGTCAGGAGAGTGCAAAGGTACTGTTTTCTATCAGTTGGCAAGGTGCGCACACAATCCCAGTGTTGTACAGCTTGCTTCTTCACCTTCCCGAAGCTGCCGCTCTCGCCGGCTGCCGGAGCCCAAGAAGCGGCTTCTTCGCGCAAAGACGATTGTGCCGCTCACAGGGCTCTCCTTAGCGCGGCTTCTGCCGAAAGACGCCCGGCAGCGGCTCTTACCTCCGGAGAGCATCCTACCTTCGTCTTTCGCGTCTTTTGTAGTCTACATCTTAGCAAAACGCTTTTCCACTATGTCTGGCTAGGAAAAACTGTGCCAGCACAGAAAACATCTCCCATCGTGTTCTAGAAGTTGCACGGATGTCTGCCAAGTGTTTGGCAGGAAGAAAAGAAAAGTTGTCCAAAACAGCTTCCAATCGAATGTTCCTGTGATTGGAAAAGTCAGGAGAGTGCAAAGGTACTGTTTTCTATCAGTTGGCAAGGTGCGCACACAATCCCAGTGTTGTACAGCTTGCTTCTTCACCTTCCCGAAGCTGCCGCTCTCGCCGGCTGCCGGAGCCCAAGAAGCGGCTTCTTCGCGCAAAGACGATTGTGCCGCTCACAGGGCTCTCCTTAGCGCGGCTTCTGCCGAAAGACGCCCGGCAGCGGCTCTTACCTCCGGAGAGCATCCTACCTTCGTCTTTCGCGTCTTTTGTAGTCTACATCTTAGCAAAACGCTTTTCCACTATGTCTGGCTAGGAAAAACTGTGCCAGCACAGAAAACATCTCCCATCGTGTTCTAGAAGTTGCACGGATGTCTGCCAAGTGTTTGGCAGGAAGAAAAGAAAAGTTGTCCAAAACAGCTTCCAATCGAATGTTCCTGTGATTGGAAAAGTCAGGAGAGTGCAAAGGTACTGTTTTCTATCAGTTGGCAAGGTGCGCACACAATCCCAGTGTTGTACAGCTTGCTTCTTCACCTTCCCGAAGCTGCCGCTCTCGCCGGCTGCCGGAGCCCAAGAAGCGGCTTCTTCGCGCAAAGACGATTGTGCCGCTCACAGTGCTCTCCTTAGCGCGGCTTCTGCCGAAAGACGCCCGGCAGCGGCTCTTACCTCCGGAGAGCATCCTACCTTCGTCTTTCGCGTCTTTTGTAGTCTACATCTTAGCAAAACGCTTTTCCACTATGTCTGGCTAGGAAAAACTGTGCCAGCACAGAAAACATCTCCCATCGTGTTCTAGAAGTTGCACGGATGTCTGCCAAGTGTTTGGCAGGAAGAAAAGAAAAGTTGTCCAAAACAGCTTCCAATCGAATGTTCCTGTGATTGGAAAAGTCAGGAGAGTGCAAAGGTACTGTTTTCTATCAGTTGGCAAGGTGCGCACACAATCCCAGTGTTGTACAGCTTGCTTCTTCACCTTCCCGAAGCTGCCGCTCTCGCCGGCTGCCGGAGCCCAAGAAGCGGCTTCTTCGCGCAAAGACGATTGTGCCGCTCACAGTGCTCTCCTTAGCGCGGCTTCTGCCGAAAGACGCCCGGCAGCGGCTCTTACCTCCGGAGAGCATCCTACCTTCGTCTTTCGCGTCTTTTGTAGTCTACATCTTAGCAAAACGCTTTTCCACTATGTCTGGCTAGGAAAAACTGTGCCAGCACAGAAAACATCTCCCATCGTGTTCTAGAAGTTGCACGGATGTCTGCCAAGTGTTTGGGAGGAAGAAAAGAAAAGTTGTCCAAAACAGCTTCCAATCGAATGTTCCTGTGATTGGAAAAGTCAGGAGAGTGCAAAGGTACTGTTTTCTATCAGTTGGCAAGGTGCGCACACAATCCCAGTGTTGTACAGCTTGCTTCTTCACCTTCCCGAAGCTGCCACACTCAGGAGGTAAGAGCCGCTGCCGGGCGTCTTTCGGCAGAAGCTGCGCTAAGGAGAGCACTGTGAGCGGCACAATCGTCTTTGCGCGAAGAAGCCGCTTCTTGGGCTCCGGCAGCCGGCGAGAGCGGCAGCTTCGGGAAGGTGAAGAAGCAAGCTGTACAACACTGGGATTGTGTGCGCACCTTGCCAACTGATAGAAAACAGTACCTTTGCACTCTCCTGACTTTTCCAATCACAGGAACATTCGATTGGAAGCTGTTTTGGACAACTTTTCTTTTCTTCCTGCCAAACACTTGGCAGACATCCGTGCAACTTCTAGAACACGATGGGAGATGTTTTCTGTGCTGGCACAGTTTTTCCTAGCCAGACATAGTGGAAAAGCGTTTTGCTAAGATGTAGACTACAAAAGACGCGAAAGACGAAGGTAGGATGCTCTCCGGAGGTAAGAGCCGCTGCCGGGCGTCTTTCGGCAGAAGCCGCGCTAAGGAGAGCACTGTGAGCGGCACAATCGTCTTTGCGCGAAGAAGCCGCTTCTTGGGCTCCGGCAGCCGGCGAGAGCGGCAGCTTCGGGAAGGTGAAGAAGCAAGCTGTACAACACTGGGATTGTGTGCGCACCTTGCCAACTGATAGAAAACAGTACCTTTGCACTCTCCTGACTTTTCCAATCACAGGAACATTCGATTGGAAGCTGTTTTGGACAACTTTTCTTTTCTTCCTGCCAAACACTTGGCAGACATCCGTGCAACTTCTAGAACACGATGGGAGATGTTTTCTGTGCTGGCACAGTTTTTCCTAGCCAGACATAGTGGAAAAGCGTTTTGCTAAGATGTAGACTACAAAAGACGCGAAAGACGAAGGTAGGATGCTCTCCGGAGGTAAGAGCCGCTGCCGGGCGTCTTTCGGCAGAAGCCGCGCTAAGGAGAGCCCTGTGAGCGGCACAATCGTCTTTGCGCGAAGAAGCCGCTTCTTGGGCTCCGGCAGCCGGCGAGAGCGGCAGCTTCGGGAAGGTGAAGAAGCAAGCTGTACAACACTGGGATTGTGTGCGCACCTTGCCAACTGATAGAAAACAGTACCTTTGCACTCTCCTGACTTTTCCAATCACAGGAACATTCGATTGGAAGCTGTTTTGGACAACTTTTCTTTTCTTCCTGCCAAACACTTGGCAGACATCCGTGCAACTTCTAGAACACGATGGGAGATGTTTTCTGTGCTGGCACAGTTTTTCCTAGCCAGACATAGTGGAAAAGCGTTTTGCTAAGATGTAGACTACAAAAGACGCGAAAGACGAAGGTAGGATGCTCTCCGGAGGTAAGAGCCGCTGCCGGGCGTCTTTCGGCAGAAGCTGCGCTAAGGAGAGCACTGTGAGCGGCACAATCGTCTTTGCGCGAAGAAGCCGCTTCTTGGGCTCCGGCAGCCGGCGAGAGCGGCAGCTTCGGGAAGGTGAAGAAGCAAGCTGTACAACACTGGGATTGTGTGCGCACCTTGCCAACTGATAGAAAACAGTACCTTTGCACTCTCCTGACTTTTCCAATCACAGGAACATTCGATTGGAAGCTGTTTTGGACAACTTTTCTTTTCTTCCTGCCAAACACTTGGCAGACATCCGTGCAACTTCTAGAACACGATGGGAGATGTTTTCTGTGCTGGCACAGTTTTTCCTAGCCAGACATAGTGGAGAAGCTTGTTGCCGAGGTGTAGATGAGAAGAGGAGCTAAAGACGAAGGTAGGATGCTCTCCGGAGGTAAGAGCCGCTGCCGGGCGTCTTTCGGCAGAAGCCGCGCTAAGGAGAGCCCTGTGAGCGGCACAATCGTCTTTGCGCGAAGAAGCCGCTTCTTGGGCTCCGGCAGCCGGCGAGAGCGGCAGCTTCGGGAAGGTGAAGAAGCAAGCTGTACAACACTGGGATTGTGTGCGCACCTTGCCAACTGATAGAAAACAGTACCTTTGCACTCTCCTGACTTTTCCAATCACAGGAACATTCGATTGGAAGCTGTTTTGGACAACTTTTCTTTTCTTCCTGCCAAACACTTGGCAGACATCCGTGCAACTTCTAGAACACGATGGGAGATGTTTTCTGTGCTGGCACAGTTTTTCCTAGCCAGACATAGTGGAAAAGCGTTTTGCTAAGATGTAGACTACAAAAGACGCGAAAGACGAAGGTAGGATGCTCTCCGGAGGTAAGAGCCGCTGCCGGGCGTCTTTCGGCAGAAGCCGCGCTAAGGAGAGCACTGTGAGCGGCACAATCGTCTTTGCGCGAAGAAGCCGCTTCTTGGGCTCCGGCAGCCGGCGAGAGCGGCAGCTTCGGGAAGGTGAAGAAGCAAGCTGTACAACACTGGGATTGTGTGCGCACCTTGCCAACTGATAGAAAACAGTACCTTTGCACTCTCCTGACTTTTCCAATCACAGGAACATTCGATTGGAAGCTGTTTTGGACAACTTTTCTTTTCTTCCTGCCAAACACTTGGCAGACATCCGTGCAACTTCTAGAACACGATGGGAGATGTTTTCTGTGCTGGCACAGTTTTTCCTAGCCAGACATAGTGGAAAAGCGTTTTGCTAAGATGTAGACTACAAAAGACGCGAAAGACGAAGGTAGGATGCTCTCCGGAGGTAAGAGCCGCTGCCGGGCGTCTTTCGGCAGAAGCCGCGCTAAGGAGAGCACTGTGAGCGGCACAATCGTCTTTGCGCGAAGAAGCCGCTTCTTGGGCTCCGGCAGCCGGCGAGAGCGGCAGCTTCGGGAAGGTGAAGAAGCAAGCTGTACAACACTGGGATTGTGTGCGCACCTTGCCAACTGATAGAAAACAGTACCTTTGCACTCTCCTGACTTTTCCAATCACAGGAACATTCGATTGGAAGCTGTTTTGGACAACTTTTCTTTTCTTCCTGCCAAACACTTGGCAGACATCCGTGCAACTTCTAGAACACGATGGGAGATGTTTTCTGTGCTGGCACAGTTTTTCCTAGCCAGACATAGTGGAAAAGCGTTTTGTTAAGATGTAGACTACAAAAGACGCGAAAGACGAAGGTAGGATGCTCTCCGGAGGTAAGAGCCGCTGCCGGGCGTCTTTCGGCAGAAGCCGCGCTAAGGAGAGCACTGTGAGCGGCACAATCGTCTTTGCGCGAAGAAGCCGCTTCTTGGGCTCCGGCAGCCGGCGAGAGCGGCAGCTTCGGGAAGGTGAAGAAGCAAGCTGTACAACACTGGGATTGTGTGCGCACCTTGCCAACTGATAGAAAACAGTACCTTTGCACTCTCCTGACTTTTCCAATCACAGGAACATTCGATTGGAAGCTGTTTTGGACAACTTTTCTTTTCTTCCTGCCAAACACTTGGCAGACATCCGTGCAACTTCTAGAACACGATGGGAGATGTTTTCTGTGCTGGCACAGTTTTTCCTAGCCAGACATAGTGGAAAAGCGTTTTGCTAAGATGTAGACTACAAAAGACGCGAAAGACGAAGGTAGGATGCTCTCCGGAGGTAAGAGCCGCTGCCGGGCGTCTTTCGGCAGAAGCTGCGCTAAGGAGAGCACTGTGAGCGGCACAATCGTCTTTGCGCGAAGAAGCCGCTTCTTGGGCTCCGGCAGCCGGCGAGAGCGGCAGCTTCGGGAAGGTGAAGAAGCAAGCTGTACAACACTGGGATTGTGTGCGCACCTTGCCAACTGATAGAAAACAGTACCTTTGCACTCTCCTGACTTTTCCAATCACAGGAACATTCGATTGGAAGCTGTTTTGGACAACTTTTCTTTTCTTCCTGCCAAACACTTGGCAGACATCCGTGCAACTTCTAGAACACGATGGGAGATGTTTTCTGTGCTGGCACAGTTTTTCCTAGCCAGACATAGTGGAAAAGCGTTTTGCTAAGATGTAGACTACAAAAGACGCGAAAGACGAAGGTAGGATGCTCTCCGGAGGTAAGAGCCGCTGCCGGGCGTCTTTCGGCAGAAGCTGCGCTAAGGAGAGCACTGTGAGCGGCACAATCGTCTTTGCGCGAAGAAGCCGCTTCTTGGGCTCCGGCAGCCGGCGAGAGCGGCAGCTTCGGGAAGGTGAAGAAGCAAGCTGTACAACACTGGGATTGTGTGCGCACCTTGCCAACTGATAGAAAACAGTACCTTTGCACTCTCCTGACTTTTCCAATCACAGGAACATTCGATTGGAAGCTGTTTTGGACAACTTTTCTTTTCTTCCTGCCAAACACTTGGCAGACATCCGTGCAACTTCTAGAACACGATGGGAGATGTTTTCTGTGCTGGCACAGTTTTTCCTAGCCAGACATAGTGGAGAAGCTTGTTGCCGAGGTGTAGATGAGAAGAGGAGCTAAAGACGAAGGTAGGATGCTCTCCGGAGGTAAGAGCCGCTGCCGGGCGTCTTTCGGCAGAAGCCGCGCTAAGGAGAGCCCTGTGAGCGGCACAATCGTCTTTGCGCGAAGAAGCCGCTTCTTGGGCTCCGGCAGCCGGCGAGAGCGGCAGCTTCGGGAAGGTGAAGAAGCAAGCTGTACAACACTGGGATTGTGTGCGCACCTTGCCAACTGATAGAAAACAGTATCTTTGCACTCTCCTGACTTTTCCAATCACAGGAACATTCGATTGGAAGCTGTTTTGGACAACTTTTCTTCCTGCCAAACACTTGGCAGACATCCGTGCAACTTCTAGAACACGATGGGAGATGTTTTCTGTGCTGGCACAGTTTTTCCTAGCCAGACATAGTGGAAAAGCGTTTTGCTAAGATGTAGACTACAAAAGACGCGAAAGACGAAGGTAGGATGCTCTCCGGAGGTAAGAGCCGCTGCCGGGCGTCTTTCGGCAGAAGCCGCGCTAAGGAGAGCACTGTGAGCGGCACAATCGTCTTTGCGCGAAGAAGCCGCTTCTTGGGCTCCGGCAGCCGGCGAGAGCGGCAGCTTCGGGAAGGTGAAGAAGCAAGCTGTACAACACTGGGATTGTGTGCGCACCTTGCCAACTGATAGAAAACAGTACCTTTGCACTCTCCTGACTTTTCCAATCACAGGAACATTCGATTGGAAGCTGTTTTGGACAACTTTTCTTTTCTTCCTGCCAAACACTTGGCAGACATCCGTGCAACTTCTAGAACACGATGGGAGATGTTTTCTGTGCTGGCACAGTTTTTCCTAGCCAGACATAGTGGAAAAGCGTTTTGCTAAGATGTAGACTACAAAAGACGCGAAAGACGAAGGTAGGATGCTCTCCGGAGGTAAGAGCCGCTGCCGGGCGTCTTTCGGCAGAAGCCGCGCTAAGGAGAGCACTGTGAGCGGCACAATCGTCTTTGCGCGAAGAAGCCGCTTCTTGGGCTCCGGCAGCCGGCGAGAGCGGCAGCTTCGGGAAGGTGAAGAAGCAAGCTGTACAACACTGGGATTGTGTGCGCACCTTGCCAACTGATAGAAAACAGTACCTTTGCACTCTCCTGACTTTTCCAATCACAGGAACATTCGATTGGAAGCTGTTTTGGACAACTTTTCTTTTCTTCCTGCCAAACACTTGGCAGACATCCGTGCAACTTCTAGAACACGATGGGAGATGTTTTCTGTGCTGGCACAGTTTTTCCTAGCCAGACATAGTGGAGAAGCTTGTTGCCGAGGTGTAGATGAGAAGAGGAGCTAAAGACGAAGGTAGGATGCTCTCCGGAGGTAAGAGCCGCTGCCGGGCGTCTTTCGGCAGAAGCCGCGCTAAGGAGAGCCCTGTGAGCGGCACAATCGTCTTTGCGCGAAGAAGCCGCTTCTTGGGCTCCGGCAGCCGGCGAGAGCGGCAGCTTCGGGAAGGTGAAGAAGCAAGCTGTACAACACTGGGATTGTGTGCGCACCTTGCCAACTGATAGAAAACAGTATCTTTGCACTCTCCTGACTTTTCCAATCACAGGAACATTCGATTGGAAGCTGTTTTGGACAACTTTTCTTCCTGCCAAACACTTGGCAGACATCCGTGCAACTTCTAGAACACGATGGGAGATGTTTTCTGTGCTGGCACAGTTTTTCCTAGCCAGACATAGTGGAAAAGCGTTTTGCTAAGATGTAGACTACAAAAGACGCGAAAGACGAAGGTAGGATGCTCTCCGGAGGTAAGAGCCGCTGCCGGGCGTCTTTCGGCAGAAGCCGCGCTAAGGAGAGCACTGTGAGCGGCACAATCGTCTTTGCGCGAAGAAGCCGCTTCTTGGGCTCCGGCAGCCGGCGAGAGCGGCAGCTTCGGGAAGGTGAAGAAGCAAGCTGTACAACACTGGGATTGTGTGCGCACCTTGCCAACTGATAGAAAACAGTACCTTTGCACTCTCCTGACTTTTCCAATCACAGGAACATTCGATTGGAAGCTGTTTTGGACAACTTTTCTTTTCTTCCTGCCAAACACTTGGCAGACATCCGTGCAACTTCTAGAACACGATGGGAGATGTTTTCTGTGCTGGCACAGTTTTTCCTAGCCAGACATAGTGGAAAAGCGTTTTGCTAAGATGTAGACTACAAAAGACGCGAAAGACGAAGGTAGGATGCTCTCCGGAGGTAAGAGCCGCTGCCGGGCGTCTTTCGGCAGAAGCCGCGCTAAGGAGAGCACTGTGAGCGGCACAATCGTCTTTGCGCGAAGAAGCCGCTTCTTGGGCTCCGGCAGCCGGCGAGAGCGGCAGCTTCGGGAAGGTGAAGAAGCAAGCTGTACAACACTGGGATTGTGTGCGCACCTTGCCAACTGATAGAAAACAGTACCTTTGCACTCTCCTGACTTTTCCAATCACAGGAACATTCGATTGGAAGCTGTTTTGGACAACTTTTCTTTTCTTCCTGCCAAACACTTGGCAGACATCCGTGCAACTTCTAGAACACGATGGGAGATGTTTTCTGTGCTGGCACAGTTTTTCCTAGCCAGACATAGTGGAAAAGCGTTTTGCTAAGATGTAGACTACAAAAGACGCGAAAGACGAAGGTAGGATGCTCTCCGGAGGTAAGAGCCGCTGCCGGGCGTCTTTCGGCAGAAGCCGCGCTAAGGAGAGCACTGTGAGCGGCACAATCGTCTTTGCGCGAAGAAGCCGCTTCTTGGGCTCCGGCAGCCGGCGAGAGCGGCAGCTTCGGGAAGGTGAAGAAGCAAGCTGTACAACACTGGGATTGTGTGCGCACCTTGCCAACTGATAGAAAACAGTACCTTTGCACTCTCCTGACTTTTCCAATCACAGGAACATTCGATTGGAAGCTGTTTTGGACAACTTTTCTTTTCTTCCTGCCAAACACTTGGCAGACATCCGTGCAACTTCTAGAACACGATGGGAGATGTTTTCTGTGCTGGCACAGTTTTTCCTAGCCAGACATAGTGGAAAAGCGTTTTGCTAAGATGTAGACTACAAAAGACGCGAAAGACGAAGGTAGGATGCTCTCCGGAGGTAAGAGCCGCTGCCGGGCGTCTTTCGGCAGAAGCTGCGCTAAGGAGAGCACTGTGAGCGGCACAATCGTCTTTGCGCGAAGAAGCCGCTTCTTGGGCTCCGGCAGCCGGCGAGAGCGGCAGCTTCGGGAAGGTGAAGAAGCAAGCTGTACAACACTGGGATTGTGTGCGCACCTTGCCAACTGATAGAAAACAGTACCTTTGCACTCTCCTGACTTTTCCAATCACAGGAACATTCGATTGGAAGCTGTTTTGGACAACTTTTCTTTTCTTCCTGCCAAACACTTGGCAGACATCCGTGCAACTTCTAGAACACGATGGGAGATGTTTTCTGTGCTGGCACAGTTTTTCCTAGCCAGACATAGTGGAGAAGCTTGTTGCCGAGGTGTAGATGAGAAGAGGAGCTAAAGACGAAGGTAGGATGCTCTCCGGAGGTAAGAGCCGCTGCCGGGCGTCTTTCGGCAGAAGCCGCGCTAAGGAGAGCCCTGTGAGCGGCACAATCGTCTTTGCGCGAAGAAGCCGCTTCTTGGGCTCCGGCAGCCGGCGAGAGCGGCAGCTTCGGGAAGGTGAAGAAGCAAGCTGTACAACACTGGGATTGTGTGCGCACCTTGCCAACTGATAGAAAACAGTACCTTTGCACTCTCCTGACTTTTCCAATCACAGGAACATTCGATTGGAAGCTGTTTTGGACAACTTTTCTTTTCTTCCTGCCAAACACTTGGCAGACATCCGTGCAACTTCTAGAACACGATGGGAGATGTTTTCTGTGCTGGCACAGTTTTTCCTAGCCAGACATAGTGGAAAAGCGTTTTGCTAAGATGTAGACGACAAGAGAGGCTAAAGAGTGGATGTTAGCAAATGACACCCATCTTCAAAAAAGGCAATTAAGAGGACTCGCCATAGTACAAACCAGCCAGCCTCTTTTTTATCCCCAGGAAGTTGATGAAGCAGCTCTTCCTGGAAATCCTTGCCAGGCACATGACAGATGACCAAATAATGTAGTTAGCATGATTTTTCAGGGGAATTTCATGCTGAACATCACTTTAAACTCCTCTGATGAATCAACTTGACTGGTAGATGAAGGGAATATTATCTGCCTGGGCTTCAGGGAGGTTTTTGACATACCTCTACATGGCATCACACATACATATGGAAGCAATAGTGCAAAGGGGAGGGAATCAGTGTCTTTTCAGTGATGCTGAGGGAAAAGACAAGAGGCAGTGGGCACACACTGAAATACAGGAGATTGCCTTTGAACATCAGTAAATGTTTCTTTACTGTCAGGGTGACTGAACCACGGCACAGACTGCCCAGAAAGATTGTGGAGCCTGGATCTTTGAAGACATTAAAAGTACACCCAGATAGAATCCTGGGCAAGAGGCTCTAGGTATCCTGGTTTAGGCAGGGGGGTTGGGCCTGGTTAGCCCCACCAACCCCTTCCACTCTCTTTCATTCTGTGCTAGTGAATTCTCTTCAAGATGCATTTCAAAGCACTGGCATGACAAAGTTCTGTGCAGACAGAGATCCAAATGGACATGGCATCTAAGTTCCTTAAGCAGTGTTCAAGAAGAATGTAAAACTCTGGCACAAGTGTCTCTTCCCTAACTGAATCCCTTTCATGGGAAAATTCCCAGCTCTAGAAAGATCTTCTGATACGCATGCTTAAGACTGACACTGGCTGAGCAAATTTCTCCCTATGTATATCTAAGACCAGTTAGGATCTTCACCCAAAGTGCTGTCAACATAGTCACAGAATGCCTATTGTTAAGAAGTGACAGCTTCCATCAGAATGGCAGCTATTGGTCCACAAAATGGATTAATGGATGGGAATTATCTACGTGGGTTAAAAACAAAAATAAAGAGTTGGTCTTTATTTATCAATTTCATGGCAATATTGATAAGGGAAGAAAAAGATCTAAGTCCTTGACTTTCTGGACTCGAGGAAAGATTTTAAAAATTCCTTGTAAAAATGTATGATCACAATCAGACTATTGAAACCATTTTAGTTGGGAACAAAGTTCCAAAATTGTCTAGATAGTGGCAAAGAAGCCAAGAAAATAGGAAAGAAACAAAAAGAGAGCAAAAGAGTCAGCTTCAGTGTACAAGCTCGTTCTAGAAGTAGTCTGCTGGGAAAAGGAACCCCCAGCTAAATTTCCAATGTATTCCTGCGCTTGATTCAGTAACTGGTCAATGTAAAAACCAATCCTTTTGTACAACTTCTTCCAGCAACAAAAACTCCAACAGGTTGACACTACCATCATGCCTGTTCCAGACATATTTAAAAGAGAAATGATGATTTTCTTGAAAACCTACTTACATAAAAGTTGCAAGATGGTGGAGGGATTCCCACATCCTCCTTCCTCCATCTGGCTTGAAAGTATATTTGATAAAATATGCAACAAAGCACATGATTTATAAGGGAGAGTCAAATGGATGATTTGGGAATCGATCTCTTGTTGATAGTAAACTTCATATCCACTCGGTGTGACCTTTTTAAAACAAAATGTGGAGCTGAGGCATGAATCTGCCACAACAATTGTAAAGCAAACATACACACTCCCCTTCATATGCCCCCCCCTCCACACACACCTAGGCACACACAGAGATCAGCATAGCAGATCATGAACACCTTGGAAAAGACTGAAATGCTAAATGCCTCTCTTGATGGGCAAAAGAGCTGGTGCAGTAATTCAAATGCCTGGTACAAAAATTCTGTTTAATATTTAGCTCCTATTTAAAACACAGCTTTTCATTTCATTCTATTTACAGAATATTTTCATTTCATTTGTTTCTTTAAAATTACTTAGTTCTCACCTGTTGTATGTCTAGGAATATTTTCTTCCAAAAATAGAAAAAAATAGATGATATCTTTTCAGCAGAAAACATTGGTTGATACAATTTTAAACCATCATGATATGGAAGAATTCTTCTGTCCCTCTCGAAGGTGGAAGAAGCATTTGGATCACAGATCATCTACAATGAAATACTTGACATGTTTAAGATGCTTTCAATCAATTTTGATCGTCAATTGCTTATTTGTTGTAAACAGTAATTTTTCAGTGAAGGGAAAGTGTGTGTGGTATATCTACATGATATGTTCAAAGGCAGTTCCTACTAATGGCCAGGCTGAATTCCAGTAAATAATGTCCCGAATGATATTTTGCCGCCTTCTTTGGCACTTCATGAAATCTTACCCCGATGAAGTGCTGAAACACAGAGATTTTCTCTTAGAGAGTGTCTCATGTTGTAACCTATCCCATGGATTTTATGCTGTAATTCTTATCTCTTTTAAAATTTACTATCTTCTGTACAGTTTTCATGAAACTTTCTGTTACAGTAGTGAATAGCACAGATAAATGTCATTTTGTACAACTTTGAATTTACCCCAAGAGCTGAGAGAAAACTTGATCCTATACTTCAATCCGAGTTTCTTCTATAGTCCAACTTTGTTTCTCTACCATCAAGCTTCTCCTTTGTTGCTGCTCCAAGCCCCGTCCAAGGTGACCTTGAATACTTTCAGGGATGGGACACCCACAACTTCTCTGGGCAACCTGTTCCAGTGTTCCAGCACTCCCACAGTAAAAAAGGCCTTCCTTTCATCTAATATGTGTAGGAAATCATAAATCTAGGCATAGAAGCTTGGAGTGCAAATTTGAAATTCTTTGGATTTGAAGCACATTTTATATGAATACTGACTTACAGATGACTAAAAGATGTTGATGGGCATTTGAGCTGACAAGTTTTGAAAAAGTGCACGGAAATTAAAATTGAAACCACTAAAATTAAAAACTCCTTGCCATTTTCTTTTTCCTCTCCTATTCAAAATTGCATATGTCAGATATCAGTGCTTCATGCAAACCTCTCAGATGCTCTCAGAGAAAAAGCTTTTCTTTCAGACTAAGTTGCGGTTGACGTAGAACACTAGCAGGAGTGAAAGATTTTCTGGGCATCGGGGCAGCCCGTTCTCCTTGGATTTGTGTGCAGAATGCATTTTATCCAAACTGGAAAATAGATCCCAGCTCTGTTCTATTCATCATCCTTACTTCATCAGGCCAGAAGATTCTGTGAAAAGTAGCCTGTGGACCTTGAAGACAGCGCATGTGAACCAGATGAGAGGTGATAGAGAAGTTGAGGGAGAGAAGAAAGAGCATGAGGCTGAAACCAGAAAGTATTTCTCCACGTGATCATGGAAGATTGCAGGAGCCACTTGGTACTATCAAACCAGCCCAACTTGGCACTTGTGCCACCTTGGGTCTGGGAGCCATGTTGCATATCGTGCATTTTAAGGAGCCAGCTGGCCACACCCAGCCATATGCCCCCAAACACAAACCAAGGCCCTTTTCTCTGGCAAACAAAACTCAACTGCCCCTCTTCTGGATGGCAGATTGCAGGAACCACTTGGTACTATCAAACCAGCCCAACTTGGCACTGGTGCCACCATGGGTCTGGTCACCATCCTGCCTATTGTAGCTTTTCAGGAGCCAGCCGGTCACTCTCAGCCATAGGCCCCCAAACACAAACCTCGGCCCGTTTCCCTGGCAAACAAAAGTAAGCTGCCCCGCTTCTGGATGGCAGATTGCAGGAGCTACTTAGTACTATCAAATCAGCCCGACTTGGCACAGGTGCCACCTTGGATCTGGGAACCATCCTGTGTATCGTGGATTTTCAGGGGCCAGCCGGCCACTCTCAGCCATATGCCCCCAAAAACAAACCACGGACCTTTTCTCTGGCAAACAAAAATCAGCTGCCCCACTTCTGGATGGCAGATTGCAGGAGCCACTTGGGACTATCACACCAGCACAACATGGCACTGCTGCCACCTTGGATCTGGGAACAATCCTGCGTATCGTACATATTCAGGAACCAGCCGAACACTCCCAGCCACAGGCCCCCAAACACAAACAACGGCCCTTTTCTCTGGCAAACAAAACTCAACTGCCCCTCTTCTGGATGGCAAATTGCAGGACGCACTTGGTACTACAAAAAGAGCCCGACTTGGCAGTGGTGCCACCTTGGCTCTGGGAACCATCCTGCGTATCGAGCATTTTAAGGAGCCAGCCGGCAATTCCCAGCCGTATGCCCCAAAAAGAAACCATGGACCTTTTCTCTGGCAAAAAAAACTCAGCTGTCCCGCTTCTGGATGGCAGATTGCAGGAGTTACTTTGAACCATACAACCAGCCTTACTTGGCACTGGTGCCACCTTGGATCTGGGAACCATCCTGCCTATCGTTGATTTTCAGGGGCCAGCCGGCCACTCTCAGCCATAGGCCCCCAAACACAAACCACAGCCCTTTTCTCTAGCAAAAAAAATTCAACTGCCCCGCTTCTGGATGGCAAATTGCAGGAGCCACTGGGTACTACAAAAACAGCCTGACTTGGCACTGGTGCCACCTTGCGTCTGGTTACCATGCGGCGTATCGTGCATTTTAAGGAGCCAGGTGGCCACTCCCAGCCATATGCCCCCAAACACAACCCACGGCCCTTTTCTCTGGCAAACAAAACTCAGCTGCCCCGCTTCTGGATGGCAGATTGCAGGAGACACTTGGTACTATCAAACCAGCCCGACTTGGCACTGGTGCCACCTTGGGTCTGGGAACCATCCTGCGTATTGTGGATTGTCAGGAGACAGCCAACCACTCTCGGCCACAGAGCCCAATCAAAAACAAAGGTCCGTTTCCCTGGCAAAAAAAACTCAGCTGCCCCGCTTCTGGATGGGAGATTGCAGGAGGCACTTGACACTGTCAAACGAGCCCCACTTGGCACTGGTGCCACCTTGGGTCTGGGAACCATGCTGCGTATCGTGGATTTTCAGGAGCCAGCCGGCCACTGCCAGCCACAGGCCCCCAAACACAAACCACAGCCTTTTTCTCTGGCAAACAAAACTCAGCTGCCCCGCTTCTGGATGGCAGATTGCAGGAGCCACTTGGTACTATCAAACCAGCCCGACTTGGCACTGGTGCCACCTTGGGTCTGGGAACCATCCTGCCTATCGTGGATTTTAAGGAGCCAGCCGGCTACTCCCAGCCACAGGCCCCCAACAAAAACCACGGCCCTTTTTTCTCGCAAACAAAACTTAGCTGCCTCACTTCTGGATGGCAGATTGCAGGAGCCACTTGGTGTAATCAAACCAGCCCGACTTGGCACTGGTGCCACCTTGGGTCTGGGAACCATCCTGCGTATCGTGGATTCTAAGGAGCCAGCCGGCCACTCCCAGCCACAGGCCCCCAAACAAAATCAACGGCGCTGTTCCCTGGAAAACAAAACACGCCTGCCAACTTTTTGATGGAGTTTGCAGGAGCCACTTGGTACTATCAAACCAGCCCGACTTGGCACTGGTGCCACCTTGGGTCTGGGAACCATCCTGCGTATCGTGGATTCTAAGGAGCCAGCCGGCCACTCCTAGCCACAGGCCCCCAAACAAAAACCTAGGCCTATTTCTCTGGCAAACAAAAGTAAGCTGCCCTGCTTCTGGATGGCAGATTGCAGGAGACACTTGGTACTATCAAACCAGCCCAACTTGGCACTGGTGCCACCTTGGATCTGGGAACCATGCTCTGTATCGTGGATATTCAGGGGCCAGCCGGCCACTCTCAGCCATATGCCCCCAAAAACAAACCACGGACCTTTTCTCTGGCAAACAAAAATCAGCTGCCCCACTTCTGGATGGCAGATTGCAGGAGCCACTTGGGACTATCACACCAGCACAACATGGCACTGCTGCCACCTTGGATCTGGGAACAATCCTGCGTATCGTACATATTCAGGAACCAGCCGAACACTCCCAGCCACAGGCCCCCAAACACAAACAACGGCCCTTTTCTCTGGCAAACAAAACTCAACTGCCCCTCTTCTGGATGGCAAATTGCAGGACGCACTTGGTACTACAAAAAGAGCCCGACTTGGCAGTGGTGCCACCTTGGCTCTGGGAACCATCCTGCGTATCGAGCATTTTAAGGAGCCAGCCGGCAATTCCCAGCCGTATGCCCCAAAAAGAAACCATGGACCTTTTCTCTGGCAAAAAAAACTCAGCTGTCCCGCTTCTGGATGGCAGATTGCAGGAGTTACTTTGAACCATACAACCAGCCTTACTTGGCACTGGTGCCACCTTGGATCTGGGCACCATCCTGCCTATCGTTGATTTTCAGGGGCCAGCCGGCCACTCTCAGCCATAGGCCCCCAAACACAAACCACAGCCCTTTTCTCTAGCAAAAAAAATTCAACTGCCCCGCTTCTGGATGGCAAATTGCAGGAGCCACTGGGTACTACAAAAACAGCCTGACTTGGCACTGGTGCCACCTTGCGTCTGGTTACCATGCGGCGTATCGTGCATTTTAAGGAGCCAGGTGGCCACTCCCAGCCATATGCCCCCAAACACAACCCACGGCCCTTTTCTCTGGCAAACAAAACTCAGCTGCCCCGCTTCTGGATGGCAGATTGCAGGAGACACTTGGTACTATCAAACCAGCCCGACTTGGCACTGGTGCCACCTTGGGTCTGGGAACCATCCTGCGTATTGTGGATTGTCAGGAGACAGCCAACCACTCTCGGCCACAGAGCCCAATCAAAAACAAAGGTCCGTTTCCCTGGCAAAAAAAACTCAGCTGCCCCGCTTCTGGATGGGAGATTGCAGGAGGCACTTGACACTGTCAAACGAGCCCCACTTGGCACTGGTGCCACCTTGGGTCTGGGAACCATGCTGCGTATCGTGGATTTTCAGGAGCCAGCCGGCCACTGCCAGCCACAGGCCCCCAAACACAAACCACAGCCTTTTTCTCTGGCAAACAAAACTCAGCTGCCCCGCTTCTGGATGGCAGATTGCAGGAGCCACTTGGTACTATCAAACCAGCCCGACTTGGCACTGGTGCCACCTTGGGTCTGGGAACCATCCTGCCTATCGTGGATTTTAAGGAGCCAGCCGGCTACTCCCAGCCACAGGCCCCCAACAAAAACCACGGCCCTTTTTTCTCGCAAACAAAACTTAGCTGCCTCACTTCTGGATGGCAGATTGCAGGAGCCACTTGGTGTAATCAAACCAGCCCGACTTGGCACTGGTGCCACCTTGGGTCTGGGAACCATCCTGCGTATCGTGGATTCTAAGGAGCCAGCCGGCCACTCCCAGCCACAGGCCCCCAAACAAAATCAACGGCGCTGTTCCCTGGAAAACAAAACACGCCTGCCAACTTTTTGATGGAGTTTGCAGGAGCCACTTGGTACTATCAAACCAGCACAACTTGGCACTGGTGCCACCTTGGGTCTGGGAACCATCCTGCGTATCGTGGATTCTAAGGAGCCAGCCGGCCACTCCTAGCCACAGGCCCCCAAACAAAAACCTAGGCCTATTTCTCTGGCAAACAAAAGTAAGCTGCCCTGCTTCTGGATGGCAGATTGCAGGAGACACTTGGTACTATCAAACCAGCCCAACTTGGCACTGGTGCCACCTTGGATCTGGGAACCATGCTCTGTATCGTGGATATTCAGGGGCCAGCCGGCCACTCTCAGCCATATGTCCCCAAACAGAAACCTCGGCCCGTTTCTCTGGCAAACAAAACTCAACTGCCCCTCTTCTGGATGGCAAATTGCAGGATGAACTTGATACTAAAACCGCAGGCCGACTTGGTAGTGGTGACACCTTGGGCCTGGGAACCATCATGCGTATCGAGCATTTTAAGGAGCCAGCCGGCCACTCCCAGCAATATGCCCCCAAAAACAATCCACGGAATTTTCCTCTGGCAAACAAAAATCAGCTGCCTCGCTTCTGGATGGCAGATTGCAGGAGCCACTTTGCACCATCAAACCAGCCCGACTTGGCACTGGTGCCACATTGCATCTGGGAACCATGCTGCCTAGCGTGGATTTTCAGGAGCCAGCCGGCCACTCTCAGCTATATGCCCCCAAACAAAACCCACGGCCTGTTTCCCTGGCAAACAAAATTAAGCTGCCCCGCTTCTGGATGGCAGATTGCAGGGCGCACTTGGTAGTATCAAACCAGCAAAACTTGGCACTGGTGCCACCTTGGGTCTGGGAACCATCCTGCGTATCGTGGGTTCAAAGGAGCCAGCCGGTCACTCCCAGCCACAGGCCCCCAAATACAAACAATGTCGCTTTTCCCTGGAAAACAAAACTCGCCTGCCAACTTTTTGATGGCAGATTGCAGGAGCCACTTGGTACTATCAAACCAGCCCAACTTGGCACTGGTGCCACCATGGGTCTGGTAACCATCCTGCCTATTGTAGCTTTCCAGGAGCCAGCCGGTCACTCCCAGCCATAGGTCCCCAGTCACAAACCTCGGCCCGTTTCCCTGGCAAACAAAAGTAAGCTACCCCGCTTCTGGATGGCAGATTGCAGGAGACACTTGGTACTATCAAACCAGCCCAACTTGGCACTGGTGCCACCTTGGGTCTGGGAACCATGCTGCGTAACACAGATTCTAAGGCGCCAGTCAGCCACTACGAGCCACAAGCCCCCAAACACAAACAACGGCGCTATTCTCTGGCAAACAAAACTCAACTGCCCCTCTTCTGGATGGCAAATTGCAGGACGCACTTGGTACTATAAAAACAGCCCGACTTGGCACTGGTGCCCCCTTGGGTCTGGGAACCATCCTGCGTATCGATCTTTTTAATGAGACAGCCGGCCACTCCCAGCCATATGCCCCCAAACACAACCCACGGCCCTTTTCTCTGGCAAACAAAACTCAACTGCACCGCTTCTGGATGGCAGATTGCAGGAGCCACTTGGTACTATCAAACCAGCCCGACTTGGCACTGGTGCCACCTTGGGTCTGGGAACCATCCTGCGTATTGTGGGTTGTCAGGAGCCAGCCGAACACTCTCGGCCACAGACCCCAATTAAAAACAACGGCCCGTTTCACAGGGAAACAAAACTCAGCTGCCCCGCTTCTGGATGGGAGATTGCAGGAGGCACTTGGTGTAATCAAACCAGCCCGACTTGGCACTGGTGCCACCTTGGGTCTGGGAACCATGCTGCGTATCGTGGATTCTAAGGAGCCAGCCGGCCACTCCTAGCCACAGGCCCCCAAACAAAAACCTAGGCCTATTTCTCTGGCAAACAAAAGTAAGCTGCCCTGCTTCTGGATGGCAGATTGCAGGAGACACTTGGTACTATCAAACCAGCCCGACTTGGCACTGGTGCCACCTTGGATCTGGGAACCATGCTCTGTATCGTGGATATTCAGGGGCCAGCCGGCCACTCTCAGCCATATGTCCCCAAACAGAAACCTCGGCCCGTTTCTCTGGCAAACAAAACTCAACTGCCCCTCTTCTGGATGGCAAATTGCAGGATGAACTTGATACTAAAACCGCAGGCCGACTTGGTAGTGGTGACACCTTGGGCCTGGGAACCATCATGCGTATCGAGCATTTTAAGGAGCCAGCCGGCCACTCCCAGCAATATGCCCCCAAAAACAATCCACGGAATTTTCCTCTGGCAAACAAAAATCAGCTGCCTCGCTTCTGGATGGCAGATTGCAGGAGCCACTTTGCACCATCAAACCAGCCCGACTTGGCACTGGTGCCACATTGCATCTGGGAACCATGCTGCCTAGCGTGGATTTTCAGGAGCCAGCCGGCCACTCTCAGCTATATGCCCCCAAACAAAACCCACGGCCCGTTTCCCTGGCAAGCAAAATTAAGCTGCCCCGCTTCTGGATGGCAGATTGCAGGACGCACTTGGTAGTATCAAACCAGCAAAACTTGGCACTGGTGCCACCTTGGGTCTGGGAACCATCCTGCGTATCGTGGGTTCAAAGGAACCAGCCGGTCACTCCCAGCCACAGGCCCCCAAATACAAACAATGTCGCTTTTCCCTGGAAAACAAAACTCGCCTGCCAACTTTTTGATGGCAGATTGCAGGAGCCACTTGGTACTATCAAACCAGCCCAACTTGGCACTGGTGCCACCATGGGTCTGGTAACCATCCTGCCTATCGTAGCTTTCCAGGAGCCAGCCGGTCACTCCCAGCCATAGGTCCCCAGTCACAAACCTCGGCCCGTTTCCCTGGCAAACAAAAGTAAGCTACCCCGCTTCTGGATGGCAGATTGCAGGAGCCACTTGGTACTATCAAACCAGCCCAACTTGGCACTGGTGCCACCTTGGGTCTGGGAACCATGCTGCGTAACACAGATTCTAAGGCGCCAGTCGGCCACTACGAGCCACAAGCCCCCAAACACAAACAACGGCGCTATTCTCTGGCAAACAAAACTCAACTGCCCCTCTTCTGGATGGCAAATTGCAGGACGCACTTGGTACTATAAAAACAGCCCGACTTGGCACTGGTGCCCTCTTGGGTCTGGGAACCATCCTGCGTATCGAACTTTTTAATGAGACAGCCGGCCACTCCCAGCCATATGCCCCCAAACACAACCCACGGCCCTTTTCTCTGGCAAACAAAACTCAACTGCACCGCTTCTGGATGGCAGATTGCAGGAGCCACTTGGTACTATCAAACCAGCCCAACTTGGCACTGGTGCCACCTTGGGTCTGGGAACCATCCTGCGTATTGTGGGTTGTCAGGAGCCAGCCGAACACTCTCGGCCACAGACCCCAATTAAAAATAACGGCCCGTTTCACAGGCAAACAAAACTCAGCTGCCCCGCTTCTGGATGGGAGATTGCAGGAGCCACTGGGTACTATGAAACCAGCCCTACTTGGCACTGATGCCACCTTGGGTCTGGGAACCATGCTGCGTATCATGGATTTTCAGGAGCCAGCCGGCCACTGCCAGCCACAGGCCCCGAAACACAAAAAACAGCCTTTTTCTATGGCAAACAAAATTCAGCTGCCCCGCTTCTGGATGGCAGATTGCAGGAACCACTTGGTACTAACAAACCAGCCCGACATGGCACTGATGCCACCTTGGGTCTGGGAACCATCCTGCGTATCGTGGATTCTAAGGAGCCAGCTGGCCACTCCCAGCCACAGGCCCCAAAACACACACAACGGTGCTTTTCCCTGGAAAACAAAACTCGCCTGCCAAACTTTTGATGGCAGATTGCAGGAGCCACTTGGTATTATCAAACCAGCCCAACTTGGCACTGGTGCCACCATGGGTCTGGTCACCATCCTGCCTATCGTAGCTTTTCAGGAGCCAGCCAGCCACCCCCAGCCAGAGGCCCCCAGACAAATATTTCGGCCCGTTTCCCTGGCAAACAAAAGTAAGCTGCCCCGCTTCTGGATGGCAGATTGCAGGAGCCACTTGGTACCATCAAACCAGCCCAACTTGGCACTGGTGCCAACTCAGGTCTGGGAACCATCCTGCGTATCGTGGGTTCTAAGGAGCCAGCTGGCCACTCCCAGCCACAGGCACCCAAACACAAACAACGGCGCTTTTCCCTGGAAAACAAAACTCGCCTGCCAACTTTTTGATGGCAGATTGCAGGAGCCACTTGGTACTATCAAACCAGCCCAACTTGGAGCTGGTGCCACCATGGGTCTGGTCACCATCCTGCCTATCGTAGCTTTTCAGGAGCCAGCCGGTCACTCCCAGCCATAGGCCCCCAGACACAAACCTCGGCCCGTTTCCCTGGCAAACAAAAGTAAGCTGCCCCGCTTCTGCATGGCAGATTGCAGGAGCTACTTAGTACTATCAAACCAGCCCGACTTGGCACTGGTGACACCTGTGGTCTGGGAACCATCCTGCCTATCGTGGATTTTCAGGGGCCAGCCGGCCACTCTCAGCCATATGCCCCAAAAACAAACCACGGCCCTTTTCTCTGGCAAACAAAACTCAACTGCCCCTCTTCTGGATGGCAAATTTTAGGACGCACTTTGTACTACGAAAACCGCCCGACGTGGCACTGGTGCCACCTTGTGTCAGGGAACCATCCTGCATATCGAGCTTTTTAAGGAGCCAGCCGGCCACGCCCAGCTATATACCCCCAAAAACAAACCACGGACCATTTCTCTTGGAAACAAAAATCCGCTGCCCCGCGTCTGGATGGCAGATTGCAGGAGCCACTTTGCACCATCAAACCAGCCCGACTTGGCACTGGTGCCACCTTGGGTCTGGGAACAATCCTGCATATCGTGGATTCTAAGGAGCCAGCCGGCCACTCCCTGCCACAGGCCCCCAAACACAAACAACGGCGCTTTTCCCTGGAAAACAAAACTCGCCTGCCAACTTTTTGATGGCAGATTGCAGGAGCCACATGGTACTATCAAACCAGCCCAACTTGGCACTGGTGCCACCTCTGGTCTGGGAACCATCCTGCCTATCGTAGCTTTTCAGGAGCCAGCCGGTCACTCCCAGCCATAGACACCCAGACACAAACCTCGGCCCGTTTCCCTGGAAAACAAAAGTAAGTTACCCCGCTTCTGGATGGCAGATTGCAGGAGCCACTTGGTACTATCAAATCAGCCCAACTTGGCACTGGTGCCACCATGGGTCTGGTAAACATCCTGCCTATCGTAGCTTTTCAGGAGCCAGCCGGTCACTCCCTGCCATAGGCCCCCGGACACAAACCTCGGCCCGTTTCCCTGGCAAACAAAAGTAAGCTGCCCCGCTTTTGGATGGCAGATTGCAGGATGCACTTGGTACTTACAAACCAGCCCGACTTGGCCCTGGTGCCACCTTGGCTCTGGGAACCATGCTGCGTAACGTAGATTCTACGAGGACAGGCGGCCACTCCCAGCCACAGGCCTCTAAACAAAAACAACGGCGCTTTTCCCTGGAAAACAAAACTCGCCTGCCAACTTCTTGATGGCAGATTGCAGGAGCCACTTGGTACTATCAAACCAGCCCAACTTGGCACTGGTGCCACCATGGGTCTGGTCACCATCCTGCCTATCGTAGCTTTTCAGGAGCCAGCCGCTCACTCCCAGCCATAGGCCCCCAGACAAATACCTCGGCACGTTTCCCTGGCAAACAAAAGTAGGCTGCCCCGCTTCTGGATGGCAAATTGCAGGACGCACTTGGTACTACGAAAACAGCCCGACTTGGCACTGATGCCACCTTGGGTCAGGGAACAATCCTGTGTATAGAGCTTTTTAAGGAGCCAGCCGGCCACGTCCAGTCATATACCCCCCAAAAAAAAACCACGGAACTTTTCTCCAGCAAACAAAAATCCGCTGCCCCGCGTCTGGATGGCAGATTGCAGGAGCTATTTAGTATTATCAAACCAGCCCGACTTGGCACTGGTGGCACCATGAGTCTGGTAACCATCCTGCCTATCGTAGCTTTTCAGTAGTCAGCCGGTCACTCCCAGCCATAGGCCCCCAGACAAATACCTCGGCCCGTTTCCCTGGGAAACAAAAGTAAGCTGTCCCGCTTCTGGATGGCAGATTGCAGGAGCCACTTGGTACTATCAAACCAGCCCAACTTGTTCCCAGACCCAAGGTGGCACCAGTGCCAAGTGGGGCTGGTTTGATGGTGCAACGTGGCTCCTGCAATCTGCCATCCAAAAGCGGGGCAGCTTACTTTTGTTTGCCAGGGAAACGGGCCGAGGTTTGTGTCTGGGGGTCTATGGCTGGGAGTGACCGGCTGGCTCCTGAAAAGCTACGATAGGCAGGATGGTTCCCAGACCAGAGGTGGCACCAGTGCCAAGTTGGGCTGGTTTGATAGTACCAAGTGGCTCCTGCAATCTGCCATCAAAAAGTTGGCAGGCGAGTTTTGTTTTCCAGGGAAAAGCGCCGTAGTTTTTGTTTGGGGGCCTGTGGCTCAGAGTGGCCGGGTGGCTGCTTAGAATCCACGATACGCAGGATGGTTCCCAGACCCAAGGTGGCACCAGTGCCAAGTCGGGCTGGTTTGACACAACCAAGTGGCTCCTGCAATCTGCCATCCAGAATCGGGGCAGCTTAATTTTGTTTACCAGGGAAACGGTCCGAGGTTTGTGTCTGGGGGCCTATGGCTGGGAGTGACCGGCTGGCTCCTGAAATGCTACAATAGGCAGGATGGTTCCCAGACCCAGAGTGGCACCAGTGCCAAGTTGGGATGATTTGATAGTACCAAGTGGCTCCTGCAATCTGCCATCAAAATTTGGCAGGCGAATTTTGTTTTCCAGGGAAAAGCGCCGTTGTTTGTGTTTGGGGGCCTGTGGCTGGGAGTGGCCGGCTGGCTCCTTAGAATCCACGATATGCAGGATTGTTCCCAGACCCAAGGTGGCACCAGTGCCAAGTCGGGCTGGTTTGATGGTGCAAAGTGGCTCGTGCAATATGCCATACAGACGCGGGGCAGCGGATTTTTGTTTCCAAGAGAAATGGTCCGTGGTTTGTTTTTGGGGGTTTATGGCTGGGCGTGGCCGGCTGGCTCCTTAAAAAGCTCGATATGCAGGATGGTTCCCTGACACAAGGTGGCACCAGTGCCACGTCGGGCGGTTTTCGTAGTACAAAGTGCGTCCTAAAATTTGCCATCCAGAAGAGGGGCAGTTGAGTTTTGTTTGCCAGAGAAAAGGGCCGTGGTTTGTTTTTGGGGGCATATGGCTGAGAGTGGCCGGCTGGCTCCTGAAAAGCTACGATAGGCAGGATGTTTACCAGACCCATGGTGGCACCAGTGCCAAGTTGGGCTGATTTGATAGTACCAAGTGGCTCCTGCAATCTGCCATCCAGAATCGGGGTAGCTTACTTTTGTTTGCCAGGGAAACGGGCCGAGGTTTGTGTCTGGGGGTCTATGGTTGGGAGTGGCCGGCTGGCTCCTTAGAAACCACGATACGCAGCATGGTTCCCAGACAAGAGGTGCCACCAGTGCCAAGTTGGGCTGGTTTGATACTACCAAGTGGTTCCTGCAATCTGCCATCCAGAAGCGGGGCAGCTTACTTTTGTTTGCCAGGGAAACGGATCATTGTTTGTGTTTGGGGGCCTATGGCTGGGACTGACCGGCTGGCTCCATAAAATCCACGATACGCAGGATGGTTCCCAGACCAGAGGTGGCACCAGTGCCAAGTCGGGCTGGTTTGATAGTACCAAGTGGCTCCTGCAATCTGCCATCCAGAAGCGGGGCAGCTTACTTTTGTTTGCCAGGGAAACGGGCCGAGGTTTGTGTCTCGGGGCCTATGGCAGGCAGTGACCGGCTGGCTCCTGAAAAGCTACGATAGGCAGGATGGTGACCAGACCCATGGTGGCACCAGTGCCAAGTTGGGCTGGTTTGATAGTACCAAGTTGCTCCTGCAATCTGCCATCAAAAAGTTGGCAGGCGAGTTTTGTTTTCCAGGGAAAAGCGCCGTTGTTTGTGTTTGGGGGCCTGTGGTTGGGAGTGGCCGGCTGGCTCCTTAGAAACCACGATACGCAGGATGGTTCCCAGACCAGAGGTGGCACCAGTGCCAAGTCGGGCTGGTTTGATAGTACCAAGTGGCTCCTGCAATCTGCCATCCAGAAGCGGGGCAGCTTACTTTTGTTTGCCACGGAAACGGGCCGTTGTTTGTGTTTGGGGGCCTGTGGCTGGGAGTGGCCGACTGGCTCCTTAGAATCCACGATACGCAGGATGGTTCCCAGACCAGAGGTGGCACCAGTGCCAAGTCGGGCTGGTTTGATAGTACCAAGTGGCTCCTGCAATCTGCCATCCAGAAGCGGGGCAGCTTAATTTTCTTTGCCAGGGAAACGGGCCGAGCTTTGTGTCTGGGGGCCTATGGCTGGGAGTGACCGGCTGGCTCCTGAAAAGTTACGATAGGCAGGATGGTGACCAGACCCATGGTGGCACCAGTGCCAAGTTGGGCTGATTTGATAGTACCAAGTGGCTCCTGCAATCTGCCATCAAAGCGTTGGTAGGCGAGTTTTGTTTTCCCGGGAAAAGCGCCGTTGTTTGTGTTTGGGGGCCTGTGGCTGTGAGTGGCCGGCTGGCTCCTTAGAATCCACGATACGCAGGATGGTTCCCAGACTTGTCGTGGCACCAGTGCCAAGTCCGGCTGGTTTGATAGTACCAAGTGGATCCTGCAATCTGCCATCCAGAAGCGGGGCAGCTTACTTTTGTTTGCCAGGGAAACGGGCCGAGGTTTTTGTCTGGGGGCCTATGGCTGGGAGTGACCGGCTGGCTCCTGAAAAGCTACGATAGGCAGGATGGTGACCAGACCCATGGTGGCAGCAGTGCCAAGTTGGGCTGGTTTGATAGTACCAAGTGGCTCCTGCAATCTGCCATCAAAAAGTTGGCAGGCGAGTTTTGTTTTCCAGGGAAAAGCGCCGTTGTTTGTGTTTGGGTGCCTGTGGTGGGAGTGGCCGGCTGGCTCTTTAGAATCCACGATACGCAGGATGGTTCCCAGACCAGTGGTGGCACCAGTGCCAAGTCGGGCGGGTTTGATAGTAACAAGTGCGTCCTACAATCTGCCATCCAGAAGCGGGGCAGCTTACTTTTGTTTGCCAGGGAAACGGGCCGAGGTTTTTGTCTGGGGGCCTATGGCTGGGAGTGACCGGCTGGCTCGTGAAAAGCTACGATAGGCAGGATGGTGACCAGACCCATGGCGGCACCAGTGCCAAGTTGGGCTGGTTTGATAGTACCAAGTGGCTCCTGCAATCTGCCATCAAAAAGTTGGCAGGCGAGTTTTGTTTTCCTGGGAAAAGCGCCGTTGTTTGTGTTTGGGGGCCTGTGGCTGGGAGTGGCCGGCTGGCTCCTTAGAATCCACGATACGCAGGATGGTTCCCAGACCAGAGGTGGCACCAGTGCCAAGTCGGGCTGGTTTGATAGTACCAAGTGGCTCCTGCAATCTGCCATCCAGAAGCGGGGCAGCTTACTTTTGTTTGCCAGGGAAACGGGCCGAGCTTTGTGTCTGGGGGCCTATGGCTGGGAGTGACCGGCTGGGTCCTGAAAACTACGATAGGCAGGATGGTGACCAGACCCATGGTGGCACCAGTGCCAAGTTGGGCTGGTTTGATAGTACCAAGTGGCTCCTGCAATCTGCCATCAAGAAGTTGGCAGGCGAGTTTTGTTTTCCAGGGAAAAGCGCCGTTGTTTGTGTTTGGGGGCCTGTGTTTGGGAGTGGCCGGCTGGCTCCTTAGAAACCACGATACGCAGGATGGTTCCCAGACCAGAGGTGGCACCAGTGCCAAGTCGGGCTGGTTTGATAGTACCAAGTGGCTCCTGCAATCTGCCATCCAGAAGCGGGGCAGCTTACTTTTGTTTGCCACGGAAACGGGCCGTTGTTTGTGTTTGGGGGCCTGTGGCTGGGAGTGGCCGACTGGCTCCTTAGAATCCACGATACGCAGGATGGTTCCCAGACCAGAGGTGGCACCAGTGCCAAGTCGGGCTGGTTTGATAGTACCAAGTGGCTCCTGCAATCTGCCATCCAGAAGCGGGGCAGCTTAATTTTCTTTGTCAGGGAAACGGGCCGAGATTTGTGTCTGGGGGCCTATGGCTGGGAGTGACCGGCTGGCTCCTGAAAAGTTACGATAGGCAGGATGGTGACCAGACCCATGGTGGCACGAGTGCCAAGTTGGGCTGATTTGATAGTACCAAGTGGCTCCTGCAATCTGCCATCAAAACGTTGGTAGGCGAGTTTTGTTTTCCAGGGAAAAGCGCCGTTGTTTGTGTTTGGGGGCCTGTGGCTGTGAGTGGCCGGCTGGCTCCTTAGAATCCACGATACGCAGGATGGTTCCCAGACTTGTCGTGGCACCAGTGCCAAGTCCGGCTGGTTTGATAGTACCAAGTGGATCCTGCAATCTGCCATCCAGAAGCGGGGCAGCTTACTTTTGTTTGCCAGGGAAACGGGCCGAGGTTTTTGTCTGGGGGCCTATGGCTGGGAGTGACCGGCTGGCTCCTGAAAAGCTACGATAGGCAGGATGGTGACCAGACCCATGGTGGCAGCAGTGCCAAGTTGGGCTGGTTTGATAGTACCAAGTGGCTCCTGCAATCTGCCATCAAAAAGTTGGCAGGCGAGTTTTGTTTTCCAGGGGAAAGCGCCGTTGTTTGTGTTTGGGGGCCTGTGGCTGGGAGTGGCCGGCTGGCTCTTTAGAATCCACGATACGCAGGATGGTTCCCAGACCAGTGGTGGCACGAGTGCCAAGTCGGGCGGGTTTGATAGTAACAAGTGCGTCCTACAATCTGCCATCCAGAAGCGGGGCAGCTTACTTTTGTTTTCCAGGGAAACGGGCCGAGGTTTTTGTCTGGGGGCCTATGGCTTGGAGTGACCGGCTGGCTCGTGAAAAGCTACGATAGGCAGGATGGTGACCAGACCCATGGCGGCACCAGTGCCAAGTTGGGCTGGTTTGATAGTACCAAGTGGCTCCTGCAATCTGCCATCAAAAAGTTGGCAGGCGAGTTTTGTTTTCCAGGGAAAAGCGCCGTTGTTTGTGTTTGGGGGCCTGTGGCTGGGAGTGGCCGGCTGGCTCCTTAGAATCCACGATACGCAGGATGGTTCCCAGACCAGAGGTGGCACCAGTGCCAAGTCGGGCTGGTTTGATAGTACCAAGTGGCTCCTGCAATCTGCCATCCAGAAGCGGGGCAGCTTACTTTTGTTTGCCAGGGGAACGGGCCGAGCTTTGTGTCTGGGGGCCTATGGCTGGGAGTGACCGGCTGGCTCCTGAAAAGCTACGATAGGCAGGATGGTGACCAGACCCATGGTGGCACCAGTGCCAAGTTGGGCTGGTTTGATAGTACCAAGTGGCTCCTGCAATCTGCCATCAAAAAGTTGGCAGGGTAGTTTTCTTTACCAGGGAAAAGCGCCGTTGTTTTTGTTTGGGGGCCTATGGCTGGGAGTGGCCGGCTGGCTCCTTAGAATCCACGATACGCAGGATGGTTCCTAGACTTGACGTGGCACCAGTGCCAAGTTGGGCTGGTTTGATAGTACCAAGTGCGTCCTGCAATCTGCCATCCAGAAGTGGGGTAGTTTACTTTTGTTTGCCAGGGAAACGGGCCGAGGTTTGTGTCTCGGGGCGTATGGCTGGGAGTGACCGGCTGGCTCCTGAAAAGCTACGATAGGCAGGATGGTGACCAGACCCATGGTGGCACAAGTGCCAAGTTGGGCTGGTTTGATAGTACCAAGTGGCTCCTGCAATCTGCCATCAAAAAGTTGGCAGGCGAGTTTGTTATCCAGGGAAAAGCGCCGTTGTTTGTGCCTGGGGCCCTATCGCCTGGAGTGGACGGATGGCTAATTAGAATCCACGATACACAGGATGGTTCCCAGACCCATGGTGGCACCAGTGCCAAGTTGGGCTGGTTTGATACTACCAAGTGGTTCCTGCAATCTGCCATCCAGAAGCGGGGCAGCTTACTTTTGTTTGCCAGGGAAACGGTCCGAGGATTGTGTCTGGGGGCCTATGGCTGGGAGTGACCGGCTGGCTCGTGAAAAGCTACGATAGGCAGGATGGTGACCAGACCCATGACGGCACCAGTGCCAAGTTGGGCTGGTTTGATAGTACCAAGTGGCTCCTGCAATCTGCCATCAAGAAGTTGGCAGGCGAGTTTTGTTTTCCAGGGAAAAGCGCCGTTGTTTGTGTTTGGGGGCCTGTGGCTGGGAGTGGCCGGCTGGCTCCTTAGAATCCACGATACTCAGCATGGTTCCCAGACCAAAGGTGGCACCAGTGCCAAGTTCGGCTGGTTGGATAGTACCAAGTGGTTCCTGCAATCTGCCATCCAGAAGCGGGGCAGCTTACTTTTGTTGGCCAGGGAAACGGGCCGAGGTTTGTGTCTGGGGGCCTATGGCTGGGAGTGACCGGCTGGCTCCTGAAAAGCTACGATAGGCAGGATGGTGACCAGACCCATGGTGGCACCAGTGGCAAGTTGGGCTGATTTGATTGTACCAAGTGGCTCCTGCAATCTGCCATCAAAAACTTGGCAGGCGAATTTTGTTTTCCAGGGAAAAGCGCCGTTGTTTGTGTTTGGGGGCCTGTGGCAGGGAGTGGCCGGCTGGCTCCTGAAAAGCTACGATAGGCAGGATGGTGACGAGACCCATGGTGGCACCAGTGCCAAGTTGGGTTGGTTTGATAGTACCAAGTGGCTCCGGCAATCTGCCATCAAAAAGTTGGCAGACGAGTTTTGTTTTCAAGGGAAAAGCGCCGTTGTTTGCGTTTGGGGGCCTGTGGCTGGGAGTGGCCGGCTGGCTGCTTAGAAGCTACCATACGCAGGATGGTTCCCAGACCAGAGGTGGCACCAGTGCCAAGTCGGGCTGGTTTGATAGTACCAAGTGCGTCCTGCAATCTGCCATCCAGAAGCGGGGTAGCTTACTATTGTTTGTCAGGGAAACGGGCCGAGCTTTGTGTCTGTGGGCCTACGGCTGGGAGTGACCGGCTGGCTCCTGAAAAGCTACGATAGGCAGGATGGTGACCAGACCCATGGTGGAACCAGTGCCAAGTTGGGCTGGTTTGATAGTACCAAGTGGCTCCTGCAATCTGCCATCAAAAATTTGGCAGGCAAGTTTTGTTTTCCAGGGAAAAGTGCCGTTGTTTTTTTTGGGGGCCTATGGCTGGGAGTGGCCGGCTGGCTCCTTAGAATCCACGATACGCAGGATGGTTCCCAGACCTGAGGTGGCACCAGTGCCAAGTTGGGCTGGTTTGATAGTACCAAGTGCGTCCTGCAATCTGCCATCCAGAAGCGGGGTAGCTTACTTTTGTTTGCCAGGGAAACGGGCCGAGGTTTGTGTCTCGGGGCCTATGGCTGGGAGTGACCGGCTGGCTCCTGAAAAGCTACGATAGGCAGGATGGTGACCAGACCCATGGTGGCACCAGTGCCAAGTTGGGCTGGTTTGATAGTACCAAGTGGCTCCTGCAATCTGCCATCAAAAACTTGGCAGGCGAGTTTTGTTTTCCAGGGAAAAGCGCCGTTGTTTTTGTTTGGGGGCCTGTGGGTGGGAGTGGCCGGATGGCTAATTAGAATCCACGATACGCAGCATGGTTCCCAGACCTGAGGTGGCACCAGTGCCAAGTCGGGCTAGTTTGATTACACCAAGTGGCTCCTGCAATCTGCCATCCAGAAGCGGGGCAGCTTGCTTTTGTTTGCCAGGGAAACGGGCCGAGGTTTGTGTCTGGGGGCCTATGGCTGGGAGTGACCGGCTGCCTCTGAAAAGCTATGATAGGCAGGATGGTGACCAGACCCAAGGTGGCACCAGTGCCAAGTTGGGCTGGTTTGATAGTACCAAGTGGCTCCTGCAATCTGCCATCAAAAATTTGGCAGGCGAGTTTTGTTTTCCAGGGAAAAGCGCCGTTGTTTGTGTTTGGGGGCCTGTGGCTGGGAGTGGCCGGCTGGTTGCTTAGAATCCACGATACGCAGGATGGTTCCCAGACGTGAGGCGGCGCCAGTGCCAAGTCGGGCTGGTTTGATACTACCAAGTGCGTCCTGCAATCTGCCATCCAGAAGCGGGACAGCTTACTTTTGCTAGCCAGGGAAACGGGCCGAGCTTTGGGTCTGGGCGCCTATGGCTGGGAGTGACCGGCTGGCTCCTGAAAAGCTACGATAGGCAGGATGGTGACCAGACCCATGGTGGCACCAGTGCCAAGTTGGGCTGGTTTGATAGTACCAAGTGGCTCCTGCAATCTGCCATCAAAAATTGGCAGGCGAGTTTTGTTTTCCAGGGAAAAGCGCCGTTGTTTGTGTTTAGGGGCCTGTGGGTGGGAGTGGCCGGATGGCTAATTAGAATCCACGATACGCAGCATGGTTCCCAGACCTGAGGTGGCAACAGTGCCAAGTCGGGCTAGTTGGATGGTGCAAAGTGGCTCCTGCAATCTGCCATCCAGAAGCGGGGTAGCTTACTTTTTTTTGCCAGGGAAACGGGCCGAGGTTTTTGTCTCGGGGCCTGTGGCTGGGGGTGACCGGCTGGCTCCTGAAAAGCTACGATAGGCAGGATGGTGACCAGACCCATGGTGGCACCAGTGCCGAGTTGGGCTGATTTGATAGTACCAAGTGGCTCCTGCAATCTGCCATCAAAAATTTGGCAGGCGAGTTTTGTTTTCCAGGGAAAAGCGCCCTTGTTTGTGTTTGGGGGCCTGTGGCTGGGAGTGGCCGGATGGCTAATTAGAATCCACGATACACAGGATGGTTCCCAGACCCATGGTGGCACCAGTGCCAAGTTGGGCTGGTTTGATACTACCAAGTGGTTCCTGCAATCTGCCATCCAGAAGCGGGGCAGCTTACTTTTGTTTGCCAGGGAAACGGTCCGAGGATTGTGTCTGGGGGCCTATGGCTGGGAGTGACCGGCTGGCTCGTGAAAAGCTACGATAGGCAGGATGGTGACCAGACCCATGACGGCACCAGTGCCAAGTTGGGCTGGTTTGATAGTACCAAGTGGCTCCTGCAATCTGCCATCAAGAAGTTGGCAGGCGAGTTTTGTTTTCCAGGGAAAAGCGCCGTTGTTTGTGTTTGGGGGCCTGTGGCTGGGAGTGGCCGGCTGGCTCCTTAGAATCCACGATACTCAGCATGGTTCCCAGACCAAAGGTGGCACCAGTGCCAAGTTCGGCTGGTTGGATAGTACCAAGTGGTTCCTGCAATCTGCCATCCAGAAGCGGGGCAGCTTACTTTTGTTGGCCAGGGAAACGGGCCGAGGTTTGTGTCTGGGGGCCTATGGCTGGGAGTGACCGGCTGGCTCCTGAAAAGCTACGATAGGCAGGATGGTGACCAGACCCATGGTGGCACCAGTGGCAAGTTGGGCTGATTTGATTGTACCAAGTGGCTCCTGCAATCTGCCATCAAAAACTTGGCAGGCGAATTTTGTTTTCCAGGGAAAAGCGCCGTTGTTTGTGTTTGGGGGCCTGTGGCAGGGAGTGGCCGGCTGGCTCCTGAAAAGCTACGATAGGCAGGATGGTGACGAGACCCATGGTGGCACCAGTGCCAAGTTGGGTTGGTTTGATAGTACCAAGTGGCTCCGGCAATCTGCCATCAAAAAGTTGGCAGACGAGTTTTGTTTTCAAGGGAAAAGCGCCGTTGTTTGTGTTTGGGGGCCTGTGGCTGGGAGTGGCCGGCTGGCTGCTTAGAAGCTACCATACGCAGGATGGTTCCCAGACCAGAGGTGGCACCAGTGCCAAGTCGGGCTGGTTTGATAGTACCAAGTGCGTCCTGCAATCTGCCATCCAGAAGCGGGGTAGCTTACTATTGTTTGTCAGGGAAACGGGCCGAGCTTTGTGTCTGTGGGCCTACGGCTGGGAGTGACCGGCTGGCTCCTGAAAAGCTACGATAGGCAGGATGGTGACCAGACCCATGGTGGCACCAGTGCCAAGTTGGGCTGGTTTGATAGTACCAAGTGGCTCCTGCAATCTGCCATCAAAAATTTGGCAGGCAAGTTTTGTTTTCCAGGGAAAAGTGCCGTTGTTTTTTTTGGGGGCCTATGGCTGGGAGTGGCCGGCTGGCTCCTTAGAATCCACGATACGCAGGATGGTTCCCAGACCTGAGGTGGCACCAGTGCCAAGTTGGGCTGGTTTGATAGTACCAAGTGCGTCCTGCAATCTGCCATCCAGAAGCGGGGTAGCTTACTTTTGTTTGCCAGGGAAACGGGCCGAGGTTTGTGTCTCGGGGCCTATGGCTGGGAGTGACTGGCTGGCTCCTGAAAAGCTACGATAGGCAGGATGGTGACCAGACCCATGGTGGCACCAGTGCCAAGTTGGGCTGGTTTGATAGTACCAAGTGGCTCCTGCAATCTGCCATCAAAAACTTGGCAGGCGAGTTTGTTATCCAGGGAAAAGCGCCGTTGTTTTTGTTTGGGGGCCTGTGGCTGGGAGTGGCCGGCTGGCTCCTTAGAATCCATGATACGCAGGATGGTTCCCAGACCAGAGGTGGCACCAGTGCCAAGTCGGGCTGGTTTGATGGTGAAAAGTGGCTCCTGCAATCTGCCATCCAGAAGCGGGGCAGCTTACTTTTGTTTGCCAGGGAAACGGGCCGAGGTTTGTGTCTGGGGGTTTATGGCTGGGAGTGACCGGCTGGCTCCTGAAAAGCTACGATAGGCAGGATGGTGACCAGACCCATGGTGGCACCAGTGTCAAGGTGGGCTGGTTTGATAGTACCAAGTGGCTCCGGCAGTCTGCCATCAAAATTTGGCAGGCGAGTTTTGTTTTCCAGGGAAAAGCGCCGTTGTTTTTGTTTGGGGGCCTGTGGGTGGGAGTGGCCGGATGGCTAATTAGAATCCACGATACGCAGCATGGTTCCCAGACCTGAGGTGGCACCAGTGCCAAGTCGGGCTAGTTTGATGGTGCAAAGTGGCTCCTGCAATCTGCCATCCAGAAGCGGGGCAGCTTGCTTTTGTTTGCCAGGGAAACGGGCCGAGGTTTGTGTCTGGGGGCCTATGGCTGGGAGTGACCGGCTGCCTCTGAAAAGCTATGATAGGCAGGATGGTGACCAGACCCAAGGTGGCACCAGTGCCAAGTTGGGCTGGTTTGATAGTACCAAGTGGCTCCTGCAATCTGCCATCAAAAAGTTGGCAGGCGAGTTTTGTTTTCCAGGGAAAAGCGCCGTTGTTTGTGTTTGGGGGCCTGTGGCTGGGAGTGTCCGGCTGGTTGCTTAGAATCCACGATACGCAGGATGGTTCCCAGACGTGAGGCGGCGCCAGTGCCAAGTCGGGCTGGTTTGATACTACCAAGTGCGTCCTGCAATCTGCCATCCAGAAGCGGGACAGCTTACTTTTGCTAGCCAGGGAAACGGGCCGAGCTTTGGGTCTGGGCGCCTATGGCTGGGAGTGACCGGCTGGCTCCTGAAAAGCTACGATAGGCAGGATGGTGACCAGACCCATGGTGGCACCAGTGCCAAGTTGGGCTGGTTTGATAGTACCAAGTGGCTCCTGCAATCTGCCATCAAAAATTGGCAGGCGAGTTTTGTTTTCCAGGGAAAAGCGCCGTTGTTTGTGTTTAGGGGCCTGTGGGTGGGAGTGGCCGGATGGCTAATTAGAATCCACGATACGCAGCATGGTTCCCAGACCTGAGGTGGCACCAGTGCCAAGTCGGGCTAGTTGGATGGTGCAAAGTGGCTCCTGCAATCTGCCATCCAGAAGCGAGGTAGCTTACTTTTTTTTGCCAGGGAAACGGGCCGAGGTTTTTGTCTCGGGGCCTGTGGCTGGGTGTGACCGGCTGGCTCCTGAAAAGCTACGATAGGCAGGATGGTGACCAGACCCATGGTGGCACCAGTGCCGAGTTGGGCTGATTTGATAGTACCAAGTGGCTCCTGCAATCTGCCATCAAAAATTTGGCAGGCGAGTTTTGTTTTCCAGGGAAAAGCGCCGTTGTTTGTGTTTGGGGGCCTGTGGCTGGGAGTGGCCGGCTGGCTAATTAGAATCAACGATACGCAGGATGGTTCCCAGACCAGAGTTGGCACCAGTGACAAGTCGGGCTGGTTTGATACTACCAAGCGCGTCCTGCAATCTGCCATCCAGAAGCGGGGCAGCTTACTTTTGTTTGCCAGGGAAACGGGCCGAGCTTTGTGTCTGGGGGCCTATGGCTGGGAGTGACCGGCTGGCTCCTGAAAAGCTACGATAGGCAGGATGGTGACCAGACCCATGGTGGCACCAGTGCCAAGTTGGGCTGATTTGATAGTAGCAAGTGGCTCCTGCAATCTGCCATCAAAATGTTGGCAGGCGAGTTTTGTTTTCCAGGGAAAAGCGCCGTTGTTTGTGTTTGGGGGCCTGTGGCTGGGAGTGACCGGCTGGCTCCTTAGAATCCACGATACGCCGGATGGTTCCCAGACCCAAGGTGGCACCAGTGCCAAGTTGGGCTGGTTTGATAGTACCAAGTTATTCCTGCAATCTGCCATCCAGAAGCGGGGCAGCTTACTTTTGTTTTCCAGGGAAAAGGGCCGAGGTTTTTCTCTGGGGGCCTATGGCTGGGAGTGACCGGCTGGCGCCTGAACAGCTACGATAGGCAGGATGGTTCCAAGACCCATGGTGGCACCAGTGCCATGTTCGGCTGATTTGATAGTACCAAGTGGCTCCTGCAATCTGCCATCAAAATGTTGGCAGGCGAGTTTTGTTTTCCAGGGAAAAGCGCCGTTGTTTGTGTTTGGGGGCCTGTGGCTGGGAGTGGCCAGCTTGCTAATTGGAATCCACGATACGCAGGATGGTTCCCAGACCAGAGGTGGCACCAGTGCCAAGTCGGGCTGGTTTGATAGTACCAAGTGCGTCCTGCAATCTGCCATCCACAAGCGGCGCCGCTTAGTTTTGTTTGCCTCGGAAACGGGCCGAGGTTTGTGTCTGGGGGCCTATGGCTGGGAGTGACCGGCTAGGTCCTGAAAATCTACGATAGGCAGGATGGTGACCAGACCCATGGTGGCACCAGTGCCAAGTTGGGCTGGTTTGATAGTACCAAGTTGCTCCGGCAATCTGCCATCAAAATGTGGCAGGCGAGTTTTGTTTTCCAGGGAAAAGCGCCGCTGTTTGTGTTTGAGGGCCTGTGGCTGGGAGTGTCCGGCTGGCTCCTTAGAATCCACGATACGCAGGATGGTTCCCAGACCTGAGGTGGCACCAGTGCCAAGTCGGGCTACTTTGATGGTGCAAAGTGGCTCCTGCAATCTGCCATCCAGAAGCGGGGCAGCTTACTTTTTTTTGCCAGGGAAACGGGCCGAGGTTTGTGTCTGGGGTCTATGGCTGGGAGTGACCGGCTGGCTCCTGAAAAGCTACGATAGGCAGGATGGTGACCAGACCCATGGTGGCACCAGTGCCAAGTTGGGCTGGTTTGATAGTACCAAGTGGCTCCGGCAATCTGCCATCAAAAAGTTGGCAGGCGAGTTTTGTTTTCCAGGGAAAAGCGCCGATGTTTGTGTTTGGGGGCCTGTGGCTGGGAGTGGCCGGCTGGCTCCTTAGAATCCACGATACGCAGGATGGTTCCCAGACCTGAGGTAGCACCAGTGCCAAGTCGGGCTGGTTTGATAGTACCAAGTGGCTCCTGCAATCTGCCATCCAGAAGCGGGGCAGCTTACTTTTGTTTGCCAGGGAAACGGGCCGAGGTTTGTGTCTGGGGGCCTATGGCAGGGAGTGACCGGCTGGCTCCTGAAAAGCTACGATAGGCAGGATGGTGACCAGACCCATGGTGGCACCAGTGCCAAGTTGGGCTGGTTTGATAGTACCAAGTGGCTCCTGCAATCTGCCATCAAAAGTTGGCAGGCGAGTTTTGTTTTCCAGGGAAAAGCGCTGTTGTTTGTGTTTGGGGGCCTGTGGCTGGGAGTGGCCGGCTGGCTCCTTAGAATCCACAATACGCAGGATGGTTCCCTGACCTGAGGTGGCACCAGTGATAAGTTGGGCTGGTTTGATAGTACCAAGTGCGTCCTGCAATCTGCCATCCAGAAGCGGGGTAGCTTACTTTTGTTTGCCAGGGAAACGGGCCGAGGTTTGTGTCTGGGGGCCTATGGCTGGGAGTGACCGGCTGGCTCCTGAAAAGCTACGATAGGCAGGATGGTGACCAGACCCATGGTGGCACCAGAGCCATGTTCGGCTGATTTCAAAGTACAAAGTGGCTCCTGCAATCTGCCATCAAAAGTCAGCAGGCAAGCTTTGTTTTCCAGGGAAAAGCGCCGTTGTTTGTGTCTGCGGGCCTGTGGCTGGAGTGGCCGGCTGGCTCCTTTAAACACACGATACGCCGGATGGTTCCCAGACCCAAGGTGGCACCAGTGCCAAGTTGGGCTGGTTTGATAGTACCAAGTGGTTCCTGCAATCTGCAATCAAAATGTTGGCAGGCGAGTTTTGTTTTCCAGGGAAAAGCGCCGATGTTTTTTTTTGGGGGCCTGTGGCTGGGAGTGGCCGGCTGGCTCCTTAGAATCCAAGATACGCAGGATGGTTCCCAGACCAGAGGTGGCACCAGTACCAAGTCGGGCTGGTTTGATAATAACAAGTGGATCCTGAAATCTGCCATCCAGAAGCGGGGCAGCTTACTTTTGTTTGCCAGGGAAACGGGCAGAGCTTTGTGTCTGGGGGCCTATGGCTGGGAGTGACCGGCTGGCTCCTGAAAAGCTACGATAGGCAGGAAGGTGACCAGACCCATGGTGTCAGCAGTGCCAAGTTGGGCTGGTTTGATAGTACCAAGTGGCTCCTGCAATCTGCCATCAAAAAGTTGGCAGGCGAGTTTTGTTTTCCAGGGAAAAGCGCCGTTGTTTGTGTTTGGGGGCCTGTGGCTGGGAGTGGCCGTCTTGCTAATTTGAATCCACGATACGCAGGAGTGTTCCCAGACCTGAGGTGGCACCAGTGACAAGTCGGGCCAGTTTGATGGTGCAAAGTGGCTCCTGCAATCTGCCATCCAGAAGCGGGGCAGCTTACTATTGTTTGCCAGGGAAACGGGCCGAGGTTTGTGTCTGGGTTCCTATGGCTGGGAGTGACCGGCTGGCACCTGAAAAGCTACGATAGGCAGGATGGTGACCAGATCCATGGTGGCACCAGTGCCAAGTTGGGCTGATTTGATAGTACCAAGTGGCTCCTGCAATCTGCCATCAAAAATTTGGCAGGCGAGTTTTGTTTTCCAGGGAAAAGCGCCATTGTTTTTATTTGGGGGCCTGTGGCTGGGAGTGGCCCGCTGGCTCCTTAGAATCCACGATACGCAGGATGGTTCCCAGACCCAAGGTGGCACCAGTGCCAAGTTGGGCTGGTTTGATAGTACCAAGTGTCTCCTGCAATCTGCCATCCAGAAGCAGGGCAGCTTACTTTTGTTTGCCAGAGAAATAGGCCTAGGTTTTTGTTTGGGGGCCTGTGGCTAGGAGTGGCCGGCTGGCTCCTAAGAATCCACGATACGCAGGATGTTTCCCAGACCCAAGGTGGCACCAGTGCCAAGTCGGGCTGGTTTGATAGTACCAAGTGGCTCCTGCAAACTCCATCAAAAAGTTGGCAGGCGTGTTTTGTTTTCCAGGGAACAGCGCCGTTGATTTTGTTTGGGGGCCTGTGGCTCAGAGTGGCCGGGTGGCTCCTTAGAATCCACGATACGCAGGATGGTTCCCAGACCCAAGGTGGCACCAGTGCCAAGTGGGGCTGGTTTGATTACACCAAGTGGCTCCTGCAATCTGCCATCCAGAAGTGAGGCAGCTAAGTTTTGTTTGCGAGAAAAACGGGCCGTGGTTTTTGTTGGGGGCCTGTGGCTGGGAGTAGCCGGCTGGCTCCTTAAAATCCACGATAGGCAGGATGGTTCCCAGACCCAAGGTGGCACCAGTGCCAAGTCGGGCTGGTTTGATAGTACCAAGTGGCTCCTGCAATCTGCCATCCAGAAGCGGGGCAGCTGAGTTTTGTTTGCCAGAGAAAAAGGCTGTGGTTTGTGTTTGGGGGCCTGTGGCTGGCAGTGGCCGGCTGGCTCCTGAAAATCCACGATACGCAGCATGGTTCCCAGACCCAAGGTGGCACCAGTGCCAAGTGGGGCTCGTTTGACAGTGTCAAGTGCCTCCTGCAATCTCCCATCCAGAAGCGGGGCAGCTGAGTTTTTTTTGCCAGGGAAACGGACCTTTGTTTTTGATTGGGCTCTGTGGCCGAGAGTGGTCGGCTGTCTCCTGACAATCCACAATACGCAGGATGGTTCCCAGACCCAAGGTGGCACCAGTGCCAAGTCGGGCTGGTTTGATAGTACCAAGTGTCTCCTGCAATCTGCCATCCAGAAGCGGGGCAGCTGAGTTTTGTTTGCCAGAGAAAAGGGCCGTGGGTTTTGTTTGGGGGCATATGGCTGGGAGTGGCCACCTGGCTCCTTAAAATGCACGATACGCCGCATGGTAACCAGGCGCAAGGTGGCACCAGTGCCAAGTCAGGCTGTTTTTGTAGTACCCAGTGGCTCCTGCAATTTGCCATCCAGAAGCGGGGCAGTTGAATTTTGTTTGCTAGAGAAAAGGGCTGTGGTTTGTGTTTGGGGGCCTATGGCTGAGAGTGGCCGGCTGGCCCCTGAAAATCAACGATAGGCAGGATGGTTCCCAGATCCAAGGTGGCACCAGTGCCAAGTAAGGCTGGTTGTATGGTTCAAAGTAACTCCTGCAATCTGCCATCCAGAAGCGGGACAGCTGAGTTTTTTTTGCCAGAGAAAAGGTCCATGGTTTCTTTTTGGGGCATACGGCTGGGAATTGCCGGCTGGCTCCTTAAAATGCTCGATACGCAGGATGGTTCCCAGAGCCAAGGTGGCACCACTGCCAAGTCGGGCTCTTTTTGTAGTACCAAGTGCGTCCTGCAATTTGCCATCCAGAAGAGGGGCAGTTGAGTTTTGTTTGCCAGAGAAAAGGGCCGTTGTTTGTGTTTGGGGGCCTGTGGCTGGGAGTGTTCGGCTGGTTCCTGAATATGTACGATACGCAGGATTGTTCCCAGATCCAAGGTGGCAGCAGTGCCATGTTGTGCTGGTGTGATAGTCCCAAGTGGCTCCTGCAATCTGCCATCCAGAAGTGGGGCAGCTGATTTTTGTTTGCCAGAGAAAAGGTCCGTGGTTTGTTTTTGGGGGCATATGGCTGAGAGTGGCCGGCTGGCCCCTGAAAATCCACGATACACAGGATGGTTCCCAGATCCAAGGTGGCACCTGTGCCAAGTCGGGCTGATTTGATAGTACTAAGTAGCTCCTGCAATCTGCCATCCAGAAGCGGGGCAGCTTACTTTTGTTTGCCAGGGAAACGGGCCGAGGTTTGTGTTTGGGGGCCTATGGCTGAGAGTGACCGGCTGGCTCCTGAAAAGCTACGATAGGCAGGATGGTGACCAGACCCATGGTGGCACCAGTGCCAAGTTGGGCTGGTTTGATAGTACCAAGTGGTTCCTGCAATCTGCCATCCAGAAGCAGGGCAGCTGAGTTTTGTTTGCCAGAGAAAAGGGCCTTGGTTTGTGTTTGGGGGCATATGGCTGGGTGTGGCCAGCTGGCTCCTTAAAATGCACGATATGCAACATGGCTCCCAGACCCAAGGTGGCACAAGTGCCAAGTTGGGCTGGTTTGATAGTACCAAGTGGCTCCTGCAATCTTCCATGATCACGTGGAGAAATACTTTCTGGTTTCAGCCTCATGCTCTTTCTTCTCTCCCTCAACTTCTCTATCACCTCTCATCTGGTTCACATGCGCTGTCTTCAAGGTCCACAGGCTACTTTTCACAGAATCTTCTGGCCTGATGAAGTAAGGATGATGAATAGAACAGAGCTGGGATCTATTTTCCAGTTTGGATAAAATGCATTCTGCACACAAATCCAAGGAGAACGGGCTGCCCCGATGCCCAGAAAATCTTTCACTCCTGCTAGTGTTCTATGTCAACCGCAACTTAGTCTGAAAGAAAAGCTTTTTCTCTGAGAGCATCTGAGAGGTTTGCATGAAGCACTGATATCTGACATATGCAATTTTGAATAGGAGAGGAAAAAGAAAATGGCAAGGAGTTTTTAATTTTAGTGGTTTCAATTTTAATTTCCGTGCACTTTTTCAAAACTTGTCAGCTCAAATGCCCATCAACATCTTTTAGTCATCTGTAAGTCAGTATTCATATAAAATGTGCTTCAAATCCAAAGAATTTCAAATTTGCACTCCAAGCTTCTATGCCTAGATTTATGATTTCCTACACATATTAGATGAAAGGAAGGCCTTTTTTACTGTGGGAGTGCTGGAACACTGGAACAGGTTGCCCAGAGAAGTTGTGGGTGTCCCATCCCTGAAAGTATTCAAGGTCACCCTGGACGGGGCTTGGAGCAGCAACAAAGGAGAAGCTTGATGGTAGAGAAACAAAGTTGGACTATAGAAGAAACTCGGATTGAAGTATAGGATCAAGTTTTCTCTCAGCTCTTGGGGTAAATTCAAAGTTGTACAAAATGACATTTATCTGTGCTATTCACTACTGTAACAGAAAGTTTCATGAAAACTGTACAGAAGATAGTAAATTTTAAAAGAGATAAGAATTACAGCATAAAATCCATGGGATAGGTTACAACATGAGACACTCTCTAAGAGAAAATCTCTGTGTTTCAGCACTTCATCGGGGTAAGATTTCATGAAGTGCCAAAGAAGGCGGCAAAATATCATTCGGGACATTATTTACTGGAATTCAGCCTGGCCATTAGTAGGAACTGCCTTTGAACATATCATGTAGATATACCACACACACTTTCCCTTCACTGAAAAATTACTGTTTACAACAAATAAGCAATTGACGATCAAAATTGATTGAAAGCATCTTAAACATGTCAAGTATTTCATTGTAGATGATCTGTGATCCAAATGCTTCTTCCACCTTCGAGAGGGACAGAAGAATTCTTCCATATCATGATGGTTTAAAATTGTATCAACCAATGTTTTCTGCTGAAAAGATATCATCTATTTTTTTCTATTTTTGGAAGAAAATATTCCTAGACATACAACAGGTGAGAACTAAGTAATTTTAAAGAAACAAATGAAATGAAAATATTCTGTAAATAGAATGAAATGAAAAGCTGTGTTTTAAATAGGAGCTAAATATTAAACAGAATTTTTGTACCAGGCATTTGAATTACTGCACCAGCTCTTTTGCCCATCAAGAGAGGCATTTAGCATTTCAGTCTTTTCCAAGGTGTTCATGATCTGCTATGCTGATCTCTGTGTGTGCCTAGGTGTGTGTGGAGGGGGGGGCATATGAAGGGGAGTGTGTATGTTTGCTTTACAATTGTTGTGGCAGATTCATGCCTCAGCTCCACATTTTGTTTTAAAAAGGTCACACCGAGTGGATATGAAGTTTACTATCAACAAGAGATCGATTCCCAAATCATCCATTTGACTCTCCCTTATAAATCATGTGCTTTGTTGCATATTTTATCAAATATACTTTCAAGCCAGATGGAGGAAGGAGGATGTGGGAATCCCTCCACCATCTTGCAACTTTTATGTAAGTAGGTTTTCAAGAAAATCATCATTTCTCTTTTAAATATGTCTGGAACAGGCATGATGGTAGTGTCAACCTGTTGGAGTTTTTGTTGCTGGAAGAAGTTGTACAAAAGGATTGGTTTTTACATTGACCAGTTACTGAATCAAGCGCAGGAATACATTGGAAATTTAGCTGGGGGTTCCTTTTCCCAGCAGACTACTTCTAGAACGAGCTTGTACACTGAAGCTGACTCTTTTGCTCTCTTTTTGTTTCTTTCCTATTTTCTTGGCTTCTTTGCCACTATCTAGACAATTTTGGAACTTTGTTCCCAACTAAAATGGTTTCAATAGTCTGATTGTGATCATACATTTTTACAAGGAATTTTTAAAATCTTTCCTCGAGTCCAGAAAGTCAAGGACTTAGATCTTTTTCTTCCCTTATCAATATTGCCATGAAATTGATAAATAAAGACCAACTCTTTATTTTTGTTTTTAACCCACGTAGATAATTCCCATCCATTAATCCATTTTGTGGACCAATAGCTGCCATTCTGATGGAAGCTGTCACTTCTTAACAATAGGCATTCTGTGACTATGTTGACAGCACTTTGGGTGAAGATCCTAACTGGTCTTAGATATACATAGGGAGAAATTTGCTCAGCCAGTGTCAGTCTTAAGCATGCGTATCAGAAGATCTTTCTAGAGCTGGGAATTTTCCCATGAAAGGGATTCAGTTAGGGAAGAGACACTTGTGCCAGAGTTTTACATTCTTCTTGAACACTGCTTAAGGAACTTAGATGCCATGTCCATTTGGATCTCTGTCTGCACAGAACTTTGTCATGCCAGTGCTTTGAAATGCATCTTGAAGAGAATTCACTAGCACAGAATGAAAGAGAGTGGAAGGGGTTGGTGGGGCTAACCAGGCCCAACCCCCCTGCCTAAACCAGGATACCTAGAGCCTCTTGCCCAGGATTCTATCTGGGTGTACTTTTAATGTCTTCAAAGATCCAGGCTCCACAATCTTTCTGGGCAGTCTGTGCCGTGGTTCAGTCACCCTGACAGTAAAGAAACATTTACTGATGTTCAAAGGCAATCTCCTGTATTTCAGTGTGTGCCCACTGCCTCTTGTCTTTTCCCTCAGCATCACTGAAAAGACACTGATTCCCTCCCCTTTGCACTATTGCTTCCATATGTATGTGTGATGCCATGTAGAGGTATGTCAAAAACCTCCCTGAAGCCCAGGCAGATAATATTCCCTTCATCTACCAGTCAAGTTGATTCATCAGAGGAGTTTAAAGTGATGTTCAGCATGAAATTCCCCTGAAAAATCATGCTAACTACATTATTTGGTCATCTGTCATGTGCCTGGCAAGGATTTCCAGGAAGAGCTGCTTCATCAACTTCCTGGGGATAAAAAAGAGGCTGGCTGGTTTGTACTATGGCGAGTCCTCTTAATTGCCTTTTTTGAAGATGGGTGTCATTTGCTAACATCCACTCTTTAGCCTCTCTTGTCGTCTACATCTTAGCAAAACGCTTTTCCACTATGTCTGGCTAGGAAAAACTGTGCCAGCACAGAAAACATCTCCCATCGTGTTCTAGAAGTTGCACGGATGTCTGCCAAGTGTTTGGCAGGAAGAAAAGAAAAGTTGTCCAAAACAGCTTCCAATCGAATGTTCCTGTGATTGGAAAAGTCAGGAGAGTGCAAAGGTACTGTTTTCTATCAGTTGGCAAGGTGCGCACACAATCCCAGTGTTGTACAGCTTGCTTCTTCACCTTCCCGAAGCTGCCGCTCTCGCCGGCTGCCGGAGCCCAAGAAGCGGCTTCTTCGCGCAAAGACGATTGTGCCGCTCACAGGGCTCTCCTTAGCGCGGCTTCTGCCGAAAGACGCCCGGCAGCGGCTCTTACCTCCGGAGAGCATCCTACCTTCGTCTTTAGCTCCTCTTCTCATCTACACCTCGGCAAAAAGCTTTTCCACTATGTCTGGCTAGGAAAAACTGTGCCAGCACAGAAAACATCTCCCATCGTGTTCTAGAAGTTGCACGGATGTCTGCCAAGTGTTTGGCAGGAAGAAAAGAAAAGTTGTCCAAAACAGCTTCCAATCGAATGTTCCTGTGATTGGAAAAGTCAGGAGAGTGCAAAGGTACTGTTTTCTATCAGTTGGCAAGGTGCGCACACAATCCCAGTGTTGTACAGCTTGCTTCTTCACCTTCCCGAAGCTGCCGCTCTCGCCGGCTGCCGGAGCCCAAGAAGCGGCTTCTTCGCGCAAAGACGATTGTGCCGCTCACAGGGCTCTCCTTAGCGCGGCTTCTGCCGAAAGACGCCCGGCAGCGGCTCTTACCTCCGGAGAGCATCCTACCTTCGTCTTTCTCGTCTTTTGTAGTCTACATCTTAGCAAAACGCTTTTCCACTATGTCTGGCTAGGAAAAACTGTGCCAGCACAGAAAACATCTCCCATCGTGTTCTAGAAGTTGCACGGATGTCTGCCAAGTGTTTGGCAGGAAGAAAAGAAAAGTTGTCCAAAACAGCTTCCAATCGAATGTTCCTGTGATTGGAAAAGTCAGGAGAGTGCAAAGGTACTGTTTTCTATCAGTTGGCAAGGTGCGCACACAATCCCAGTGTTGTACAGCTTGCTTCTTCACCTTCCCGAAGCTGCCGCTCTCGCCGGCTGCCGGAGCCCAAGAAGCGGCTTCTTCGCGCAAAGACGATTGTGCCGCTCACAGTGCTCTCCTTAGCGCGGCTTCTGCCGAAAGACGCCCGGCAGCGGCTCTTACCTCCGGAGAGCATCCTACCTTCGTCTTTCGCGTCTTTTGTAGTCTACATCTTAGCAAAACGCTTTTCCACTATGTCTGGCTAGGAAAAACTGTGCCAGCACAGAAAACATCTCCCATCATGTTCTAGAAGTTGCACGGATGTCTGCCAAGTGTTTGGCAGGAAGAAAAGAAAAGTTGTCCAAAACAGCTTCCAATCGAATGTTCCTGTGATTGGAAAAGTCAGGAGAGTGCAAAGGTACTGTTTTCTATCAGTTGGCAAGGTGCGCACACAATCCCAGTGTTGTACAGCTTGCTTCTTCACCTTCCCGAAGCTGCCGCTCTCGCCGGCTGCCGGAGCCCAAGAAGCGGCTTCTTCGCGCAAAGACGATTGTGCCGCTCACAGTGCTCTCCTTAGCGCGGCTTCTGCCGAAAGACGCCCGGCAGCGGCTCTTACCTCCGGAGAGCATCCTACCTTCGTCTTTCGCGTCTTTTGTAGTCTACATCTTAGCAAAACGCTTTTCCACTATGTCTGGCTAGGAAAAACTGTGCCAGCACAGAAAACATCTCCCATCGTGTTCTAGAAGTTGCACGGATGTCTGCCAAGTGTTTGGCAGGAAGAAAAGAAAAGTTGTCCAAAACAGCTTCCAATCGAATGTTCCTGTGATTGGAAAAGTCAGGAGAGTGCAAAGGTACTGTTTTCTATCAGTTGGCAAGGTGCGCACACAATCCCAGTGTTGTACAGCTTGCTTCTTCACCTTCCCGAAGCTGCCGCTCTCGCCGGCTGCCGGAGCCCAAGAAGCGGCTTCTTCGCGCAAAGACGATTGTGCCGCTCACAGTGCTCTCCTTAGCGCGGCTTCTGCCGAAAGACGCCCGGCAGCGGCTCTTACCTCCGGAGAGCATCCTACCTTCGTCTTTCGCGTCTTTTGTAGTCTACATCTTAGCAAAACGCTTTTCCACTATGTCTGGCTAGGAAAACCCGTGCCAGCACAGAAAACATCTCCCATCGTTTTCTAGAAGTTGCACGGATGTCTGCCAAGTGTTTGGCAGGAAGAAAAGAAAAGTTGTCCAAAACAGCTTCCAATCGAATGTTCCTGTGATTGGAAAAGTCAGGAGAGTGCAAAGGTACTGTTTTCTATCAGTTGGCAAGGTGCGCACACAATCCCAGTGTTGTACAGCTTGCTTCTTCACCTTCCCGAAGCTGCCGCTCTCGCCGGCTGCCGGAGCCCAAGAAGCGGCTTCTTCGCGCAAAGACGATTGTGCCGCTCACAGTGCTCTCCTTAGCGCGGCTTCTGCCGAAAGACGCCCGGCAGCGGCTCTTACCTCCGGAGAGCATCCTACCTTCGTCTTTCGCGTCTTTTGTAGTCTACATCTTAGCAAAACGCTTTTCCACTATGTCTGGCTAGGAAAACCCGTGCCAGCACAGAAAACATCTCCCATCGTTTTCTAGAAGTTGCACGGATGTCTGCCAAGTGTTTGGCAGGAAGAAAAGAAAAGTTGTCCAAAACAGCTTCCAATCGAATGTTCCTGTGATTGGAAAAGTCAGGAGAGTGCAAAGGTACTGTTTTCTATCAGTTGGCAAGGTGCGCACACAATCCCAGTGTTGTACAGCTTGCTTCTTCACCTTCCCGAAGCTGCCACTCTCAGGAGGTAAGAGCCGCTGCCGGGCGTCTTTCGGCAGAAGCTGCGCTAAGGAGAGCACTGTGAGCGGCACAATCGTCTTTGCGCGAAGAAGCCGCTTCTTGGGCTCCGGCAGCCGGCGAGAGCGGCAACTTCGGGAAGGTGAAGAAGCAAGCTGTACAACACTGGGATTGTGTGCGCACCTTGCCAATTGATAGAAAACAGTACCTTTGCACTCTCCTGACTTTTCCAATCACAGGAACATTCGATTGGAAGCTGTTTTGGACAACTTTTCTTTTCTTCCTGCCAAACACTTGGCAGACATCCGTGCAACTTCTAGAACACGATGGGAGATGTTTTCTGTGCTGGCACAGTTTTTCCTAGCCAGACATAGTGGAAAAGCGTTTTGCTAAGATGTAGACTACAAAAGACGCGAAAGACGAAGGTAGGATGCTCTCCGGAGGTAAGAGCCGCTGCCGGGCGTCTTTCGGCAGAAGCCGCGCTAAGGAGAGCCCTGTGAGCGGCACAATCGTCTTTGCGCGAAGAAGCCGCTTCTTGGGCTCCGGCAGCCGGCGAGAGCGGCAGCTTCGGGAAGGTGAAGAAGCAAGCTGTACAACACTGGGATTGTGTGCGCACCTTGCCAACTGATAGAAAACAGTACCTTTGCACTCTCCTGACTTTTCCAATCACAGGAACATTCGATTGGAAGCTGTTTTGGACAACTTTTCTTTTCTTCCTGCCAAACACTTGGCAGACATCCGTGCAACTTCTAGAACACGATGGGAGATGTTTTCTGTGCTGGCACAGTTTTTCCTAGCCAGACATAGTGGAAAAGCGTTTTGCTAAGATGTAGACTACAAAAGACGCGAAAGACGAAGGTAGGATGCTCTCCGGAGGTAAGAGCCGCTGCCGGGCGTCTTTCGGCGGAAGCCGCGCTAAGGAGAGCACTGTGAGCGGCACAATCGTCTTTGCGCGAAGAAGCCGCTTCTTGGGCTCCGGCAGCCGGCGAGAGCGGCAGCTTCGGGAAGGTGAAGAAGCAAGCTGTACAACACTGGGATTGTGTGCGCACCTTGCCAACTGATAGAAAACAGTACCTTTGCACTCTCCTGACTTTTCCAATCACAGGAACATTCGATTGGAAGCTGTTTTGGACAACTTTTCTTTTCTTCCTGCCAAACACTTGGCAGACATCCGTGCAACTTCTAGAACACGATGGGAGATGTTTTCTGTGCTGGCACAGTTTTTCCTAGCCAGACATAGTGGAAAAGCGTTTTGCTAAGATGTAGACTACAAAAGACGCGAAAGACGAAGGTAGGATGCTCTCCGGAGGTAAGAGCCGCTGCCGGGCGTCTTTCGGCAGAAGCCGCGCTAAGGAGAGCACTGTGAGCGGCACAATCGTCTTTGCGCGAAGAAGCCGCTTCTTGGGCTCCGGCAGCCGGCGAGAGCGGCAGCTTCGGGAAGGTGAAGAAGCAAGCTGTACAACACTGGGATTGTGTGCGCACCTTGCCAACTGATAGAAAACAGTACCTTTGCACTCTCCTGACTTTTCCAATCACAGGAACATTCGATTGGAAGCTGTTTTGGACAACTTTTCTTTTCTTCCTGCCAAACACTTGGCAGACATCCGTGCAACTTCTAGAACACGATGGGAGATGTTTTCTGTGCTGGCACAGTTTTTCCTAGCCAGACATAGTGGAAAAGCGTTTTGCTAAGATGTAGACTACAAAAGACGCGAAAGACGAAGGTAGGATGCTCTCCGGAGGTAAGAGCCGCTGCCGGGCGTCTTTCGGCAGAAGCCGCGCTAAGGAGAGCCCTGTGAGCGGCACAATCGTCTTTGCGCGAAGAAGCCGCTTCTTGGGCTCCGGCAGCCGGCGAGAGCGGCAGCTTCGGGAAGGTGAAGAAGCAAGCTGTACAACACTGGGATTGTGTGCGCACCTTGCCAACTGATAGAAAACAGTACCTTTGCACTCTCCTGACTTTTCCAATCACAGGAACATTCGATTGGAAGCTGTTTTGGACAACTTTTCTTTTCTTCCTGCCAAACACTTGGCAGACATCCGTGCAACTGCTAGAACACGATGGGAGATGTTTTCTGTGCTGGCACAGTTTTTCCTAGCCAGACATAGTGGAAAAGCGTTTTGCTAAGATGTAGACTACAAAAGACGCGAAAGACGAAGGTAGGATGCTCTCCGGAGGTAAGAGCCGCTGCCGGGCGTCTTTCGGCAGAAGCCGCGCTAAGGAGAGCCCTGTGAGCGGCACAATCGTCTTTGCGCGAAGAAGCCGCTTCTTGGGCTACGGCAGCCGGCGAGAGCGGCAGCTTCGGGAAGGTGAAGAAGCAAGCTGTACAACACTGGGATTGTGTGCGCACCTTGCCAACTGATAGAAAACAGTATCTTTGCACTCTCCTGACTTTTCCAATCACAGGAACATTCGATTGGAAGCTGTTTTGGACAACTTTTCTTTTCTTCCTGCCAAACACTTGGCAGACATCCGTGCAACTTCTAGAACACGATGGGAGATGTTTTCTGTGCTGGCACAGTTTTTCCTAGCCAGACATAGTGGAAAAGCGTTTTGCTAAGATGTAGACTACAAAAGACGCGAAAGACGAAGGTAGGATGCTCTCCGGAGGTAAGAGCCGCTGCCGGGCGTCTTTCGGCAGAAGCCGCGCTAAGGTGAGCACTGTGAGCGGCACAATCGTCTTTGCGCGAAGAAGCCGCTTCTTGGGCTCCGGCAGCCGGCGAGAGCGGCAGCTTCGGGAAGGTGAAGAAGCAAGCTGTACAACACTGGGATTGTGTGCGCACCTTGCCAACTGATAGAAAACAGTACCTTTGCACTCTCCTGACTTTTCCAATCACAGGAACATTCGATTGGAAGCTGTTTTGGACAACTTTTCTTTTCTTCCTGCCAAACACTTGGCAGACATCCGTGCAACTTCTAGAACACGATGGGAGATGTTTTCTGTGCTGGCACAGTTTTTCCTAGCCAGACATAGTGGAAAAGCGTTTTGCTAAGATGTAGACTACAAAAGACGCGAAAGACGAAGGTAGGATGCTCTCCGGAGGTAAGAGCCGCTGCCGGGCGTCTTTCGGCAGAAGCCGCGCTAAGGTGAGCACTGTGAGCGGCACAATCGTCTTTGCGCGAAGAAGCCGCTTCTTGGGCTCCGGCAGCCGGCGAGAGCGGCAGCTTCGGGAAGGTGAAGAAGCAAGCTGTACAACACTGGGATTGTGTGCGCACCTTGCCAACTGATAGAAAACAGTACCTTTGCACTCTCCTGACTTTTCCAATCACAGGAACATTCGATTGGAAGCTGTTTTGGACAACTTTTCTTTTCTTCCTGCCAAACACTTGGCAGACATCCGTGCAACTTCTAGAACACGATGGGAGATGTTTTCTGTGCTGGCACAGTTTTTCCTAGCCAGACATAGTGGAAAAGCGTTTTGCTAAGATGTAGACGACAAGAGAGGCTAAAGAGTGGATGTTAGCAAATGACACCCATCTTCAAAAAAGGCAATTAAGAGGACTCGCCATAGTACAAACCAGCCAGCCTCTTTTTTATCCCCAGGAAGTTGATGAAGCAGCTCTTCCTGGAAATCCTTGCCAGGCACATGACAGATGACCAAATAATGTAGTTAGCATGATTTTTCAGGGGAATTTCATGCTGAACATCACTTTAAACTCCTCTGATGAATCAACTTGACTGGTAGATGAAGGGAATATTATCTGCCTGGGCTTCAGGGAGGTTTTTGACATACCTCTACATGGCATCACACATACATATGGAAGCAATAGTGCAAAGGGGAGGGAATCAGTGTCTTTTCAGTGATGCTGAGGGAAAAGACAAGAGGCAGTGGGCACACACTGAAATACAGGAGATTGCCTTTGAACATCAGTAAATGTTTCTTTACTGTCAGGGTGACTGAACCACGGCACAGACTGCCCAGAAAGATTGTGGAGCCTGGATCTTTGAAGACATTAAAAGTACACCCAGATAGAATCCTGGGCAAGAGGCTCTAGGTATCCTGGTTTAGGCAGGGGGGTTGGGCCTGGTTAGCCCCACCAACCCCTTCCACTCTCTTTCATTCTGTGCTAGTGAATTCTCTTCAAGATGCATTTCAAAGCACTGGCATGACAAAGTTCTGTGCAGACAGAGATCCAAATGGACATGGCATCTAAGTTCCTTAAGCAGTGTTCAAGAAGAATGTAAAACTCTGGCACAAGTGTCTCTTCCCTAACTGAATCCCTTTCATGGGAAAATTCCCAGCTCTAGAAAGATCTTCTGATACGCATGCTTAAGACTGACACTGGCTGAGCAAATTTCTCCCTATGTATATCTAAGACCAGTTAGGATCTTCACCCAAAGTGCTGTCAACATAGTCACAGAATGCCTATTGTTAAGAAGTGACAGCTTCCATCAGAATGGCAGCTATTGGTCCACAAAATGGATTAATGGATGGGAATTATCTACGTGGGTTAAAAACAAAAATAAAGAGTTGGTCTTTATTTATCAATTTCATGGCAATATTGATAAGGGAAGAAAAAGATCTAAGTCCTTGACTTTCTGGACTCGAGGAAAGATTTTAAAAATTCCTTGTAAAAATGTATGATCACAATCAGACTATTGAAACCATTTTAGTTGGGAACAAAGTTCCAAAATTGTCTAGATAGTGGCAAAGAAGCCAAGAAAATAGGAAAGAAACAAAAAGAGAGCAAAAGAGTCAGCTTCAGTGTACAAGCTCGTTCTAGAAGTAGTCTGCTGGGAAAAGGAACCCCCAGCTAAATTTCCAATGTATTCCTGCGCTTGATTCAGTAACTGGTCAATGTAAAAACCAATCCTTTTGTACAACTTCTTCCAGCAACAAAAACTCCAACAGGTTGACACTACCATCATGCCTGTTCCAGACATATTTAAAAGAGAAATGATGATTTTCTTGAAAACCTACTTACATAAAAGTTGCAAGATGGTGGAGGGATTCCCACATCCTCCTTCCTCCATCTGGCTTGAAAGTATATTTGATAAAATATGCAACAAAGCACATGATTTATAAGGGAGAGTCAAATGGATGATTTGGGAATCGATCTCTTGTTGATAGTAAACTTCATATCCACTCGGTGTGACCTTTTTAAAACAAAATGTGGAGCTGAGGCATGAATCTGCCACAACAATTGTAAAGCAAACATACACACTCCCCTTCATATGCCCCCCCCTCCACACACACCTAGGCACACACAGAGATCAGCATAGCAGATCATGAACACCTTGGAAAAGACTGAAATGCTAAATGCCTCTCTTGATGGGCAAAAGAGCTGGTGCAGTAATTCAAATGCCTGGTACAAAAATTCTGTTTAATATTTAGCTCCTATTTAAAACACAGCTTTTCATTTCATTCTATTTACAGAATATTTTCATTTCATTTGTTTCTTTAAAATTACTTAGTTCTCACCTGTTGTATGTCTAGGAATATTTTCTTCCAAAAATAGAAAAAAATAGATGATATCTTTTCAGCAGAAAACATTGGTTGATACAATTTTAAACCATCATGATATGGAAGAATTCTTCTGTCCCTCTCGAAGGTGGAAGAAGCATTTGGATCACAGATCATCTACAATGAAATACTTGACATGTTTAAGATGCTTTCAATCAATTTTGATTGTCAATTGCTTATTTGTTGTAAACAGTAATTTTTCAGTGAAGGGAAAGTGTGTGTGGTATATCTACATGATATGTTCAAAGGCAGTTCCTACTAATGGCCAGGCTGAATTCCAGTAAATAATGTCCCGAATGATATTTTGCCGCCTTCTTTGGCACTTCATGAAATCTTACCCCGATGAAGTGCTGAAACACAGAGATTTTCTCTTAGAGAGTGTCTCATGTTGTAACCTATCCCATGGATTTTATGCTGTAATTCTTATCTCTTTTAAAATTTACTATCTTCTGTACAGTTTTCATGAAACTTTCTGTTACAGTAGTGAATAGCACAGATAAATGTCATTTTGTACAACTTTGAATTTACCCCAAGAGCTGAGAGAAAACTTGATCCTATACTTCAATCCGAGTTTCTTCTATAGTCCAACTTTGTTTCTCTACCATCAAGCTTCTCCTTTGTTGCTGCTCCAAGCCCCGTCCAGGGTGACCTTGAATACTTTCAGGGATGGGACACCCACAACTTCTCTGGGCAACCTGTTCCAGTGTTCCAGCACTCCCACAGTAAAAAAGGCCTTCCTTTCATCTAATATGTGTAGGAAATCATAAATCTAGGCATAGAAGCTTGGAGTGCAAATTTGAAATTCTTTGGATTTGAAGCACATTTTATATGAATACTGACTTACAGATGACTAAAAGATGTTGATGGGCATTTGAGCTGACAAGTTTTGAAAAAGTGCACGGAAATTAAAATTGAAACCACTAAAATTAAAAACTCCTTGCCATTTTCTTTTTCCTCTCCTATTCAAAATTGCATATGTCAGATATCAGTGCTTCATGCAAACCTCTCAGATGCTCTCAGAGAAAAAGCTTTTCTTTCAGACTAAGTTGCGGTTGACGTAGAACACTAGCAGGAGTGAAAGATTTTCTGGGCATCGGGGCAGCCCGTTCTCCTTGGATTTGTGTGCAGAATGCATTTTATCCAAACTGGAAAATAGATCCCAGCTCTGTTCTATTCATCATCCTTACTTCATCAGGCCAGAAGATTCTGTGAAAAGTAGCCTGTGGACCTTGAAGACAGCGCATGTGAACCAGATGAGAGGTGATAGAGAAGTTGAGGGAGAGAAGAAAGAGCATGAGGCTGAAACCAGAAAGTATTTCTCCACGTGATCATGGAAGATTGCAGGAGCCACTTGGTACTATCAAACCAGCCCAACTTGGCACTTGTGCCACCTTGGGTCTGGGAGCCATGTTGCATATCGTGCATTTTAAGGAGCCAGCTGGCCACACCCAGCCATATGCCCCCAAACACAAACCAAGGCCCTTTTCTCTGGCAAACAAAACTCAGCTGCCCTGCTTCTGGATGGCAGATTGCAGGAACCACTTGGTACTATCAAACCAGCCCAACTTGGCACTGGTGCCACCATGGGTCTGGTCACCATCCTGCCTATTGTAGCTTTTCAGGAGCCAGCCGGTCACTCTCAGCCATAGGCCCCCAAACACAAACCTCGGCCCGTTTCCCTGGCAAACAAAAGTAAGCTGCCCCGCTTCTGCATGGCAGATTGCAGGAGCTACTTAGTACTATCAAATCAGCCCGACTTGGCACAGGTGCCACCTTGGATCTGGGAACCATCCTGTGTATCGTGGATTTTCAGGGGCCAGCCGGCCACTCTCAGCCATATGCCCCCAAAAACAAACCACGGACCTTTTCTCTGGCAAACAAAAATCAGCTGCCCCACTTCTGGATGGCAGATTGCAGGAGCCACTTGGGACTATCACACCAGCACAACATGGCACTGCTGCCACCTTGGATCTGGGAACAATCCTGCGTATCGTACATATTCAGGAACCAGCCGAACACTCCCAGCCACAGGCCCCCAAACACAAACAACGGCCCTTTTCTCTGGCAAACAAAACTCAACTGCCCCTCTTCTGGATGGCAAATTGCAGGACGCACTTGGTACTACAAAAAGAGCCCGACTTGGCAGTGGTGCCACCTTGGCTCTGGGAACCATCCTGCGTATCGAGCATTTTAAGGAGCCAGCCGGCAATTCCCAGCCGTATGCCCCAAAAAGAAACCATGGACCTTTTCTCTGGCAAAAAAAACTCAGCTGTCCCGCTTCTGGATGGCAGATTGCAGGAGTTACTTTGAACCATACAACCAGCCTTACTTGGCACTGGTGCCACCTTGGATCTGGGAACCATCCTGCCTATCGTTGATTTTCAGGGGCCAGCCGGCCACTCTCAGCCATAGGCCCCCAAACACAAACCACAGCCCTTTTCTCTAGCAAACAAAATTCAACTGCCCCGCTTCTGGATGGCAAATTGCAGGAGCCACTGGGTACTACAAAAACAGCCTGACTTGGCACTGGTGCCACCTTGCGCCTGGTTACCATGCGGCGTATCGTGCATTTTAAGGAGCCAGGTGGCCACTCCCAGCCATATGCCCCCAAACACAACCCACGGCCCTTTTCTCTGGCAAACAAAACTCAGCTGCCCCGCTTCTGGATGGCAGATTGCAGGAGACACTTGGTACTATCAAACCAGCCCGACTTGGCACTGGTGCCACCTTGGGTCTGGGAACCATCCTGCGTATTGTGGATTGTCAGGAGACAGCCAACCACTCTTGGCCACAGAGCCCAATCAAAAACAAAGGTCCGTTTCCCTGGCAAAAAAAACTCAGCTGCCCCGCTTCTGGATGGGAGATTGCAGGAGGCACTTGACACTGTCAAACGAGCCCGACTTGGCACTGGTGCCACCTTGGGTCTGGGAACCATGCTGCGTATCGTGGATTTTCAGGAGCCAGCCGGCCACTGCCAGCCATAGGCCCCCAAACACAAACCACAGCCTTTTTCTCTGGCAAACAAAACTCAGCTGCCCCGCTTCTGGATGGCAGATTGCAGGAGCCACTTGGTACTATCAAACCAGCCCGACTTGGCACTGGTGCCACCTTGGGTCTGGGAACCATCCTGCCTATCGTGGATTTTAAGGAGCCAGCCGGCTACTCCCAGCCACAGGACCCCAACAAAAACCACGGCCCTTTTTTCTCGCAAACAAAACTTAGCTGCCTCACTTCTGGATGGCAGATTGCAGGAGCCACTTGGTGTAATCAAACCAGCCCGACTTGGCACTGGTGCCACCTTGGGTCTGGGAACCATCCTGCGTATCGTGGATTCTAAGGAGCCAGCCAGCCACTCCTAGCCACAGGCCCCCAAACAAAATCAACGGCGCTGTTCCCTGGAAAACAAAACACGCCTGCCAACTTTTTGATGGAGTTTGCAGGAGCCACTTGGTACTATCAAACCAGCCCGACTTGGCACTGGTGCCACCTTGGGTCTGGGAACCATCCTGCGTATCGTGGATTCTAAGGAGCCAGCCGGCCACTCCTAGCCACAGGCCCCCAAACAAAAACCTAGGCCTATTTCTCTGGCAAACAAAAGTAAGCTGCCCTGCTTCTGGATGGCAGATTGCAGGAGACACTTGGTACTATCAAACCAGCCCAACTTGGCACTGGTGCCACCTTGGATCTGGGAACCATGCTCTGTATCGTGGATATTCAGGGGCCAGCCGGCCACTCTCAGCCATATGTCCCCAAACAGAAACCTCGGCCCGTTTCTCTGGCAAACAAAACTCAACTGCCCCTCTTCTGGATGGCAAATTGCAGGATGAACTTGATACTAAAACCGCAGGCCGACTTGGTAGTGGTGACACCTTGGGCCTGGGAACCATCATGCGTATCGAGCATTTTAAGGAGCCAGCCGGCCACTCCCAGCAATATGCCCCCAAAAACAATCCACGGAATTTTCCTCTGGCAAACAAAAATCAGCTGCCTCGCTTCTGGATGGCAGATTGCAGGAGCCACTTTGCACCATCAAACCAGCCCGACTTGGCACTGGTGCCACATTGCATCTGGGAACCATGCTGCCTAGCGTGGATTTTCAGGAGCCAGCCGGCCACTCTCAGCTATATGCCCCCAAACAAAACCCACGGCCCGTTTCCCTGGCAAACAAAAGTAAGCTGCCCCGCTTCTGGATGGCAGATTGCAGGACGCACTTGGTAGTATCAAACCAGCAAAACTTGGCACTGGTGCCACCTTGGGTCTGGGAACCATCCTGCGTATCGTGGGTTCAAAGGAGCCAGCCGGTCACTCCCAGCCACAGGCCCCCAAATACAAACAATGTCGCTTTTCCCTGGAAAACAAAACTCGCCTGCCAACTTTTTGATGGCAGATTGCAGGAGCCACTTGGTACTATCAAACCAGCCCAACTTGGCACTGGTGCCACCATGGGTCTGGTAACCATCCTGCCTATCGTAGCTTTCCAGGAGCCAGCCGGTCACTCCCAGCCATAGGTCCCCAGTCACAAACCTCGGCCCGTTTCCCTGGCAAACAAAAGTAAGCTACCCCGCTTCTGGATGGCAGATTGCAGGAGCCACTTGGTACTATCAAACCAGCCCAACTTGGCACTGGTGCCACCTTGGGTCTGGGAACCATGCTGCGTAACACAGATTCTAAGGCGCCAGTCGGCCACTACGAGCCACAAGCCCCCAAACACAAACAACGGCGCTATTCTCTGGCAAACAAAACTCAACTGCCCCTCTTCTGGATGGCAAATTGCAGGACGCACTTGGTACTATAAAAACAGCCCGACTTGGCACTGGTGCCCCCTTGGGTCTGGGAACCATCCTGCGTATCGATCTTTTTAATGAGACAGCCGGCCACTCCCAGCCATATGCCCCCAAACACAACCCACGGCCCTTTTCTCTGGCAAACAAAACTCAACTGCACCGCTTCTGGATGGCAGATTGCAGGAGCCACTTGGTACTATCAAACCAGCCCGACTTGGCACTGGTGCCACCTTGGGTCTGGGAACCATCCTGCGTATTGTAGGTTGTCAGGAGCCAGCCGAACACTCTCGGCCACAGACCCCAATTAAAAACAACGGCCCGTTTCACAGGCAAACAAAACTCAGCTGCCCCGCTTCTGGATGGGAGATTGCAGGAGCCACTGGGTACTATAAAACCAGCCCTACTTGGCACTGATGCCACCTTGGGTCTGGGAACCAAGCTGCGTATCATGGATTTTCAGGAGCCAGCCGGCCACTGCCAGCCACAGGCCCCGAAACACAAACAAGAGCCTTTTTGTCTGGCAAACAAAATTCAGCTGCCCCGCTTCTGGATGGCAGATTGCAGGAACCACTTGGTACTAACAAACCAGCCCGACTTGGCACTGGTGCCACCTTGGGTCTGGGAACCATCCTGCGTATCGTGGATTCTAAGGAGCCAGCTGGCCACTCCCAGCCACAGGCCCCAAAACACACACAACGGCGCTTTTCCCTGGAAAACAAAACTCGCCTGCCAACATTTTGATGGCAGATTGCAGGAGCCACTTGGTACTATCAAACCAGCCCAACTTGGCACTGGTGCCACCATGGGTCTGGTCACCATCCTGCCTATCATAGCTTTTCAGGAGCCAGCCGGTCACTCCCAGCCATAGGCCCCCAGACACAAACCTCGGCCTGTTTCCCTGGCACACAAAAGTAAGCTACCGCACTTCTGGATGGCAGATTGCAGGAGCCACTTTGCACCATCAAACCAGCCCGACTTGGCACTGGTGCCACCTCTGGTCTGGGAACCATGCTGCGTATCGTGGATTCTAAGGAGCCAGCCGGTCACTCCCAGCCATAGGCCCCCAGAAAAAAACCTCGGTCCGTTTCCCTGGCAAACAAAAGTAAGCTTCCCCGCTTCTGGATGGCAGATTGCAGGAGCCACTTGGTGCTATCAAACCAGCCCGACTTGGCACTAGTGCCACCTTGGGTCTGGGAACCATCCTGCGTATCGTGTGTTCTAAGGAGCCAGCCGGCCACTCCCACCCACAGTCCCCCAAACACAAACAACGGCGCTTTTCCCTGGAAAACAAAACTCGCCTGCCAACATTTTGATGGCAGATTGCAGGAGCCACTTGGTACTATCAAACCAGCCCAACTTGGCACTGGTGCCACCATGGGTCTGGTCACCATCCTGCCTATCGTAGCTTTTCAGGAGCCAGCCGGTCACTCCTAGCCCTAGGCCCCCAGTCATAAACCTCGGCCCGTTTCCCTGGCACACAAAGGTAAGCTACCCCGCTTCAGGATGGCAGATTGCAGGAACCACTTGGCACCATCAAACCAGCCCGACGTGGCACTGGTGCCACCTTGGGTCTGGGAACCATCCTGCGTATCGTGTGTTCTAAGGAGCCAGCCGGCCACTCCCACCCACAGTCCCCCAAACACAAACAACGGCGCTTTTCCCTGGAAAACAAAACTCGCCTGCCAACTTTTTGATGGCAGATTGCAGGAGCCACTTGGTACTATCAAACCAGCCCAACTTGGCACTGGTGCCACCATGGGTCTGGTCACCATCCTCTCTATCGTAGCTTTTCAGGAGCCAGGCGGTCACTCCCAGCCATAGGCCCCCAGACACAAACCTCGGCCCGTTTCCCTGGCAAACAAAAGTAAGCTGCCCCGCTTCTGCATGGCAGATTGCAGGTGCTATTTAGTACTATCAAACCAGCCCGACCTGGCACTGGTGCCACCTCAGGTCTGGGAACCATCCTGCCCATCGTGGATTTTCAGGGGCCAGACGGCCACTATCAGCCATATGCCCCCAAAAACAAACCACGGCCCTTTTCTCTGGTAAACAAAACTCAACTGCCCCTCTTCTGGATGGCAAATTTTAGGACGCACATTGTACTACGAAAACCGCCCGACTTGGCACTGGTGCCACCTTGGGTCAGGGAACCATCCTGCCTATCGTAGCTTTTTAAGGAGCCAGCAGGCCACGCCCAGCCATATACCCCCAAAAACAAACCACGGACCATTTCTCTTGGAAACAAAAATCCGCTGCCCCGCGTCAGGATGGCAGATTGCAGGAGCCACTTTGCACCATCAAACCACCCCGACTTGGCACTGGTGCCATCTTGGATCTGGGAACCATCCTGCCTATCGTAGCTTTTCAGGAGCCAGCCGGTTACTCCCAACCATAGGCCCCCAGACAGAAAGCTCTGCCCGTTTCCCTGGCAAACAAAAGTAAGCTACCCCGCTTCTGGATGGCAGATTGCAGGAGCCACTTGGTACTATCAAACCAGCCCAACTTGACACTGGTGCCACTTTGGGTCTGGGAACCATGCTGCGTAACGTAGATTCTAAGGCGCCAGGCGGCCACTCCCAGCCACAGGCCCCCAAATACAAACAACGGCGCTTTTCCCTGGAAAACAAAACTCGCCTGCAAGCTTTTTGATGGCAGATTGCAGGAGCCACTTGGTACTATCAAACCAGCCCAACTTGGCACTGGTGCCACCATGGGTCTGGTCACCATCCTGCCTATCGTAGCTTTTCAGGAGCCAGCCGGTCACTCCCAGCCATAGGCCCCCAGACACAAACCTCGGCCCGTTTCCCTGGCAAACAAAACTAAGTTATCCCGCATGTGGATGGCAGATTGCAGGAGCCACTTTGCACCATCAAACCAGCAAAACTTGGCACTGGTGCCACCTCTGGTCTGGGAACCATCCTCCGTATCGTGGATTCTAAGGAGCCAGCCGGCCACTCCCAGCCACAGGCCCCCAAACAAAAACAACGGCGCTTTTCCCTGGATAACAAACTCGCCTGCCAACTTTTTGATGGCAGATTGCAGGAGTCACTTGGTACTATCAAACCAGCCCAACTTGGCACTGGTGCCACCATGGGTCTGGTCACCATCCTGCCTATCGTAGCTTTTCAGGAGCCAACCGGTCACTCCCAGCCATAGGCCCTGAGACACAAACCTCGGCCCGTTTCCCTGGAAAACAAAAGTAAGCTGCCCCGCTTCTGGATGGCAGATTGCAGGACGCACTTGGTACTATCAAACCAGCCCAACTTGGCACTGGTGCCACCTCTGGTCTGGGAACCATGCTGCGTATCGTGGATTCTAAGGAGCCAGCCGGCCACTCCCAGCCACAGGCCCCAAAACACAAACAACGGCGCTTTTCCCTGGAAAACAAAACTCGCCTGCCAAATTTTGATGGCAGATTGCAGGAGCCACTTGGTACTATCAAATCAGCCCAACTTGGCACTGGTGCCACCTTGGGTCTGGTCACCATCCTGCCTATCATAGCTTTTCAGGAGCCAGCCGGTCACTCCCAGCCATAGGCCCCCAGACACAAAGCTCGGCCCGTTTCCCTGGCAAACAAAATTAAGCTACCCCGCTTCTGGATGGCAGATTGCAGGAGTCACTTTGCACCATCAAACTAGCCCGACTTGGCACTGGTGCAACATCTGGTCTGGGAACCATCCTGCGTATCGTGGATTCTAAGGAGCCAGCCGGCCACTCCCAGCCACAGGCCCCCAGACACAAACCTCGGCCCGTTTCCCTAGCAAACAAAAGTAAGCTGCCCCGCTTCTGGATGGCAGATTGCAGGACGCACTTGGTAGTATCAAACCAGACCGACTTGTCACTGGTGCCACCTCTGGTCTGGGAACCATCCTGCGTATCGTTGATTCTAATTAGCCAGCCGGCCACTCCCATCCACAGGCCCCCAAACACAAACAACGGCGCTTTTCCCTGGAAAACAAAACTCGCCTGCCAAATTTTTGATGGCAGATTGCAGGAGCCACTTGGTACTATCAAATCAGCCCAACTTGGCACTGGTGCCACCATGGGTCTGGTCACCATCCTGCCTATCGTAGCTTTTCAGGAGCCAGCCGGTCACCCCCAGCCACAGGCCCCGAGACAAAAACCTCGGCCCGTTTCCCTGGCAAAAAAAAGTAAGCTACCCCGCTTCTGGATGGCAGATTGCAGGACGCACTTGGTAGTATCAAACCAGCCCAACTTGGCACTGGTGCCACCTCACGTCTGGGAACCATCCTGCGTATCGTGGATTCTAAGCAGCCAGCCGGCCACTCCGTGCCACAGGCACCCAAACACAAACAACGGCGCTTTTCCCTGGAAAACAAAACTCGCCTGCCAACTTTTTGATGGCGGATTGCAGGAGCCACTTGGTACTATCAAACCAGCCCAACTTGGCACTGGTGCCACCATGGATATGGTCACCATCCTGCCTATCGTAGCTTTTCAGTACCTAGCAGGTCACTCCCAGCCATAGGCCCCCAGACACAAACCTCGGCCCGTTTCCCTGGCAAACAAAAGTAAGCTGCCCCGCTTCTGGATGGCAGATTGCAGGAACCACTTGGTACTATAAAACCAGCCCGACTTGGCACTGGTGCCACGTCAGGTCTGGGAACCATCCTGCGTATCGTGGATTCTAAGGAGCCAGCCGGCCACTCCCTGCCACAGGCACCCAAACACAAACAACGGCGCTTTTCCCTGGAAAACAATGGAGCCACTTGGTACTATCAAACCAGCCCAACTTGGCACTGGTGCCACCATGGGTCTGGTCACCATCCTGCCTATCGTAGCTTTCAGGAGCCAGCCGGTCACTTCCCAGCCATAGGCCCCCAGACACAAACCTCGGCCCGTTTTCCCTGGCAAACAAAAGTAAGCTACCCCGCTTCTGGATGGCAGATTGCAGGACGCACTTGGTAGTATCAAACCAGCCCGACTTGTCACTGGTGTCACCTCTGGTCTGGGAACCATCCTGCGTATCGTGGTTTCTAAGCAGCCAGCCGGCCACTCCCAGCCCACAGGCCCCCAAACACAAACAACGGCGCTTTTCCCTGGAAAACAAAACTCACCTGCAAATTTTTGATGGCAGATTGCAGGAGCCACTTGGTACTATCAAACGAGCCCACTTGGCACTGGTGCCACCATGGGTCTGGTCACCATCCTGCCTATCGTAGCTTTTTCAGGAGCCAGCCCGGTCACCCCCCAGCCATATACCCCGAGACAAAAAGCTCGGCCCGTTTCCCTGGCAAAAAAAAGTAAGCTACCCCGCTTCTGGATGGCAGATTGCAGGGACGCACTTGGTAGTATCAAACCAGCCCAACTTGGGCACTGGTGCCACCTTGGGTCTTGGAACCATCCTGCGTATCGTGGATTCTAAGGAGCCAGCGGGCCACTCCCAGCCACAGGCCCCCAAATACAAACAACGGCGCTTTTCCCTGGAAAACAAAACTCGCCTGCCAAATTTTTGATGGCAGATTGCAAGGAGCCACTTGGTACTATCTAATCAGCCCAACTTGGCACTGGTGCCACCATGGATCTGGTCACCATCCTGCCTATCGTAGCTGTTCAGGTGCCAGCCGGTCACTCCCAGCCATAGGAAACCCAGACACAAACCTCGGCCCGTTCCCTGGCAAACAAAAGTAAGCTGCCCCGCTTCTGGATGGCAGATTGCAGGAGCCACTTTGCACCATCAAACTGGCCCGACTTGTCACTGGTGCCACCTCAGGTCTGGGAACCCTCCTGCGTATCGTGGATTCCAATTAGCAAGACGGCCACTCCCAGCCACAGGCCCCCAAACACAAACATCGGCGCTTTCCCTGGAAAACAAAAGCTCGCCTGCCAACTTTTGATGGCAAGATGCAGGAGCCACTTGGTACTATCAAACCAGCCCAACTTGGCACTGCTGACACCATGGGTCTGGTCACCTTCCTGCCTATCGTATGCTTTTCAGGAGCCAGCCGGTCACTCCCAGCCATAGGCCCCCAGACACAAAGCTCGGGCCCGTTTTCCCTGGCAAACAAAAGTAAGCTGCCCGCTTCTGGATGGCAGATTCAGGATCCACTTGTTATTATCAAACCAGCCCGACTTGGTACTGGTGCCCACCTCTGGTCTGGGAACCATCCTGCGTATCGTGGATTCTAAGGAGCCAGCCGGCCACTCCCAGCCACAGGCCCCCAAAAAAAAAACATCGGCGCTTTTCCCTGGAAAACAAAACTCGCCTGCCACATTTTGATGGCAGATTGCAGGAACCACTTGGTACTATCAAACCAGCCCAACTTGGCCACTGGTGCCACCTTGGGTCTGGGAACCATCCGGCGTATCGTGTGTTTAAAGGAGCCAGCCGGCCCACTCCAGCCACAGGGCCCGCAGACACAAACAACGGCGCTTTTCCCTGGAAAACAAAGCTTTGCCTGCTGACTTTTAATGGCAGATTGCAGGAGCCACTTTGTGCTTTGAAATCAGCCGAACATGGCTCTGGTGCCACCATGGGTCTGGTCACCATCCTGCCTATCGTAGCTTTTCAGGAGCCAGCCGGTCACTCCCAGCCATAGGCCCCAGACACAAACCTCGGCCCGTTTCCCTGGCAAACAAAAGTAAGCTACCCCGCTTCTGGATGGCAGATTGCAGGACGCCACTTGGGTACTATCAAACCAGCCCAACTTATCACTGGTGCCACCTCAGGTCAGGGAACCATCCTGCGTATTGTGGATTCTAGGAGCCAGCCGGCCACTCCCAGCCACAGGCCCCCAAACACAAACAACGGCGCTTTTCCCTGGAAAACCAAAACTCGCCTGCCACTTTTGATGGCAGATTGCAGGAGCCACTTGGTACTATCAAAACCAGCCCAACTTGGCACTGGTGCCACCATGGGTCTGGTCACCATCCTGCCTATCGTAGCTTTTCAGGAGCCAGCCGGTCACTCCCTGCCATAGGCCCCCAGACACAAACCTCGGCCCGTTTTCCCTGGCAAACAAAAGTAAGCTGCCCCGCTTCTGGATGGCAGATTGCAGGACGCACTTGGTACTATCAAACCAGCCCGCCTTGGCACTGGTGCTACCTCAGGTCTGGGAACCATCCTGCGTATCGTGGGAGTCTAAGGAGCCAGCCGGCCACTCCAGCCTCAGGCCCCCAAACACAAACATCGGCGCTTTTCCCTGGAAAACAAAACTCGCTCTGCCAACTTTTTGATGGCAGATTGCCGGAGCCACTTGGTACTATCAAACCAGCCCAACTTGGCACTGGTGCCACCATGGTCTGGTCACCATCCAGCCTATCGTAGCTTTTCAGGAGCCAGCCGGTCACTCCAAGCCATAGGCCCCCAGACAAAACCTCGGCCATTTTCCCTGGCAAACAAAAGTAAGCCACCCCGCTTCTGGATGGCTGATTGCAGGAGGCCACTTTGCAGCATCCCAACTAGCCCGGGACTTGGCACTGGTGCCACGTCAGGTCCTGGGAACCATCCTGCGTATCGTGGATTCCAATTATAAAGCCGGCCACTCCCAGCCACAGGCCCCCAAACACAAACAACAAGCGCTTTCCCCTGGAAATCAAAACTCGCCTGCCAAATTTTGATGGCAGATTGCAGGAGCCACTTGGTACTATCAAACCAGCCCAACTTGGCACTGGTGCCACCATGGTCTGGTCACCATCCCTGCCTATCGTAGCTTTTCAGGACCTAGACGGTCACTCGCAGCCATAGGCCCCCAGACACAAAGCTCGGCCCGTTTTCCCTGGCAAACGATTAAGCTGCCCGCTCTGGATGGCAGATTGCAGGAACCACTTGGTACTATCAAACCAGCCCAACTTGGCACTGGGTGCCAACCTCAGGTCTGGGAACCATCCTGCCTATCGTGGATTCTAAGGAGCCATCCGGCCACTCCCACCCACAGGCCCCAAACAAAAACAACGGCGCTTTTCCCTGGAAAACAAAACTCGCCTGCCAACTTTTTGATGGCGGATTGCAGGAGCCACTTGGTACTATCAAAACCAGTCCATCTTGGCACTGGTGCCACCATGGATATGGTCACCATCCTGCCTATCGTAGCTTTTCAGGACCTAGCAGGTCACTCCCAGCCATAGGCCCCGAGACACAAACCTCGGCCCGTTTCCCTGGCAAAACAAAAGTAAGCTGTCCCGCTTCTGGATGGCAGATTGCAGGATCCACTAGGTATTATCAAACCTGCCCGACTTGGCACTGGTGCCACCTCTGGGTCTGGGGAACCATGGCTGGCGTATCGTGGATCCTAATTAGCCAGCCGGCCACCTCCCACCCACAGGCGCCCAAACACAAACAACGGCGCTTTCCCCTGAAAACAAAACTCGCCTGCCAACTTTTTGATGGCAGATTGCAGGAGCCACTTGGTACTATCAAACCAGCCAACTTGGCAACTGGTGCCACCATGGGTCTGGTCACCATCCTGCCTATCGTAGCTTTTCAGGAGCAGCCGGTCACTCCAAGCCATAGGCCCCCAGACAAAAACCTCGGCCCGTTTCCCTGGCAAACAAAAGTAAGCTGCCCCGCTTCTGGATGGAAGATTGCAGGAGCCACTTGGTACTATAAAAACCAGCCCTACTTGGCACTGGTGCCACCTCTGGTCTGGGAACCATGCTGCGTATCGTGGATTCTAAGGAGCCAGCCGGCCACTCCCAGCCACAGGCCCCCAAACACAAACAACGGCGCTTTTTCCCTGGAAAACAAAACTCGCCTGCCAACTTTTTGATGGCAGATTGCAGGAGCCACTTGGTACTATCAAACCAGCCCAACTTGGCACTGGTGCCACCTTGGGTCTGGTCACCATCCTGCCTATCGTAGCTTTTTCAGGAGCCAGCCGGTCACTCCCAGCCATAGGCCCCCAGACACAAACCTCGGCCCGTTTCCCTGGCAAACAAAAGTAAGCTGCCCCGCTTCTGGACGGCAGATTGCAGGAATAACTTGGTACTATGAAACCAGCCCAACTTGGCACTGGTGCCACTCTGGTCTGGGAACCATCCTGCGTATCGTGGATTCTAAGGGAGCCAGCCGGTCCACTCCCAGCCACAGGCCCCCAAACACAAACAACGGCGCTTTTCCCTGGAAAAACAAAACTGGCCTGCCAATATTTTGATGGCAGATTGCAGGAGCCACTTGGTACTATCAAATCAGCCCAACTTGGCACTGGTGCCACCATGGGTCTGGTCACCATCCTGCCTATCGTAGCTTTTCAGGAGCCAGCCGGTCCCCTCCCTGCCATAGGCCCCCAGAGAAAAACCCTCGGCCCGTTTCCCTGGCAAACAAAAGTAAGCTGCCCCGCTTCTGGATGGCAGATTGCAGGAGCCACTTTGCACCATCAAACTAGCCCGACTTGGCACTGGTGCCACCTCTGGTCTGGGAACCATCCTGCGTATCGTGGAGTCTAAGGAACCAGACGGGCCACTCCAGCCACAGGCCCCCAGACACAAACAACGGCGCTTTTCCCTGGAAAACAAAACTCGCCTGCCAAGTTTTTGATGGCAGATTGCAGGAGCCACTTGGTACTATCAAACCAGCCCAACTTGGCACTGGTGCCACCATGGGTCTGGTCACCATCCTGCCTATCGTAGCCTTTTCAGGAGCCAGCCGGTCACTCGCAGCCATAGGCCCCCAGACACAAAGCTCCGCCCGTTTCCCTGCAAACAAAAGTAAGCTACCCCGCTTCTGGATGGCAGATTGCAGGAGCCACTTTGCACCATCAAACTAGACCGACTTGGCACTGGTGCCACCTCAGGTCTGGGAATGAGCCTGGGTATGGTGGATTCTAAGGAGCCAGCCGGCCACTCCCAGCCACAGGCCCCCAAACACAAACAACGGCGCTTTCCCTGGAAAACAAAACTCGCCTGCCAACTTTTTGATGGCAGATTGCAGCAGCCACTTGGTACTATCCAACCAGCCCAACTTGGCACTGGTGCCACCATGGGTCTGGTCACCTTCCTGCCTATCGTAGCTTTTCAGGAGCCAGCCGGTCACTCCCAGCCATAGGCCCCCAGACACAAAGCTCGGCCCGTTTCCCTGGCAAACAAAAGTAAGCTGCCCCGCTTCTGGATGGCAGATTGCAGGAGCCACTTTGCACCATCAAACTAGCCCGACTTGGCACTGGTGCCACCTCAGGTCTGGGAACCATGCTGCGTATCGTGGATTCTAATTAGCCAGCCGGTCAGTCCCTGCCATAGGTCCCCAAACACACAAACAAGGGCGCTATTCACTGGAAAACAAAACTCGCCTGCCAAATTTTGATGGCAGATTGCCGGAGCCACTTGGTACTATCAAACCAGCCCAACTTGACAGTGGTGCCACCATGGGTCTGGTCACCATCCTGCCTATCGTAGCTTTTCAGGAGCCAGCCGGTCACTCCCAGCCATAGGCCCCCAGACAAAAACCTCGACCCGTTTCCCTGGCAAACAAAAGTAAGTTATCCCGCATGTGGATGGCAGATTGCAGGAGCCAGTTTTCTCCATCAAACCAGCAAAACTTGGCATTGGTACCACCACTGGTCTGGGAACCATCCTCCGTATCGTGGATTCTAAGGAGCCAGCCGGCCTCTCCCACCCACAGGCCCCCAAACACAAACAACGGCGCTTTTCCCTGGATAACAAACTCGCCTGCCAACTTTTTGATGGCAGATTGCAGGAGCCACTTGGTACTATCAAACCAGCCCAACTTGGCACTGGTGCCACCATGGGTCTGGTCACCATCCTGCCTATCGTAGCTTTTCAGGAGCCAACCGGTCACTCCCAGCCATAGGCCCTTAGACACAAACCTCGGCCCGTTTCCCTGGCAAACAAAAGTTAGCTGCCCCGCTTCTGGATGGCAGATTGCAGGACGCACTTGGTACTATCAAACCAGCCCGACTTGGCACTGGTGCCACGACAAGTCTGGGAACCATCCTGCGTATCGTGGATTCTAAGGAGCCAGCCGGCCACTCCCTGCCACAGGCACCCAAACACAAACAACGGCGCTTTTCCCTGGAAAACAACACTCGCCTGCCAACTTTTTGATGGCGGATTGCAGGAGCCACTTGGTACTATCAAACCAGCCCAACTTGGCACTGGTGCCACCATGGATGTGGTCGCCATCCTGCCTATCGTAGCTTTTCAGTACCTAGCAGGTCACTCCCAGCCATAGGCGCCCAGACACAAAGCTCGGCCCGTTTCCCTGGCAAACAAAATTAAGCTGCCCCGCTTCTGGATGGCAGATTGCATGAACCACTTGGTAGTATAAAACCAGCCTGACTTGGCACTGGTGCCACCTCTGGTCTGGGAACCATCCTGTGTATCGTGGATTCTAAGGAGCCAGCCGGTCACTCCCAGCCACAGGCCCCCAAACACAAACAACAGCGCTTTTCCCTGGAAAACAAAACTCGCCTGCCAACATTTTGATGGCAGATTGCAGGAGCCACTTGGTACTATGAAATCAGCCGAACATGGCACTGGTGCCACCTTGGGTCTGGTCACCATCCTGCCTATCGTAGCTGTTCAGGCGCCACCCGGTCACTCCCAGCCATAGGCCCCCAGAGAAAAACCTCGGCCCGTTTCCCTGGCAAAGAAAAGTAAGCTACCCCGCTTCTGGATGGCAGATTGCAGGAGCCACTTTGCACCATCAAACTGGCCCGACTTGTCACTGGTGCCACCTCAAGTCTGGGAACCATGCTGCGTATCGTGGATTCCAATTAGCAAGCCGGCCACTCCCAGCCACAGGCCCCCAAACACAAACAACGGCGCTTTTCCCTGGAAAACAAAACTCGCCTGACAAATTTTTGATGGCAGATTGCAGGAGCCACTTGGTACTATCAAACCAGCCCAACTTGGCACTGGTGCCACCATGGGTCTGGTCACCATCCTGCCTATCGTAGCTTTTCAGGACCTAGACGGTCACTCCCAGCCATAGGCCCCGTGACACAAAGCTCAGCCCGTTTCCCTGACAAAAAAATGTAAGCTGTCCCGCTTCTGGATGGCAGATTGCAGGACGCACTTGGTAGTATCAAACCAGCCCGACTTGGCACTGGCGCCACCTCACGTCTGGGAACCATCCTGCGTATCGTGGATTCTAAGCAGCCAGTCGGCCACTCCCAGCCACAGGCCCCCAAACACAAACAACGGCGCTTTTCCCTGGAAAACAAAACTCGCCTGCCAACTTTTTGATGGCAGATTGCAGGAGCCACTTGGTACTATCAAACCAGCCCAACTTGGCACTGGTGCCACCATGGGTCTGGTCACCATCCTGCCTATCATAGCTTTTCAGGAGCCAGCCGGTCACTCCCAGCCATAGGCCCCCAGACACAAACCTCGGCCCGTTTCCCTGGCAAACAAAAGCAAGCTGCCCCGCTTCTGGATGGCAGATTGCAGGAGCCACTTCGCACCATCAAACTAGCCCGACTTGGCACTGGTGCCACCTCAGGTCTGGGAACCATGCTGCGTATCGTGGATTCTAATTAGCCATCCGGCCACTCCCACCCACAGGCCCCCAAACACAAACAACGGCGCTTTTCCCTGGAAAACAAAACTCGCCTGCCAAATTTTGATGGCAGATTGCCGGAGCCACTTGGTACTATCAAACCAGCCCAACTTGGCACTGGTGCCACCATGGGTCTGGTCACCATCCTGCCTATCGTAGCTTTTCAGGAGCCAGCCGGCAACTCCCTGCCACAGGCCCCCAAACACAAACAACGGCGCTTTTCCCTGGATAACAAAATTCGCCTGCCAATTTTTTGATGGCAGATTGCAGGAGCCACTTGGTACTATCAAATCAGCCCAACTTGGCACTGGTGCCACCATGGGTCTGGTCACCATACTGCCTATCGTAGCTTTTCAGGAGCCAGCCGGTCACTCCCAGCCATAGGCCCCCAGACACAAACCTCGGCCCGTTTCCCTGGCAAACAAAAGTAAGCTGCCCCGCTTCTGGATGGCAGATTGCAGGAGCCACTTGGTACTATCAAACCAGCCCAACTTGGCACTGGTGCCACCTCTGGTCTGGGAACCATGCTGAGTATCGTGGATTCTAAGGAGCCATCCGGCCACTCCCAGCCACAGGCCCCCAAACACAAACAACGGCGCTTTTCCCTGGAAAACAAAACTCGCCTGCCAAGTTTTTGATGGCAGATTGCAGGAGCCACTTGGTACTATCAAACCAGCCCAACTTGGCACTGGTGCCGTCATGGGTCTGGTCACCATCCTGCCTATCGTAGCTTTTCGCGAGCCAGCCGGTCATTTCCAGGCTTAGGCCCCCAGACACAATCCTCGGCCCGTTTCCCTGGCAAAGAAAAGTAAGCTACCCCGCTTCTGGATGGCAGATTGCAGGAGCCACTTTGCACCATCAAACTGGCCCGACTTGTCACTGGTGCCACCTCAAGTCTGGGAACCATGCTGCGTATCGTGGATTCCAATTAGCAAGCCGGCCACTCCCAGCCACAGGCCCCCAAACACAAACAACGGCGCTTTTCCCTGGAAAACAAAACTCGCCTGACAAATTTTTGATGGCAGATTGCAGGAGCCACTTGGTACTATCAAACCAGCCCAACTTGGCACTGGTGCCACCATGGGTCTGGTCACCATCCTGCCTATCGTAGCTTTTCAGGACCTAGACGGTCACTCCCAGCCATAGGCCCCGTGACACAAAGCTCAGCCCGTTTCCCTGACAAAAAAATGTAAGCTGTCCCGCTTCTGGATGGCAGATTGCAGGACGCACTTGGTAGTATCAAACCAGCCCGACTTGGCACTGGCGCCACCTCACGTCTGGGAACCATCCTGCGTATCGTGGATTCTAAGCAGCCAGTCGGCCACTCCCAGCCACAGGCCCCCAAACACAAACAACGGCGCTTTTCCCTGGAAAACAAAACTCGCCTGCCAACTTTTTGATGGCAGATTGCAGGAGCCACTTGGTACTATCAAACCAGCCCAACTTGGCACTGGTGCCACCATGGGTCTGGTCACCATCCTGCCTATCATAGCTTTTCAGGAGCCAGCCGGTCACTCCCAGCCATAGGCCCCCAGACACAAACCTCGGCCCGTTTCCCTGGCAAACAAAAGCAAGCTGCCCCGCTTCTGGATGGCAGATTGCAGGAGCCACTTCGCACCATCAAACTAGCCCGACTTGGCACTGGTGCCACCTCAGGTCTGGGAACCATGCTGCGTATCGTGGATTCTAATTAGCCATCCGGCCACTCCCACCCACAGGCCCCCAAACACAAACAACGGCGCTTTTCCCTGGAAAACAAAACTCGCCTGCCAAATTTTGATGGCAGATTGCCGGAGCCACTTGGTACTATCAAACCAGCCCAACTTGGCACTGGTGCCACCATGGGTCTGGTCACCATCCTGCCTATCGTAGCTTTTCAGGAGCCAGCCGGCAACTCCCTGCCACAGGCCCCCAAACACAAACAACGGCGCTTTTCCCTGGATAACAAAATTCGCCTGCCAATTTTTTGATGGCAGATTGCAGGAGCCACTTGGTACTATCAAATCAGCCCAACTTGGCACTGGTGCCACCATGGGTCTGGTCACCATACTGCCTATCGTAGCTTTTCAGGAGCCAGCCGGTCACTCCCAGCCATAGGCCCCCAGACACAAACCTCGGCCCGTTTCCCTGGCAAACAAAAGTAAGCTGCCCCGCTTCTGGATGGCAGATTGCAGGAGCCACTTGGTACTATCAAACCAGCCCAACTTGGCACTGGTGCCACCTCTGGTCTGGGAACCATGCTGAGTATCGTGGATTCTAAGGAGCCATCCGGCCACTCCCAGCCACAGGCCCCCAAACACAAACAACGGCGCTTTTCCCTGGAAAACAAAACTCGCCTGCCAAGTTTTTGATGGCAGATTGCAGGAGCCACTTGGTACTATCAAACCAGCCCAACTTGGCACTGGTGCCGTCATGGGTCTGGTCACCATCCTGCCTATCGTAGCTTTTCGCGAGCCAGCCGGTCATTTCCAGGCTTAGGCCCCCAGACACAATCCTCGGACCGTTTCCCTGGCAAACAAAAGTAAGCTGCCCCGCTTCTGGATGGCAGATTGCAGGAACCACTTGGTACTATCAAACCAGCCCAACTTGGCACTGGTGCCACCTCTGGTCTGGGAACCATCCTGCGTATCGTGGATTCTAAGGAGCCATCCGGCCACTCCCACCCACAGGCCCCCAAACACACACAACGGCACTTTTCCCTGGAAAACAAAAGTAAGCTGCCCCGCTTCTGGATGGCAGATTGCAGGAGCCACTTTGCACCATCCAACTAGCCCGACTTGGCACTGGTGCCACCTCAGGTCTGGGAACCATGCTGCGTATCGTGGATTCTAATTAGCCATCTGGCCACTTCCACCCACAGGCCCCTAAACACAAACAACGGCGCTTTTCCCTGGAAAACAAAACTCGCCTGCCAATTTTTGATGGCAGATTGCAGGAGCCACTTGGTACTATCAAACCAGCCCAACTTGGCACTGGTGCCACCATGGGTCTGGTCACCATCCTGCCTATCGTAGCTTTTCAGGAGCCAGCCGGTCACTCCCAGCCATAGGCCCCCAGACACAAAGCTCGGCCCGTTTCCCTGGCAAGGAAAAGTAAGCTGTCCCGCTTCTGGATGGCAGATTGCAGGAGCCACTTTGCACCATCAAACCAGCCCGACTTGGCACTGGTGCCACCTCAGGTCTGGGAATGAGCCTGGGTATCGTGGATTCTAAGGAGCCAGCCGGCCACTCCCAGCCACAGGCCCCCAAACACAAACAACGGCGCTTTTCCCTGGAAAACAAAACTCGCCTGCCAACTTTTTGATGGCAGATTGCAGGAGCCACTTGGTACTATCAAACCAGCCCAACTTGGCACTGGTGCCACCTTGGGTCTGGTCACCATCCTGCCTATCGTAGCTTTTCAGGAGCCAGCCGGTCACTCCCAGCCATAGGCCCCAGACACAAACCTCGGCCCGTTTCCCTGGCAAACAAAAGCAAGCTGCCCCGCTTCTGGATGGCAGATTGCAGGAGCCACTTTGCACCATCAAACTAGCCCGACTTGGCACTGGTGCCACCTCTGGTCTGGGAACCATGCTGCGTATCGTGGATTCTAATTAGCCATCCGGCCACTCCCAGCCACAGGCCCCCAAACAAAAACAACGGCGCTTTTCCCTGGAAAACAAAACTCGCCTGCCAAATTTTGATGGCAGATTGCCGGAGCCACTTGGTACTATCAAACCAGCCCACCTTGACACTGGTGCCACCATGGGTCTGGTCACCATCCTGCCTATCGTAGCTTTTCAGGAGCCAGCCGGTCACTCCCAGCCATAGGCCCCCAGACACAAACCTCGGCCCGTTTCCCTGGCAAACAAAAGTAAGCTGCCCCGCTTCTGGATGGCAGATTGCAGGAGCCACTTTTCACCATCAAACCAGCCCAACTTGGCACTGGTGCCACCTCTGGTCTGGGAACCATCCTGCGTATCATGGATTCTAAGGAGCCAGCCGGCCACTCCCAGCCACAGGCCCCCAAACACAAACAACGGCGCTTTTCCCTGGATAACAAACTCGCCTGCCAACTTTTTGATGGCAGATTGCAGGAGCCACTTGGTACTATCAAACCAGCCCAACTTGGCACTGGTGCCACCATGGGTCTGGTCACCATCCTGCCTATCGTAGCTTTTCAGGAGCCAGCCGGTCACTCCCAGCCATAGGCCCCGAGACACAAACCTCGGCCCGTTTCCCTGGCAAACAAAAGTAAGCTACCCCGCTTCTGGATGGCAGATTGCAGGACGCACTTGGTACTATCAAACCAGCCCAACTTGGCACTGGTGCCACGACAAGTCTGGGAACCATCCTGCGTATCGTGGATTCTAAGGAGCCAGCCGGCCACTCCCAGCCATAGGCCCCCAAAAAAGAACAACGGCACTTTTCCCTGGAAAACAAAACTTGCCTGCCAAATTTTTGATGGCAGATTGCAGGAGCCACTTGGTACTATCAAACCAGCCCAACTTGGCACTGGTGCCACCATGGGTCTGGTCACCATCCTGCCTATCGTAGCTTTTCAGGAGCCAGCCGGTCACTCCCAGCCGTAGGCCCACAGACACAAACCTCGGCCCGTTTCCCTGACAAGCAAAAGTAAGCTGTCCCGCTTCTGGATGGCAGATTGCAGGACGCACTTGGTACTATCAAACCAGCCCGACTTGGCACTGGTGCCACCTCTGGTCTGGGAACCATCCTGCGTATGGTAGATTCTAAGCAGCCAGCCGGCCACTTCCACCCACAGGCCCCTAAACACAAACAACGGCGCTTTTCCCTGGAAAACAAAACTCGCCTGCCAATTTTTGATGGCAGATTGCAGGAGCCACTTGGTACTATCAAACCAGCCCAACTTGGCACTGGTGCCACCATGGGTCTGGTCACCATCCTGCCTATCGTAGCTTTTCAGGAGCCAGCCGGTCACTCCCAGCCATAGGCCCCCAGACACAAAGCTCGGCCCGTTTCCCTGGCAAACAAAAGTAAGCTGCCCCGCTTCTGGATGGCAGATTGCAGGAGCCACTTTTCACCATCAAACCAGCCCAACTTGGCACTGGTGCCACCTCTGGTCTGGGAACCATCCTGCGTATCATGGATTCTAAGGAGCCAGCCGGCCACTCCCAGCCACAGGCCCCCAAACACAAACAACGGCGCTTTTCCCTGGATAACAAACTCGCCTGCCAACTTTTTGATGGCAGATTGCAGGAGCCACTTGCTACTATCAAACCAGCCCAACTTGGCACTGGTGCCACCATGGGTCTGGTCACCATCCTGCCTATCGTAGCTTTTCAGGAGCCAGCCGGTCACTCCCAGCCATAGGCCCCGAGACACAAACCTCGGCCCGTTTCCCTGGCAAACAAAAGTAAGCTACCCCGCTTCTGGATGGCAGATTGCAGGACGCACTTGGTACTATCAAACCAGCCCAACTTGGCACTGGTGCCACGACAAGTCTGGGAACCATCCTGCGTATCGTGGATTCTAAGGAGCCAGCCGGCCACTCCCAGCCATAGGCCCCCAAAAAAGAACAACGGCACTTTTCCCTGGAAAACAAAACTTGCCTGCCAAATTTTTGATGGCAGATTGCAGGAGCCACTTGGTACTATCAAACCAGCCCAACTTGGCACTGGTGCCACCATGGGTCTGGTCACCATCCTGCCTATCGTAGCTTTTCAGGAGCCAGCCGGTCACTCCCAGCCGTAGGCCCACAGACACAAACCTCGGCCCGTTTCCCTGACAAACAAAAGTAAGCTGTCCCGCTTCTGGATGGCAGATTGCAGGACGCACTTGGTACTATCAAACCAGCCCGACTTGGCACTGGTGCCACCTCTGGTCTGGGAACCATCCTGCGTATGGTAGATTCTAAGCAGCCAGCCGACCACTTCCACCCACAGGCCCCTAAACACAAACAACGGCGCTTTTCCCTGGAAAACAAAACTCGCCTGCCAATTTTTGATGGCAGATTGCAGGAGCCACTTGGTACTATCAAACCAGCCCAACTTGGCACTGGTGCCACCATGGGTCTGGTCACCATCCTGCCTATCGTAGCTTTTCAGGAGCCAGCCGGTCACTCCCAGCCATAGGCCCCCAGACACAAAGCTCGGCCCGTTTCCCTGGCAAGGAAAAGTAAGCTGTCCCGCTTCTGGATGGCAGATTGCAGGAGCCACTTTGCACCATCAAACTAGCCCGACTTGGCACTGGTGCCACCTCAGGTCTGGGAATGAGCCTGGGTATCGTGGATTCTAAGGAGCCAGCCGGCCACTCCCAGCCACAGGCCCCCAAACACAAACAACGGCGCTTTTCCCTGGAAAACAAAACTCGCCTGCCAAGTTTTTGATGGCAGATTGCAGGAGCCACTTGGTACTATCAAACCAGCCCAACTTGGCACTGGTGCCACCTTGGGTCTGGTCACCATCCTGCCTATCGTAGCTTTTCAGGAGCCAGCCGGTCACTCCCAGCCATAGGCCCCAGACACAAACCTCGGCCCGTTTCCCTGGCAAACAAAAGCAAGCTGCCCCGCTTCTGGATGGCAGATTGCAGGAGCCACTTTGCACCATCAAACTAGCCCGACTTGGCACTGATGCCACCTCAGGTCTGGGAACCATGCTGCGTATCGTGGATTCTAATTAGCCATCCGGCCACTCCCAGCCACAGGCCCCCAAACAAAAACAACGGCGCTTTTCCCTGGAAAACAAAACTCGCCTGCCAAATTTTGATGGCAGATTGCCGGAGCCACTTGGTACTATCAAACCAGCCCACCTTGACACTGGTGCCACCATGGGTCTGGTCACCATCCTGCCTATCGTAGCTTTTCAGGAGCCAGCCGGTCACTCCCAGCCATAGGCCCCCAGACACAAACCTCGGCCCGTTTCCCTGGCAAACAAAAGTAAGCTGCCCCGCTTCTGGATGGCAGATTGCAGGAGCCACTTTTCACCATCAAACCAGCCCAACTTGGCACTGGTGCCACCTCTGGTCTGGGAACCATCCTGCGTATCATGGATTCTAAGGAGCCAGCCGGCCACTCCCAGCCACAGGCCCCCAAACACAAACAACGGCGCTTTTCCCTGGATAACAAACTCGCCTGCCAAGTTTTTGATGGCAGATTGCAGGAGCCACTTGGTACTATCAAACCAGCCCAACTTGGCACTGGTGCCACCATGGGTCTGGTCACCATCCTGCCTATCGTAGCTTTTCAGGAGCCAGCCGGTCACTCCCAGCCATAGGCCCCGAGACACAAACCTCGGCCCGTTTCCCTGGCAAACAAAAGTAAGCTACCCCGCTTCTGGATGGCAGATTGCAGGACGCACTTGGTACTATCAAACCAGCCCAACTTGGCACTGGTGCCACCTCAGGTCTGGGAACCATCCTGCGTATCGTGGATTCTAAGGAGCCAGCCGGCCACTCCCAGCCATAGGCCCCCAAAAAAGAACAACGGCACTTTTCCCTGGAAAACAAAACTTGCCTGCCAAATTTTTGATGGCAGATTGCAGGAGCCACTTGGTACTATCAAACCAGCCCAACTTGGCACTGGTGCCACCATGGGTCTGGTCACCATCCTGCCTATCGTAGCTTTTCAGGAGCCAGCCGGTCACTCCCAGCCGTAGGCCCACAGACACAAAGCTCGGCCCGTTTCCCTGACAAACAAAAGTAAGCTGTCCCGCTTCTGGATGGCAGATTGCAGGACGCACTTGGTACTATCAAACCAGCCCGACTTGGCACTGGTGCCACCTCTGGTCTGGGAACCATCCTGCGTATGGTAGATTCTAAGCAGCCAGCCGGCCACTCCCAGCCACAGGCCCCCAAACACAAACAACGGCGCTTTTCCCTTGAAAACAAATCTCGTCTGCCAACTTTTTGATGGCAGATTGCCGGAGCCACTTGGTACTATCAAACCAGCCCAACTTGGCACTGGTGCCACCATGGGTCTCGTCACCATCCTGCCTATCGTAGCTTTTCAGGAGCCAGCCGGCCACTCCCTGCCACAGGCCCCCAAACACAAACAACGGCCCTTTTCCCTGGAAAACAAAATTCGCCTGCCAGCATTTTGATGGCAGATTGCAGGAGCCACTTGGTACAATCAAATCAGCCCAACTTGGCACTGGTGCCACCATGGGTCTGGTCACCATCCTGCCTATCGTAGCTTTTCAGGAGCCAGCCGGTCACTCCCAGCCATAGGCCCCCAGACACAAACCTCGGACCGTTTCCCTGGCCAACAAATGTAAGCTGCCCCGCTTCTGGATGGCAGATTGCAGGAACCACTTGGTACTATCAAACCAGCCCAACTTGGCACTGGTGCCACGACAAGTCTGGGAACAATCCTGCGTATCGTGGATTCTAAGGAGCCAGCCGGCCACTCCCAGCCACAGGCCCCCAAACACAAACAACGGCGCTTTTCCCTGGAAAACAAAACTCGCCTGCCAAGTTTTTGATGGCAGATTGCAGGAGCCACTTGGTACTATCAAACCAGCCCAACTTGGCACTGGTGCCGTCATGGGTCTGGTCACCATCCTGCCTATCGTAGCTTTTCACGAGCCAGCCGGTCACTTCCAGGCTTAGGACCCCAGACACAAACCTCGGACCGTTTCCCTGGCAAACAAAAGTAAGCTGCCCCGCTTCTGGATGGCAGATTGCAGGAACCACTTGGTACTATCAAACCAGCCCAACTTGGCACTGGTGCCACCATGGGTCTGGGAACCATCCTGTGTATCGTGGATTCTAATTAGCCATCCGTCCACTCCAGGCGATAGGGCCCCAGGCACAAACAACGGCGCTTTTCCCTGGATAACAAACTCGCCTGCCAACTTTTTGATGGCAGATTGCAGGAGCCACTTGGTACTATCAAACCAGCCCAACTTGGCACTGGTGCCACCATGGGTCTGGTCACCATCCTGCCTATCGTAGCTTTTCAGGAGCCAGCCGGTCACTCCCAGCCATATGCCCCGAGACACAAACCTCGGCCCGTTTCCCTGGCAAACAAAAGTAAGCTACCCCACTTCTGGATGGCAGATTGCAGGACGCACTTGGTACTATCAAACCAGCCCAACTTGGCACTGGTGCCACGTCAAGTCTAGGAACCATCCTGCGTATCGTGGATTCTAAGGAGCCAGCCGGCCACTCCCAGCCATAGGCGCCCAAACAAAAACAACGGCGCTTTTCCCTGGTAAAGAAAACTTGCCTGCCAACTTTTTGATGGCAGATTGCAGGAGCCACTTGGTACTATCAAACCAGCCCAACTTGGCACTGGTGCCACCATGGGTCTGGTCACCATCCTGCCTATCGTAGCTTTTCAGGAGCCAGCCGGTCACTCCCAGCCATAGGCCCCCAGACACAAAGCTCGGCCCGTTTCCCTGGCAAACAAAAGTAAGCGGCCCCGCTTCTGGATGGCAGATTGCAGGAGCCACTTGGTACTATCAAACCAGCCCGACTTGGCACTGGTGCCACCTCTGGTCTGGGAACCATCCTGCGTATCGTGGATTCTAAGGAGCCAGCCGACCACTCCCAGCCACAGGCCGCCAAACACAAACAACGGCGCTTTTCCCTGGAAAACAAAACTCGCCTGCCAACTTTTTGATGGCAGATTGCAGGAGCCACTTGCTACTATCAAACCAGCCCAACTTGGCACTGGTGCCGCCATGGGTCTGGTCACCATCCTGCCTATCGTAGCTTTTCACGAGCCAGCCGGTCACTCCCAGCCATAGGCCCCCAGACAAAAACCTCGGCCCGTTTCCCTGGCAAACAAAAGTAAGCTGCCCCGCTTCTGGATGGCAGATTGTAGGACGCACTTGTTACTATCTAACCCGCCCGACTTGGCACTGGTGCCACCACTGGTCTGGGAACCATCCTGCGTATCGTGGATTCTAAAGAGCCAGCCGGCCACTCCCAGCCACAGGCACCCAAACACAAACAACGGCGCTTTTCCCTGGAAAACAAAACTCGCCTGCCAACTTTTTGATGGCAGATTGCAGGAGCCACTTGGTACTATCAAACCAGCCCAACTTGGCACTGCTGCCACCATGGGTCTGGTCACCATCCTGCCTATCGTAGCTTTTCAGGAGCCAGCCGGTCACTCCCAGCCATAGGCCCCCAGACAAAAACCTCGGCCCGTTTCCCTGGCAAACAAAAGTAAGCTGCCCCGCTTCTGGATGGCAGATTGCAGGATCCACTTGGTACTATCAAACCAGCCCGACTTGGAACTGGTGCCACCTCTGGTCTGGGAACCATCCTGCGTATCGTGGATTTTATGGAGCCAGCCGGTCAGTCCCAGCCATAGGCCCCCAAACACAAACAACGATCCGTTTCCCTGGCAAACAAAAGTAAGCTGCCCCGCTTCTGGATGGCAGATTGCAGGAACCACTTGGTAGTATCAAACCAGCCCAACTTCGCACTGGTGGCACCTCTTGTCTGGGAACCATGCTGCGTATCGTGGTTTCTAAGGAGCCAGCCGGCCACTCCCAACCATAGACCCCCAGACACAAACCTCGGCCCGTTTCCCTGGAAAACAAAAGTAAGCTACCCCGATTCTGGATGGCAGATTGCAGGAGCCACTTGGTACTATCAAATCAGCCCAACTTGGCACTGGTGCCACCATGGGTCTGGTAAACATCCTGCCTATCGTAGCTTTTCAGGAGCCAGCCGGCCACTCTCAGCCATATGCCCCCAAAAACAAACCACGGCCCTTTTCTCTGGCAAACAAAACTCAACTGCCCCTCTTCTGGATGGCAAATTTTAGGACGCACTTTGTACTACGAAAACCGCCCGACGTGGCACTGGTGCCACCTTGTGTCAGGGAACCATCCTGCATATCGAGCTTTTTAAGGAGCCAGCCGGCCACACCCAGCCATAAACCCCCAAAAACAAACCACGGACCATTTCTCTTGGAAACAAAAATCCGCTGCCCCGCGTCTGTATGGCAGATTGCAGGAGCCACTTTGCACCATCAAACCAGCCCGACTTGGCACTGGTGCAACCTTGGGTCTGGGAACAATCCTGCATATCGTGGATTCTAAGGAGCCAGCCGGCCACTCCCAGCCACAGGCCCCCAAACACAAACAACGGCGCTTTTCCCTGGAAAACAAAACTCGCCTGCCAAATTTTGATGGCAGATTGCAGGAGCCACTTGGTACTATCAAATCATCCCAACTTGGCACTGGTGCCACTCTGGGTCTGGGAACCATCCTGCCTATTGTAGCATTTCAGGAGCCAGCCGGTCACTCCCAGCCATAGGCCCCCAGACACAAACCTCGGACCGTTTCCCTGGCAAACAAAATTAAGCTGCCCCGATTCTGGATGGCAGATTGCAGGAGCCACTTGGTTGTGTCAAACCAGCCCGACTTGGCACTGGTGCCACCTTGGGTCTGGGAACCATCCTGCGTATCGTGGATTCTAAGCAGCCACCCGGCCACTCTGAGCCACAGGCCGCCAAACACAAACAACGGCGCTTTTCCCTGGAAAACAAAACTCGCCTGCCAACTTTTTGATGGCAGATTGCAGGAGCCACTTGCTACTATCAAACCAGCCCAACTTGGCACTGGTGCCGCCATGGGTCTGGTCACCATCCTGCCTATCGTAGCTTTTCACGAGCCAGCCGGTCACTCCCAGCCATAGGCCCCCAGACAAAAACCTCGGCCCGTTTCCCTGGCAAACAAAAGTAAGCTGCCCCGCTTCTGGATGGCAGATTGTAGGACGCACTTGTTACTATCTAACCCGCCCGACTTGGCACTGGTGCCACCACTGGTCTGGGAACCATCCTGCGTATCGTGGATTCTAAAGAGCCAGCCGGCCACTCCCAGCCACAGGCACCCAAACACAAACAACGGCGCTTTTCCCTGGAAAACAAAACTCGCCTGCCAACTTTTTGATGGCAGATTGCAGGAGCCACTTGGTACTATCAAACCAGCCCAACTTGGCACTGCTGCCACCATGGGTCTGGTCACCATCCTGCCTATCGTAGCTTTTCAGGAGCCAGCCGGTCACTCCCAGCCATAGGCCCCCAGACAAAAACCTCGGCCCGTTTCCCTGGCAAACAAAAGTAAGCTGCCCCGCTTCTGGATGGCAGATTGCAGGATCCACTTGGTACTATCAAACCAGCCCGACTTGGAACTGGTGCCACCTCTGGTCTGGGAACCATCCTGCGTATCGTGGATTTTATGGAGCCAGCCGGTCAGTCCCAGCCATAGGCCCCCAAACACAAACAACGATCCGTTTCCCTGGCAAACAAAAGTAAGCTGCCCCGCTTCTGGATGGCAGATTGCAGGAACCACTTGGTAGTATCAAACCAGCCCAACTTGGCACTGGTGGCACCTCTTGTCTGGGAACCATGCTGCGTATCGTGGTTTCTAAGGAGCCAGCCGGCCACTCCCAACCATAGACCCCCAGACACAAACCTCGGCCCGTTTCCCTGGAAAACAAAAGTAAGCTACCCCGATTCTGGATGGCAGATTGCAGGAGCCACTTGGTACTATCAAATCAGCCCAACTTGGCACTGGTGCCACCATGGGTCTGGTAAACATCCTGCCTATCGTAGCTTTTCAGGAGCCAGCCGGCCACTCTCAGCCATATGCCCCCAAAAACAAACCACGGCCCTTTTCTCTGGCAAACAAAACTCAACTGCCCCTCTTCTGGATGGCAAATTTTAGGACGCACTTTGTACTACGAAAACCGCCCGACGTGGCACTGGTGCCACCTTGTGTCAGGGAACCATCCTGCATATCGAGCTTTTTAAGGAGCCAGCCGGCCACACCCAGCCATAAACCCCCAAAAACAAACCACGGACCATTTCTCTTGGAAACAAAAATCCGCTGCCCCGCGTCTGTATGGCAGATTGCAGGAGCCACTTTGCACCATCAAACCAGCCCGACTTGGCACTGGTGCAACCTTGGGTCTGGGAACAATCCTGCATATCGTGGATTCTAAGGAGCCAGCCGGCCACTCCCAGCCACAGGCCCCCAAACACAAACAACGGCGCTTTTCCCTGGAAAACAAAACTCGCCTGCCAAATTTTGATGGCAGATTGCAGGAGCCACTTGGTACTATCAAATCATCCCAACTTGGCACTGGTGCCACTCTGGGTCTGGGAACCATCCTGCCTATTGTAGCATTTCAGGAGCCAGCCGGTCACTCCCAGCCATAGGCCCCCAGACACAAACCTCGGACCGTTTCCCTGGCAAACAAAATTAAGCTGCCCCGATTCTGGATGGCAGATTGCAGGAGCCACTTGGTTGTGTCAAACCAGCCCGACTTGGCACTGGTGCCACCTTGGGTCTGGGAACCATCCTGCGTATCGTGGATTCTAAGCAGCCACCCGGCCACTCTGAGCCACAGGCCCCCAAACAAAAACTACGGCGCTTTTCCCTGGAAAACAAAACTCGCCTGCCAACTTTTTGATGGCAGATTGCAGGAGCCACTTGGTACTATCAAACCAGCCCAACATTGGCACTGGTGCCACCACTGGTCTGGGAACCATCCTGCCTATCGTAGCTTTTCAGGAGCCAGCCGGTCACTCCCAGCCATAGACCCCCAGACACAAACCTCGGCCCGTTTCCCTGGCAAACAAAAGTAAGCTGCCCCGCTTTTGGATGGCAGATTGCAGGAGCCACGTTGCACCATCAAACCAGCCCCACTTGGCACTGGTGCCACCTTGGGTCTGGGAACAAGTTGGGCTGGTTTGATAGTACCAAGTGGCTCCTGCAATCTGCCATCCAGAAGCGGGACAGCTTACTTTTGTTTCCCAGGGAAACGGGCCGAGGTATTTGTCTGGGGGCCTATGGCTGGGAGTGACCGGCTGACTACTGAAAAGCTACGATAGGCAGGATGGTTACCAGACTCATGGTGCCACCAGTGCCAAGTCGGGCTGGTTTGATAATACTAAATAGCTCCTGCAATCTGCCATCCAGACGCGGGGCAGCGGATTTTTGTTTGCTGGAGGAAAGTTCCGTGGTTTTTTTTTTGGGGGTATATGACTGGACGTGGCCGGCTGGCTCCTTAAAAAGCTCTATACACAGGATTGTTCCCTGACCCAAGGTGGCATCAGTGCCAAGTCGGGCTGTTTTCGTAGTACCAAGTGCGTCCTGCAATTTGCCATCCAGAAGCGGGGCAGCCTACTTTTGTTTGCCAGGGAAACGTGCCGAGGTATTTGTCTGGGGGCCTATGGCTGGGAGTGAGCGGCTGGCTCCTGAAAAGCTACGATAGGCAGGATGGTGACCAGACCCATGGTGGCACCAGTGCCAAGTTGGGCTGGTTTGATAGTACCAAGTGGCTCCTGCAATCTGCCATCAAGAAGTTGGCAGGCGAGTTTTGTTTTCCAGGGAAAAGCGCAGTTGTTTTTGTTTAGAGGCCTGTGGCTGGGAGTGGCCGCCTGTCCTCGTAGAATCTACGTTACGCAGCATGGTTCCCAGACCAGAGGTGGCACCAGGGCCAAGTCGGGCTGGTTTGTAAGTACCAACTGCATCCTGCAATCTGCCATCCAAAAGCGGGGCAGCTTACTTTTGTTTGCCAGGGAAACGGGCCGAGGTTTGTGTCCGGGGGCCTATGGCAGGGAGTGACCGGCTGGCTCCTGAAAAGCTACGATAGGCAGGATGTTTACCAGACCCATGGTGGCACCAGTGCCAAGTTGGGCTGATTTGATAGTACCAAGTGGCTCCTGCAATCTGCCATCCAGAATCGGGGTAACTTACTTTTGTTTTCCAGGGAAACGGGCCGAGGTTTGTGTCTGGGGGTCTATGGCTGGGAGTGACCGGCTGGCTCCTGAAAAGCTACGATAGGCAGGATGGTTCCCAGACCAGAGGTGGCACCAGTGCCAAGTTGGGCTGGTTTGATAGTACCAAGTGGCTCCTGCAATCTGCCATCAAAAAGTTGGCAGGCGAGTTTTGTTTTCCAGGGAAAAGCGCCGTTGTTTGTGTTTGGGGGCCTGTGGCTCAGAGTGGCCGGGTGGCTGCTTAGAATCCACGATACGCAGGATGGTTCCCAGACCCAAGGTGGCACCAGTTCCAAGTCGGGCTGGTTTGACACAACCAAGTGGCTCCTGCAATCTGCCATCCAGAATCGGGGCAGCTTAATTTTGTTTGCCAGGGAAACGGTCCGAGGTTTGTGTCTGGGGGCCTATGGCTGGGAGTGACCGGCTGGCTCCTGAAATGCTACAATAGGCAGGATGGTTCCCAGACCCATAGTGGCACCAGTGCCAAGTTGGGATGATTTGATAGTACCAAGTGGCTCCTGCAATCTGCCATCAAAATGCTGGCAGGCGAATTTTGTTTTCCAGGGAAAAGCGCCGTTGTTTTTGTTTGGGGGCCTATGGCAGGGAGTGGCCGGCTGGCTCCTTAGAATCCACGATATGCAGGATTGTTCCCAGACCCAAGGTGGCACCAGTGCCAAGTCGGGCTGGTTTGATGGTGCAAAGTGGCTCCTGCAATCTGCCATCCAGACGCGGGGCAGCGGATTTTTGTTTCCAAGAGAAATGGTCCGTGGTTTGTTTTTGGGGGTATATGGCTGGGCGTGGCCGGCTGGCTCCTTAAAAAGCTCGATATGCAGGATGGTTCCCTGACACAAGGTGGCACCAGTGCCACGTCGGGCGGTTTTCGTAGTACAAAGTGCGTCCTAAAATTTGCCATCCAGAAGAGGGGCAGTTGAGTTTTGTTTGCCAGAGAAAAGGGCCGTGGTTTGTTTTTGGGGGCATATGGCTGAGAGTGGCCGGCTGGCCCCTGAAAATCCACGATAGGCAGGATGGTTCCCAGACCAGAGGTGTCACCAGTGCCAAGTCGGGCTGGTTTGATAGTACTAAGTAGCTCCTGCAATCTGCCATGCAGAAGCGGGGCAGCTTACTTTTGTTTGCCAGGGAAACGGTCCGAGGTTTGTGTCTGGGGGCCTATGGCTGGGAGTGGCCGGCTGGCTCCTGAAAAGCTACGATAGGCAGGATGGTGACCAGACCCATGGTGGCACCAGTGCCAAGTTGGGCTGGTTTGATAGTACCAAGTGGCTCCTGCAATCTGCCATCAAAAATTTGGCAGGCGAGTTTTGTTTTCCAGGGAAAAGCGCCGTTGTTTGTGTTTGGGGGCCTGTGGCTGGGAGTGGCCAGCTGGCTCCTTAGAACCCACGATAGGCAGGATGGTTCCCAGACCTGAGTTGGCACCAGTGCCAAGTTGGGCTGGTTTGATGGTACCAAGTGGCTCCTGCAATCTGCCATCCAGAAGCGGGACAGCTTACTTTTGTTTGCCAGGGAAACGGGCCGAAATATTTGTCTGGGGGCCTCTGGCTGGGGGTGGCTGGCTGGCTCCTGAAAAGCTACGATAGGCAGGATGGTGACCAGACCCATGGTGGCACCAGTGCCAAGTTGGGCTGGTTTGATAATACCAAGTGGCTCCTGCAATCTGCCATCAAAAGTTTGGCAGGCGAGTTTTGTTTTCCAGGGAAAAGCACCATTGTGTGTGTTTTGGGGCCTGTGGCTGGGAGTGGCCGGCTGGCTCCTTAGAATCCACGATACGCAGGATGGTTCCCAGACCCAAGGTGGCATCAGTGCCAAGTCGGGCTGGTTTGTTAGTACCAAGTGGTTCCTGCAATCTGCCATCCAGAAGCGGGGCAGCTGAATTTTGTTTGCCAGATAAAAAGGCTGTTGTTTGTGTTTCGGGGCCTGTGGCTAGCAGTGGCCGGCTGGCTCCTGAAAATCCATGATACGCAGCATGGTTCCCAGACCCAAGGTGGCATCAGTGCCAAGTAGGGCTGGTTTCATAGTACCCAGTGGCTCCTGCAATCTCCCATCCAGAAGCGGGGCAGCTGAGTTTTGTTTGCCTGTGAAACGGGCCGTTGTTTTTAATTGGGGTCTGTGGCCGAGAGTGTTCGGCTGGCTCCTGACAACCCACAATACGCAGGATGGTTCCCAGACCCAAGGTGGCACCAGTGCCAAGTCGGGCTGGTTTGATAGTACCAAGTGGCTCCTGCAATCTGCCATCCAGAAGCGGTGCAGTTGAGTTTTGTTTGCCAGAGAAAAGGGCCGTGGGTTGTGTTTGGGGGCATATGGCTGGGAGTGGCCGGCTGTCTCATTAAAAAGATCGATACGCAGGATGGTTCCCAGACCCAAGGGGGCACCAGTGCCAAGTCGGGCTGTTTTTATAGTACCAAGTGCGTCCTGCAATTTGCCATCCAGAAGCGGGGCAGTTGAGTTTTGTTTGCCAGAGAATAGCGCCGTTGTTTGTGTTTGGGGGCTTGTGGCTCGTAGTGGCCGACTGGCGCCTTAGAATCTGTGTTACGCAGCATGGTTCCCAGACCCAAGGTGGCACCAGTGCCAAGTTGGGCTGGTTTGATAGTACCAAGTGGCTCCTGCAATCTGCCATCCAGAAGCGGGGTAGCTTACTTTTGTTTGCCAGGGAAACGGGCCGAGGTTTGTGACTGGGGACCTATGGCTGGGAGTGACCGGCTGGCTCCTGGAAAGCTACGATAGGCAGGATGGTTACCAGACCCATGGTGGCACCAGTGCCAAGTTGGGCTGGTTTGATAGTACCAAGTGGCTCCTGCAATCTGCCATCAAAAAGTTGGCAGGCGAGTTTTGTTTTCCAGGGAAAAGCGACATTGTTTGTATTTGGGGGCCTGTGGCTGGGAGTGACCGGCTGGCTCCTTTGAACCCACGATACGCAGGATGGTTCCCAGACCCAAGGTGGCACCAGTGCCAAGTTTTGCTGGTTTGATACTACCAAGTGCGTCCTGCAATCTGCCATCCAGAAGCGGGGCAGCTTAATTTTGTTTGCCAGGGAAACGGGCCGTGGGTTTTGTTTGGGGGCATATAGCTGAGAGTGGCCGGCTGGCTCCTGAAAATCCACGCTAGGCAGCATGGTTCCCAGATGCAATGTGGCACCAGTGCCAAGTCGGGCTGGTTTGATGGTGCAAAGTGGCTCCTGCAATCTGCCATCCAGAAGCGAGGCAGCTGATTTTTGTTTGCCAGAGGAAAATTCCGTGGATTGTTTTTGGGGGCATATTGCTGGGAGTGGCCGGCTGGCTCCTTAAAATGCTCGATACGCATGATGATTCCCAGGCCCAAGGTGTCACCACTACCAAGTCGGCCTGCGGTTTTAGTATCAAGTTCATCCTGCAATTTGCCATCCAGAAGAGGGGCAGTTGAGTTTTGTTTGCCAGAGAAACGGGCCGAGGTTTCTGTTTGGGGACATATGGCTGAGAGCGGCCGGCTGGCCCCTGAATATCCACGATACAGAGCATGGTTCCCAGATCCAAGGTGGCACCAGTGCCAAGTTGGGCTGGTTTGATAGTACCAAGTGTCTCCTGCAATCTGCCATCCAGAAGCAGGGCAGCTTACTTTTGTTTGCCAGAGAAATAGGCCTAGGTTTTTGTTTGGGGGCCTGTGGCTAGGAGTGGCCGGCTGGCTCCTTAGAATCCACGATACGCAGGATGGTTCCCAGACCCAAGGTGGCACCAGTGCCAAGTCGGGCTGGTTTGATAGTACCAAGTGGCTCCTGCAAACTCCATCAAAAAGTTGGCAGGCGTGTTTTGTTTTCCAGGGAACAGCGCCGTTGATTTTGTTTGGGGGCCTGTGGCTAGGAGTGGCCGGCTGGCTCCTTAGAATCCACGATACGCAGGATGGTTCCCAGACCCAAGGTGGCACCAGTGCCAAGTCGGGCTGGTTTGATTACACCAAGTGGCTCCTGCAATCTGCCATCCAGAAGTGAGGCAGCTAAGTTTTGTTTGCGAGAAAAAAGGGCCGTGGTTTTTGTTGGGGGCCTGTGGCTGGGAGTAGCCGGCTGGCTCCTTAAAATCCACGATAGGCAGGATGGTTCCCAGACCCAAGGTGGCACCAGTGCCAAGTCGGGCTGGTTTGATAGTACCAAGTGGCTCCTGCAATCTGCCATCCAGAAGCGGGGCAGCTGAGTTTTGTTTGCCAGAGAAAAAGGCTGTGGTTTGTGTTTGGGGGCCTATGGCTGGGAGTGGCCGGCTGTCTCATTAAAAAGATCGATACGCAGGATGGTTCCCAGACCCAAGGGGGCACCAGTGCCAAGTCGGGCTGTTTTTATAGTACCAAGTGCGTCCTGCAATTTGCCATCCAGAAGAGGGGCAGTTGAGTTTTGTTTGCCAGAGAATAGCGCCGTTGTTTGTGTTTGGGGGCTTGTGGCTCGTAGTGGCCGACTGGCGCCTTAGAATCTGTGTTACGCAGCATGGTTCCCAGACCCAAGGTGGCACCAGTGCCAAGTTGGGCTGGTTTGATAGTACCAAGTGGCTCCTGCAATCTGCCATCCAGAAGCGGGGTAGCTTACTTTTGTTTGCCAGGGAAACGGGCCGAGGTTTGTGACTGGGGACCTATGGCTGGGAGTGACCGGCTGGCTCCTGGAAAGCTACGATAGGCAGGATGGTTACCAGACCCATGGTGGCACCAGTGCCAAGTTGGGCTGGTTTGATAGTACCAAGTGGCTCCTGCAATCTGCCATCAAAAAGTTGGCAGGCGAGTTTTGTTTTCCAGGGAAAAGCGACATTGTTTGTATTTGGGGGCCTGTGGCTGGGAGTGACCGGCTGGCTCCTTTGAACCCACGATACGCAGGATGGTTCCCAGACCCAAGGTGGCACCAGTGCCAACTCGGGCTGGTTTGATACTACCAAGTGCGTCCTGCAATCTGCCATCCAGAAGCGGGGCAGCTTAATTTTGTTTGCCAGGGAAACGGGCCGTGGGTTTTGTTTGGGGGCATATAGCTGAGAGTGGCCGGCTGGCTCCTGAAAATCCACGCTAGGCAGCATGGTTCCCAGATGCAATGTGGCACCAGTGCCAAGTCGGGCTGGTTTGATGGTGCAAAGTGGCTCCTGCAATCTGCCATCCAGAAGCGAGGCAGCTGATTTTTGTTTGCCAGAGGAAAATTCCGTGGATTGTTTTTGGGGGCATATTGCTGGGAGTGGCCGGCTGGCTCCTTAAAATGCTCGATACGCATGATGATTCCCAGGCCCAAGGTGTCACCACTACCAAGTCGGCCTGCGGTTTTAGTATCAAGTTCATCCTGCAATTTGCCATCCAGAAGAGGGGCAGTTGAGTTTTGTTTGCCAGAGAAACGGGCCGAGGTTTCTGTTTGGGGACATATGGCTGAGAGCGGCCGGCTGGCCCCTGAATATCCACGATACAGAGCATGGTTCCCAGATCCAAGGTGGCACCAGTGCCAAGTTGGGCTGGTTTGATAGTACCAAGTGTCTCCTGCAATCTGCCATCCAGAAGCAGGGCAGCTTACTTTTGTTTGCCAGAGAAATAGGCCTAGGTTTTTGTTTGGGGGCCTGTGGCTAGGAGTGGCCGGCTGGCTCCTTAGAATCCACGATACGCAGGATGGTTCCCAGACCCAAGGTGGCACCAGTGCCAAGTCGGGCTGGTTTGATAGTACCAAGTGGCTCCTGCAAACTCCATCAAAAAGTTGGCAGGCGTGTTTTGTTTTCCAGGGAACAGCGCCGTTGATTTTGTTTGGGGGCCTGTGGCTAGGAGTGGCCGGCTGGCTCCTTAGAATCCACGATACGCAGGATGGTTCCCAGACCCAAGGTGGCACCAGTGCCAAGTCGGGCTGGTTTGATTACACCAAGTGGCTCCTGCAATCTGCCATCCAGAAGTGAGGCAGCTAAGTTTTGTTTGCGAGAAAAAAGGGCCGTGGTTTTTGTTGGGGGCCTGTGGCTGGGAGTAGCCGGCTGGCTCCTTAAAATCCACGATAGGCAGGATGGTTCCCAGACCCAAGGTGGCACCAGTGCCAAGTCGGGCTGGTTTGATAGTACCAAGTGGCTCCTGCAATCTGCCATCCAGAAGCGGGGCAGCTGAGTTTTGTTTGCCAGAGAAAAAGGCTGTGGTTTGTGTTTGGGGGCCTATGGCTGGCAGTGGCCGGCTGGCTCCTGAAAATCCACGATACGCAGCATGGTTCCCAGACCCAAGGTGGCACCAGTGCCAAGTGGGGCTCGTTTGACAGTGTCAAGTGCCTCCTGCAATCTCCCATCCAGAAGCGGGGCAGCTGAGTTTTTTTTGCCAGGGAAACGGACCTTTGTTTTTGATTGGGCTCTGTGGCCGAGAGTGGTTGGCTGTCTCCTGACAATCCACAATACGCAGGATGGTTCCCAGACCCAAGGTGGCACCAGTGCCAAGTCGGGCTGGTTTGATAGTACCAAGTGTCTCCTGCAATCTGCCATCCAGAAGCGGGGCAGCTGAGTTTTGTTTGCCAGAGAAAAGGGCCGTGGGTTGTGTTTGGGGGCATATGGCTGGGAGTGGCCACCTGGCTCCTTAAAATGCACGATACGCCGCATGGTAACCAGACGCAAGGTGGCACCAGTGCCAAGTCAGGCTGTTTTTGTAGTACCCAGTGGCTCCTGCAATTTGCCATCCAGAAGCGGGGCAGTTGAATTTTGTTTGCTAGAGAAAAGGGCTGTGGTTTGTGTTTGGGGGCCTATGGCTGAGAGTGGCCGGCTGGCCCCTGAAAATCAACGATAGGCAGGATGGTTCCCAGATCCAAGGTGGCACCAGTGCCAAGTAAGGCTGGTTGTATGGTTCAAAGTAACTCCTGCAATCTGCCATCCAGAAGCGGGACAGCTGAGTTTTTTTTGCCAGAGAAAAGGTCCATGGTTTCTTTTTGGGGCATACGGCTGGGAATTGCCGGCTGGCTCCTTAAAATGCTCGATACGCAGGATGGTTCCCAGAGCCAAGGTGGCACCACTGCCAAGTCGGGCTCTTTTTGTAGTACCAAGTGCGTCCTGCAATTTGCCATCCAGAAGAGGGGCAGTTGAGTTTTGTTTGCCAGAGAAAAGGGCCGTTGTTTTTGTTTGGGGGCCTGTGGCTGGGAGTGTTCGGCTGGTTCCTGAATATGTACGATACGCAGGATTGTTCCCAGATCCAAGGTGGCAGCAGTGCCATGTTGTGCTGGTGTGATAGTCCCAAGTGGCTCCTGCAATCTGCCATCCAGAAGTGGGGCAGCTGATTTTTGTTTGCCAGAGAAAAGGTCCGTGGTTTGTTTTTGGGGGCATATGGCTGAGAGTGGCCGGCTGGCCCCTGAAAATCCACGATACACAGGATGGTTCCCAGATCCAAGGTGGCACCTGTGCCAAGTCGGGCTGATTTGATAGTACTAAGTAGCTCCTGCAATCTGCCATGCAGAAGCGGGGCTGCTTACTTTTGTTTGCCAGGGAAACGGGCCGAGGTTTGTGTTTGGGGGCCTATGGCTGAGAGTGACCGGCTGGCTCCTGAAAAGCTACAATAGGCAGGATGGTGACCAGACCCATGGTGGCACCAGTGCCAAGTTGGGCTGGTTTGATAGTACCAAGTGGTTCCTGCAATCTGCCATCCAGAAGCAGGGCAGCTGAGTTTTGTTTGCCAGAGAAAAGGGCCTTGGTTTGTGTTTGGGGGCATATGGCTGGGTGTGGCCAGCTGGCTCCTTAAAATGCACGATATGCAACATGGCTCCCAGACCCAAGGTGGCACAAGTGCCAAGTTGGGCTGTTTTGATAGTACCAAGTGGCTCCTGCAATCTTCCATGATCACGTGGAGAAATACTTTCTGGTTTCAGCCTCATGCTCTTTCTTCTCTCCCTCAACTTCTCTATCACCTCTCATCTGGTTCACATGCGCTGTCTTCAAGGTCCACAGGCTACTTTTCACAGAATCTTCTGGCCTGATGAAGTAAGGATGATGAATAGAACAGAGCTGGGATCTATTTTCCAGTTTGGATAAAATGCATTCTGCACACAAATCCAAGGAGAACGGGCTGCCCCGATGCCCAGAAAATCTTTCACTCCTGCTAGTGTTCTACGTCAACCGCAACTTAGTCTGAAAGAAAAGCTTTTTCTCTGAGAGCATCTGAGAGGTTTGCATGAAGCACTGATATCTGACATATGCAATTTTGAATAGGAGAGGAAAAAGAAAATGGCAAGGAGTTTTTAATTTTAGTGGTTTCAATTTTAATTTCCGTGCACTTTTTCAAAACTTGTCAGCTCAAATGCCCATCAACATCTTTTAGTCATCTGTAAGTCAGTATTCATATAAAATGTGCTTCAAATCCAAAGAATTTCAAATTTGCACTCCAAGCTTCTATGCCTAGATTTATGATTTCCTACACATATTAGATGAAAGGAAGGCCTTTTTTACTGTGGGAGTGCTGGAACACTGGAACAGGTTGCCCAGAGAAGTTGTGGGTGTCCCATCCCTGAAAGTATTCAAGGTCACCCTGGACGGGGCTTGGAGCAGCAACAAAGGAGAAGCTTGATGGTAGAGAAACAAAGTTGGACTATAGAAGAAACTCGGATTGAAGTATAGGATCAAGTTTTCTCTCAGCTCTTGGGGTAAATTCAAAGTTGTACAAAATGACATTTATCTGTGCTATTCACTACTGTAACAGAAAGTTTCATGAAAACTGTACAGAAGATAGTAAATTTTAAAAGAGATAAGAATTACAGCATAAAATCCATGGGATAGGTTACAACATGAGACACTCTCTAAGAGAAAATCTCTGTGTTTCAGCACTTCATCGGGGTAAGATTTCATGAAGTGCCAAAGAAGGCGGCAAAATATCATTCGGGACATTATTTACTGGAATTCAGCCTGGCCATTAGTAGGAACTGCCTTTGAACATATCATGTAGATATACCACACACACTTTCCCTTCACTGAAAAATTACTGTTTACAACAAATAAGCAATTGACAATCAAAATTGATTGAAAGCATCTTAAACATGTCAAGTATTTCATTGTAGATGATCTGTGATCCAAATGCTTCTTCCACCTTCGAGAGGGACAGAAGAATTCTTCCATATCATGATGGTTTAAAATTGTATCAACCAATGTTTTCTGCTGAAAAGATATCATCTATTTTTTTCTATTTTTGGAAGAAAATATTCCTAGACATACAACAGGTGAGAACTAAGTAATTTTAAAGAAACAAATGAAATGAAAATATTCTGTAAATAGAATGAAATGAAAAGCTGTGTTTTAAATAGGAGCTAAATATTAAACAGAATTTTTGTACCAGGCATTTGAATTACTGCACCAGCTCTTTTGCCCATCAAGAGAGGCATTTAGCATTTCAGTCTTTTCCAAGGTGTTCATGATCTGCTATGCTGATCTCTGTGTGTGCCTAGGTGTGTGTGGAGGGGGGGGCATATGAAGGGGAGTGTGTATGTTTGCTTTACAATTGTTGTGGCAGATTCATGCCTCAGCTCCACATTTTGTTTTAAAAAGGTCACACCGAGTGGATATGAAGTTTACTATCAACAAGAGATCGATTCCCAAATCATCCATTTGACTCTCCCTTATAAATCATGTGCTTTGTTGCATATTTTATCAAATATACTTTCAAGCCAGATGGAGGAAGGAGGATGTGGGAATCCCTCCACCATCTTGCAACTTTTATGTAAGTAGGTTTTCAAGAAAATCATCATTTCTCTTTTAAATATGTCTGGAACAGGCATGATGGTAGTGTCAACCTGTTGGAGTTTTTGTTGCTGGAAGAAGTTGTACAAAAGGATTGGTTTTTACATTGACCAGTTACTGAATCAAGCGCAGGAATACATTGGAAATTTAGCTGGGGGTTCCTTTTCCCAGCAGACTACTTCTAGAACGAGCTTGTACACTGAAGCTGACTCTTTTGCTCTCTTTTTGTTTCTTTCCTATTTTCTTGGCTTCTTTGCCACTATCTAGACAATTTTGGAACTTTGTTCCCAACTAAAATGGTTTCAATAGTCTGATTGTGATCATACATTTTTACAAGGAATTTTTAAAATCTTTCCTCGAGTCCAGAAAGTCAAGGACTTAGATCTTTTTCTTCCCTTATCAATATTGCCATGAAATTGATAAATAAAGACCAACTCTTTATTTTTGTTTTTAACCCACGTAGATAATTCCCATCCATTAATCCATTTTGTGGACCAATAGCTGCCATTCTGATGGAAGCTGTCACTTCTTAACAATAGGCATTCTGTGACTATGTTGACAGCACTTTGGGTGAAGATCCTAACTGGTCTTAGATATACATAGGGAGAAATTTGCTCAGCCAGTGTCAGTCTTAAGCATGCGTATCAGAAGATCTTTCTAGAGCTGGGAATTTTCCCATGAAAGGGATTCAGTTAGGGAAGAGACACTTGTGCCAGAGTTTTACATTCTTCTTGAACACTGCTTAAGGAACTTAGATGCCATGTCCATTTGGATCTCTGTCTGCACAGAACTTTGTCATGCCAGTGCTTTGAAATGCATCTTGAAGAGAATTCACTAGCACAGAATGAAAGAGAGTGGAAGGGGTTGGTGGGGCTAACCAGGCCCAACCCCCCTGCCTAAACCAGGATACCTAGAGCCTCTTGCCCAGGATTCTATCTGGGTGTACTTTTAATGTCTTCAAAGATCCAGGCTCCACAATCTTTCTGGGCAGTCTGTGCCGTGGTTCAGTCACCCTGACAGTAAAGAAACATTTACTGATGTTCAAAGGCAATCTCCTGTATTTCAGTGTGTGCCCACTGCCTCTTGTCTTTTCCCTCAGCATCACTGAAAAGACACTGATTCCCTCCCCTTTGCACTATTGCTTCCATATGTATGTGTGATGCCATGTAGAGGTATGTCAAAAACCTCCCTGAAGCCCAGGCAGATAATATTCCCTTCATCTACCAGTCAAGTTGATTCATCAGAGGAGTTTAAAGTGATGTTCAGCATGAAATTCCCCTGAAAAATCATGCTAACTACATTATTTGGTCATCTGTCATGTGCCTGGCAAGGATTTCCAGGAAGAGCTGCTTCATCAACTTCCTGGGGATAAAAAAGAGGCTGGCTGGTTTGTACTATGGCGAGTCCTCTTAATTGCCTTTTTTGAAGATGGGTGTCATTTGCTAACATCCACTCTTTAGCCTCTCTTGTAGTCTACATCTTAGCAAAACGCTTTTCCACTATGTCTGGCTAGGAAAAACTGTGCCAGCACAGAAAACATCTCCCATCGTGTTCTAGAAGTTGCACGGATGTCTGCCAAGTGTTTGGCAGGAAGAAAAGAAAAGTTGTCCAAAACAGCTTCCAATCGAATGTTCCTGTGATTGGAAAAGTCAGGAGAGTGCAAAGGTACTGTTTTCTATCAGTTGGCAAGGTGCGCACACAATCCCAGTGTTGTACAGCTTGCTTCTTCACCTTCCCGAAGCTGCCGCTCTCGCCGGCTGCCGGAGCCCAAGAAGCGGCTTCTTCGCGCAAAGACGATTGTGCCGCTCACAGGGCTCTCCTTAGCGCGGCTTCTGCCGAAAGACGCCCGGCAGCGGCTCTTACCTCCGGAGAGCATCCTACCTTCGTCTTTAGCTCCTCTTCTCATCTACACCTCGGCAAAAAGCTTTTCCACTATGTCTGGCTAGGAAAAACTGTGCCAGCACAGAAAACATCTCCCATCATGTTCTAGAAGTTGCACGGATGTCTGCCAAGTGTTTGGCAGGAAGAAAAGAAAAGTTGTCCAAAACAGCTTCCAATCGAATGTTCCTGTGATTGGAAAAGTCAGGAGAGTGCAAAGGTACTGTTTTCTATCAGTTGGCAAGGTGCGCACACAATCCCAGTGTTGTACAGCTTGCTTCTTCACCTTCCCGAAGCTGCCGCTCTCGCCGGCTGCCGGAGCCCAAGAAGCGGCTTCTTCGCGCAAAGACGATTGTGCCGCTCACAGTGCTCTCCTTAGCGCGGCTTCTGCCGAAAGACGCCCGGCAGCGGCTCTTACCTCCGGAGAGCATCCTACCTTCGTCTTTCGCGTCTTTTGTAGTCTACATCTTAGCAAAACGCTTTTCCACTATGTCTGGCTAGGAAAAACTGTGCCAGCACAGAAAACATCTCCCATCGTGTTCTAGAAGTTGCACGGATGTCTGCCAAGTGTTTGGCAGGAAGAAAAGAAAAGTTGTCCAAAACAGCTTCCAATCGAATGTTCCTGTGATTGGAAAAGTCAGGAGAGTGCAAAGGTACTGTTTTCTATCAGTTGGCAAGGTGCGCACACAATCCCAGTGTTGTACAGCTTGCTTCTTCACCTTCCCGAAGCTGCCGCTCTCGCCGGCTGCCGGAGCCCAAGAAGCGGCTTCTTCGCGCAAAGACGATTGTGCCGCTCACAGTGCTCTCCTTAGCGCGGCTTCTGCCGAAAGACGCCCGGCAGCGGCTCTTACCTCCGGAGAGCATCCTACCTTCGTCTTTCGCGTCTTTTGTAGTCTACATCTTAGCAAAACGCTTTTCCACTATGTCTGGCTAGTAAAAACTGTGCCAGCACAGAAAACATCTCCCATCGTGTTCTAGAAGTTGCACGGATGTCTGCCAAGTGTTTGGCAGGAAGAAAAGAAAAGTTGTCCAAAACAGCTTCCAATCGAATGTTCCTGTGATTGGAAAAGTCAGGAGAGTGCAAAGGTACTGTTTTCTATCAGTTGGCAAGGTGCGCACACAATCCCAGTGTTGTACAGCTTGCTTCTTCACCTTCCCGAAGCTGCCGCTCTCGCCGGCTGCCGGAGCCCAAGAAGCGGCTTCTTCGCGCAAAGACGATTGTGCCGCTCACAGTGCTCTCCTTAGCGCGGCTTCTGCCGAAAGACGCCCGGCAGCGGCTCTTACCTCCGGAGAGCATCCTACCTTCGTCTTTCGCGTCTTTTGTAGTCTACATCTTAGCAAAACGCTTTTCCACTATGTCTGGCTAGGAAAAACTGTGCCAGCACAGAAAACATCTCCCATCGTGTTCTAGAAGTTGCACGGATGTCTGCCAAGTGTTTGGCAGGAAGAAAAGAAAAGTTGTCCAAAACAGCTTCCAATCGAATGTTCCTGTGATTGGAAAAGTCAGGAGAGTGCAAAGGTACTGTTTTCTATCAGTTGGCAAGGTGCGCACACAATCCCAGTGTTGTACAGCTTGCTTCTTCACCTTCCCGAAGCTGCCGCTCTCGCCGGCTGCCGGAGCCCAAGAAGCGGCTTCTTCGCGCAAAGACGATTGTGCCGCTCACAGTGCTCTCCTTAGCGCGGCTTCTGCCGAAAGACGCCCGGCAGCGGCTCTTACCTCCGGAGAGCATCCTACCTTCGTCTTTCGCGTCTTTTGTAGTCTACATCTTAGCAAAACGCTTTTCCACTATGTCTGGCTAGGAAAACCCGTGCCAGCACAGAAAACATCTCCCATCGTTTTCTAGAAGTTGCACGGATGTCTGCCAAGTGTTTGGCAGGAAGAAAAGAAAAGTTGTCCAAAACAGCTTCCAATCGAATGTTCCTGTGATTGGAAAAGTCAGGAGAGTGCAAAGGTACTGTTTTCTATCAGTTGGCAAGGTGCGCACACAATCCCAGTGTTGTACAGCTTGCTTCTTCACCTTCCCGAAGCTGCCACTCTCAGGAGGTAAGAGCCGCTGCCGGGCGTCTTTCGGCAGAAGCTGCGCTAAGGAGAGCACTGTGAGCGGCACAATCGTCTTTGCGCGAAGAAGCCGCTTCTTGGGCTCCGGCAGCCGGCGAGAGCGGCAGCTTCGGGAAGGTGAAGAAGCAAGCTGTACAACACTGGGATTGTGTGCGCACCTTGCCAATTGATAGAAAACAGTACCTTTGCACTCTCCTGACTTTTCCAATCACAGGAACATTCGATTGGAAGCTGTTTTGGACAACTTTTCTTTTCTTCCTGCCAAACACTTGGCAGACATCCGTGCAACTTCTAGAACACGATGGGAGATGTTTTCTGTGCTGGCACAGTTTTTCCTAGCCAGACATAGTGGAAAAGCGTTTTGCTAAGATGTAGACTACAAAAGACGCGAAAGACGAAGGTAGGATGCTCTCCGGAGGTAAGAGCCGCTGCCGGGCGTCTTTCGGCAGAAGCCGCGCTAAGGAGAGCCCTGTGAGCGGCACAATTGTCTTTGCGCGAAGAAGCCGCTTCTTGGGCTCCGGCAGCCGGCGAGAGCGGCAGCTTCGGGAAGGTGAAGAAGCAAGCTGTACAACACTGGGATTGTGTGCGCACCTTGCCAACTGATAGAAAACAGTACCTTTGCACTCTCCTGACTTTTCCAATCACAGGAACATTCGATTGGAAGCTGTTTTGGACAACTTTTCTTTTCTTCCTGCCAAACACTTGGCAGACATCCGTGCAACTTCTAGAACACGATGGGAGATGTTTTCTGTGCTGGCACAGTTTTTCCTAGCCAGACATAGTGGAAAAGCGTTTTGCTAAGATGTAGACTACAAAAGACGCGAAAGACGAAGGTAGGATGCTCTCCGGAGGTAAGAGCCGCTGCCGGGCGTCTTTCGGCAGAAGCCGCGCTAAGGAGAGCACTGTGAGCGGCACAATCGTCTTTGCGCGAAGAAGCCGCTTCTTGGGCTCCGGCAGCCGGCGAGAGCGGCAGCTTCGGGAAGGTGAAGAAGCAAGCTGTACAACACTGGGATTGTGTGCGCACCTTGCCAACTGATAGAAAACAGTACCTTTGCACTCTCCTGACTTTTCCAATCACAGGAACATTCGATTGGAAGCTGTTTTGGACAACTTTTCTTTTCTTCCTGCCAAACACTTGGCAGACATCCGTGCAACTTCTAGAACACGATGGGAGATGTTTTCTGTGCTGGCACAGTTTTTCCTAGCCAGACATAGTGGAAAAGCGTTTTGCTAAGATGTAGACTACAAAAGACGAGAAAGACGAAGGTAGGATGCTCTCCGGAGGTAAGAGCCGCTGCCGGGCGTCTTTCGGCAGAAGCCGCGCTAAGGAGAGCACTGTGAGCGGCACAATCGTCTTTGCGCGAAGAAGCCGCTTCTTGGGCTCCGGCAGCCGGCGAGAGCGGCAGCTTCGGGAAGGTGAAGAAGCAAGCTGTACAACACTGGGATTGTGTGCGCACCTTGCCAACTGATAGAAAATAGTACCTTTGCACTCTCCTGACTTTTCCAATCACAGGAACATTCGATTGGAAGCTGTTTTGGACAACTTTTCTTTTCTTCCTGCCAAACACTTGGCAGACATCCGTGCAACTTCTAGAACACGATGGGAGATGTTTTCTGTGCTGGCACAGTTTTTCCTAGCCAGACATAGTGGAAAAGCGTTTTGCTAAGATGTAGACTACAAAAGACGCGAAAGACGAAGGTAGGATGCTCTCCGGAGGTAAGAGCCGCTGCCGGGCGTCTTTCGGCAGAAGCCGCGCTAAGGAGAGCCCTGTGAGCGGCACAATCGTCTTTGCGCGAAGAAGCCGCTTCTTGGGCTCCGGCAGCCGGCGAGAGCGGCAGCTTCGGGAAGGTGAAGAAGCAAGCTGTACAACACTGGGATTGTGTGCGCACCTTGCCAACTGATAGAAAACAGTACCTTTGCACTCTCCTGACTTTTCCAATCACAGGAACATTCGATTGGAAGCTGTTTTGGACAACTTTTCTTTTCTTCCTGCCAAACACTTGGCAGACATCCGTGCAACTTCTAGAACACGATGGGAGATGTTTTCTGTGCTGGCACAGTTTTTCCTAGCCAGACATAGTGGAAAAGCGTTTTGCTAAGATGTAGACTACAAAAGACGCGAAAGACGAAGGTAGGATGCTCTCCGGAGGTAAGAGCCGCTGCCGGGCGTCTTTCGGCAGAAGCCGCGCTAAGGAGAGCCCTGTGAGCGGCACAATCGTCTTTGCGCGAAGAAGCCGCTTCTTGGGCTCCGGCAGCCGGCGAGAGCGGCAGCTTCGGGAAGGTGAAGAAGCAAGCTGTACAACACTGGGATTGTGTGCGCACCTTGCCAACTGATAGAAAACAGTATCTTTGCACTCTCCTGACTTTTCCAATCACAGGAACATTCGATTGGAAGCTGTTTTGGACAACTTTTCTTTTCTTCCTGCCAAACACTTGGCAGACATCCGTGCAACTTCTAGAACACGATGGGAGATGTTTTCTGTGCTGGCACAGTTTTTCCTAGCCAGACATAGTGGAAAAGCGTTTTGCTAAGATGTAGACTACAAAAGACGCGAAAGACGAAGGTAGGATGCTCTCCGGAGGTAAGAGCCGCTGCCGGGCGTCTTTCGGCAGAAGCCGCGCTAAGGTGAGCACTGTGAGCGGCACAATCGTCTTTGCGCGAAGAAGCCGCTTCTTGGGCTCCGGCAGCCGGCGAGAGCGGCAGCTTCGGGAAGGTGAAGAAGCAAGCTGTACAACACTGGGATTGTGTGCGCACCTTGCCAACTGATAGAAAACAGTACCTTTGCACTCTCCTGACTTTTCCAATCACAGGAACATTCGATTGGAAGCTGTTTTGGACAACTTTTCTTTTCTTCCTGCCAAACACTTGGCAGACATCCGTGCAACTTCTAGAACACGATGGGAGATGTTTTCTGTGCTGGCACAGTTTTTCCTAGCCAGACATAGTGGAAAAGCTTTTTGCCGAGGTGTAGATGAGAAGAGGAGCTAAAGACGAAGGTAGGATGCTCTCCGGAGGTAAGAGCCGCTGCCGGGCGTCTTTCGGCAGAAGCCGCGCTAAGGAGAGCCCTGTGAGCGGCACAATCGTCTTTGCGCGAAGAAGCCGCTTCTTGGGCTCCGGCAGCCGGCGAGAGCGGCAGCTTCGGGAAGGTGAAGAAGCAAGCTGTACAACACTGGGATTGTGTGCGCACCTTGCCAACTGATAGAAAACAGTACCTTTGCACTCTCCTGACTTTTCCAATCACAGGAACATTCGATTGGAAGCTGTTTTGGACAACTTTTCTTTTCTTCCTGCCAAACACTTGGCAGACATCCGTGCAACTTCTAGAACACGATGGGAGATGTTTTCTGTGCTGGCACAGTTTTTCCTAGCCAGACATAGTGGAAAAGCGTTTTGCTAAGATGTAGACGACAAGAGAGGCTAAAGAGTGGATGTTAGCAAATGACACCCATCTTCAAAAAAGGCAATTAAGAGGACTCGCCATAGTACAAACCAGCCAGCCTCTTTTTTATCCCCAGGAAGTTGATGAAGCAGCTCTTCCTGGAAATCCTTGCCAGGCACATGACAGATGACCAAATAATGTAGTTAGCATGATTTTTCAGGGGAATTTCATGCTGAACATCACTTTAAACTCCTCTGATGAATCAACTTGACTGGTAGATGAAGGGAATATTATCTGCCTGGGCTTCAGGGAGGTTTTTGACATACCTCTACATGGCATCACACATACATATGGAAGCAATAGTGCAAAGGGGAGGGAATCAGTGTCTTTTCAGTGATGCTGAGGGAAAAGACAAGAGGCAGTGGGCACACACTGAAATACAGGAGATTGCCTTTGAACATCAGTAAATGTTTCTTTACTGTCAGGGTGACTGAACCACGGCACAGACTGCCCAGAAAGATTGTGGAGCCTGGATCTTTGAAGACATTAAAAGTACACCCAGATAGAATCCTGGGCAAGAGGCTCTAGGTATCCTGGTTTAGGCAGGGGGGTTGGGCCTGGTTAGCCCCACCAACCCCTTCCACTCTCTTTCATTCTGTGCTAGTGAATTCTCTTCAAGATGCATTTCAAAGCACTGGCATGACAAAGTTCTGTGCAGACAGAGATCCAAATGGACATGGCATCTAAGTTCCTTAAGCAGTGTTCAAGAAGAATGTAAAACTCTGGCACAAGTGTCTCTTCCCTAACTGAATCCCTTTCATGGGAAAATTCCCAGCTCTAGAAAGATCTTCTGATACGCATGCTTAAGACTGACACTGGCTGAGCAAATTTCTCCCTATGTATATCTAAGACCAGTTAGGATCTTCACCCAAAGTGCTGTCAACATAGTCACAGAATGCCTATTGTTAAGAAGTGACAGCTTCCATCAGAATGGCAGCTATTGGTCCACAAAATGGATTAATGGATGGGAATTATCTACGTGGGTTAAAAACAAAAATAAAGAGTTGGTCTTTATTTATCAATTTCATGGCAATATTGATAAGGGAAGAAAAAGATCTAAGTCCTTGACTTTCTGGACTCGAGGAAAGATTTTAAAAATTCCTTGTAAAAATGTATGATCACAATCAGACTATTGAAACCATTTTAGTTGGGAACAAAGTTCCAAAATTGTCTAGATAGTGGCAAAGAAGCCAAGAAAATAGGAAAGAAACAAAAAGAGAGCAAAAGAGTCAGCTTCAGTGTACAAGCTCGTTCTAGAAGTAGTCTGCTGGGAAAAGGAACCCCCAGCTAAATTTCCAATGTATTCCTGCGCTTGATTCAGTAACTGGTCAATGTAAAAACCAATCCTTTTGTACAACTTCTTCCAGCAACAAAAACTCCAACAGGTTGACACTACCATCATGCCTGTTCCAGACATATTTAAAAGAGAAATGATGATTTTCTTGAAAACCTACTTACATAAAAGTTGCAAGATGGTGGAGGGATTCCCACATCCTCCTTCCTCCATCTGGCTTGAAAGTATATTTGATAAAATATGCAACAAAGCACATGATTTATAAGGGAGAGTCAAATGGATGATTTGGGAATCGATCTCTTGTTGATAGTAAACTTCATATCCACTCGGTGTGACCTTTTTAAAACAAAATGTGGAGCTGAGGCATGAATCTGCCACAACAATTGTAAAGCAAACATACACACTCCCCTTCATATGCCCCCCCCTCCACACACACCTAGGCACACACAGAGATCAGCATAGCAGATCATGAACACCTTGGAAAAGACTGAAATGCTAAATGCCTCTCTTGATGGGCAAAAGAGCTGGTGCAGTAATTCAAATGCCTGGTACAAAAATTCTGTTTAATATTTAGCTCCTATTTAAAACACAGCTTTTCATTTCATTCTATTTACAGAATATTTTCATTTCATTTGTTTCTTTAAAATTACTTAGTTCTCACCTGTTGTATGTCTAGGAATATTTTCTTCCAAAAATAGAAAAAAATAGATGATATCTTTTCAGCAGAAAACATTGGTTGATACAATTTTAAACCATCATGATATGGAAGAATTCTTCTGTCCCTCTCGAAGGTGGAAGAAGCATTTGGATCACAGATCATCTACAATGAAATACTTGACATGTTTAAGATGCTTTCAATCAATTTTGATTGTCAATTGCTTATTTGTTGTAAACAGTAATTTTTCAGTGAAGGGAAAGTGTGTGTGGTATATCTACATGATATGTTCAAAGGCAGTTCCTACTAATGGCCAGGCTGAATTCCAGTAAATAATGTCCCGAATGATATTTTGCCGCCTTCTTTGGCACTTCATGAAATCTTACCCCGATGAAGTGCTGAAACACAGAGATTTTCTCTTAGAGAGTGTCTCATGTTGTAACCTATCCCATGGATTTTATGCTGTAATTCTGATCTCTTTTAAAATTTACTATCTTCTGTACAGTTTTCATGAAACTTTCTGTTACAGTAGTGAATAGCACAGATAAATGTCATTTTGTACAACTTTGAATTTACCCCAAGAGCTGAGAGAAAACTTGATCCTATACTTCAATCCGAGTTTCTTCTATAGTCCAACTTTGTTTCTCTACCATCAAGCTTCTCCTTTGTTGCTGCTCCAAGCCCCGTCCAGGGTGACCTTGAATACTTTCAGGGATGGGACACCCACAACTTCTCTGGGCAACCTGTTCCAGTGTTCCAGCACTCCCACAGTAAAAAAGGCCTTCCTTTCATCTAATATGTGTAGGAAATCATAAATCTAGGCATAGAAGCTTGGAGTGCAAATTTGAAATTCTTTGGATTTGAAGCACATTTTATATGAATACTGACTTACAGATGACTAAAAGATGTTGATGGGCATTTGAGCTGACAAGTTTTGAAAAAGTGCACGGAAATTAAAATTGAAACCACTAAAATTAAAAACTCCTTGCCATTTTCTTTTTCCTCTCCTATTCAAAATTGCATATGTCAGATATCAGTGCTTCATGCAAACCTCTCAGATGCTCTCAGAGAAAAAGCTTTTCTTTCAGACTAAGTTGCGGTTGACGTAGAACACTAGCAGGAGTGAAAGATTTTCTGGGCATCGGGGCAGCCCGTTCTCCTTGGATTTGTGTGCAGAATGCATTTTATCCAAACTGGAAAATAGATCCCAGCTCTGTTCTATTCATCATCCTTACTTCATCAGGCCAGAAGATTCTGTGAAAAGTAGCCTGTGGACCTTGAAGACAGCGCATGTGAACCAGATGAGAGGTGATAGAGAAATTGAGGGAGAGAAGAAAGAGCATGAGGCTGAAACCAGAAAGTATTTCTCCACGTGATCATGGAAGATTGCAGGAGCCACTTGGTACTATCAAACCAGCCCAACTTGGCACTTGTGCCACCTTGGGTCTGGGAGCCATGTTGCATATCGTGCATTTTAAGGAGCCAGCTGGCCACACCCAGCCATATGCCCCCAAACACAAACCAAGGCCCTTTTCTCTGCAAACAAAACTCAGCTGCCCTGCTTCTGGATGGCAGATTGCAGGAACCACTTGGTACTATCAAACCAGCCCAACTTGGCACTGGTGCCACCATGGGTCTGGTCACCATCCTGCCTATTGTAGCTTTTCAGGAGCCAGCCGGTCACTCTCAGCCATAGGCCCCCAAACACAAACCTCGGCCCGTTTCCCTGGCAAACAAAAGTAAGCTGCCCCGCTTCTGGATGGCAGATTGCAGGAGCTACTTAGTACTATCAAATCAGCCCGACTTGGCACAGGTGCCACCTTGGATCTGGGAACCATCCTGTGTATCGTGGATTTTCAGGGGCCAGCCGGCCACTCTCAGCCATATGCCCCCAAAAACAAACCACGGACCTTTCCTCTGGCAAACAAAAATCAGCTGCCCCGCTTCTGGATGGCAGATTGCAGGAGCCACTTGGGACTATCACACCAGCACAACATGGCACTGCTGCCACCTTGGATCTGGGAACAATCCTGCGTATCGTACATATTCAGGAACCAGCCGAACACTCCCAGCCACAGGCCCCCAAACACAAACAACGGCCCTTTTCTCTGGCAAACAAAACTCAACTGCCCCTCTTCTGGATGGCAAATTGCAGGACGCACTTGGTACTACAAAAAGAGCCCGACTTGGCAGTGGTGCCACCTTGGCTCTGGGAACCATCCTGCGTATCGAGCATTTTAAGGAGCCAGCCGGCAATTCCCAGCCGTATGCCCCAAAAAGAAACCATGGACCTTTTCTCTGGCAAAAAAAACTCAGCTGTCCCGCTTCTGGATGGCAGATTGCAGGAGTTACTTTGAACCATACAACCAGCCTTACTTGGCACTGGTGCCACCTTGGATCTGGGAACCATCCTGCCTATCGTTGATTTTCAGGGGCCAGCCGGCCACTCTCAGCCATAGGCCCCCAAACACAAACCACAGCCCTTTTCTCTAGCAAACAAAATTCAACTGCCCCGCTTCTGGATGGCAAATTGCAGGAGCCACTGGGTAGTACAAAAACAGCCTGACTTGGCACTGGTGCCACCTTGCGCCTGGTTACCATGCGGCGTATCGTGCATTTTAAGGAGCCAGGTGGCCACTCCCAGCCATATGCCCCCAAACACAACCCACGGCCCTTTTCTCTGGCAAACAAAACTCAGCTGCCCCGCTTCTGGATGGCAGATTGCAGGAGACACTTGGTACTATCAAACCAGCCCGACTTGGCACTGGTGCCACCTTGGGTCTGGGAACCATCCTGCGTATTGTGGATTGTCAGGAGACAGCCGACCACTCTCGGCCACAGAGCCCAATCAAAAACAAAGGTCCGTTTCCCTGGCAAAAAAAACTCAGCTGCCCCGCTTCTGGATGGGAGATTGCAGGAGGCACTTGACACTGTCAAACGAGCCCCACTTGGCACTGGTGCCACCTTGGGTCTGGGAACCATGCTGCGTATCGTGGATTTTCAGGAGCCAGCCGGCCACTGCCAGCCACAGGCCCCCAAACACAAACCACAGCCTTTTTCTCTGGCAAACAAAACTCAGCTGCCCCGCTTCTGGATGGCAGATTGCAGGAGCCACTTGGTACTATCAAACCAGCCCGACTTGGCACTGGTGCCACCTTGGGTCTGGGAACCATCCTGCCTATCGTGGATTTTAAGGAGCCAGCCGGCTACTCCCAGCCACAGGCCCCCAACAAAAACCACGGCCCTTTTTTCTCGCAAACAAAACTTAGCTGCCTCACTTCTGGATGGCAGATTGCAGGAGCCACTTGGTGTAATCAAACCAGCCCGACTTGGCACTGGTGCCACCTTGGGTCTGGGAACCATCCTGCGTATCGTGGATTCTAAGGAGCCACCCGGCCACTCCTAGCCACAGGCCCCCAAACAAAATCAACGGCGCTGTTCCCTGGAAAACAAAACACGCCTGCCAACTTTTTGATGGAGTTTGCAGGAGCCACTTGGTACTATCAAACCAGCCCGACTTGGCACTGGTGCCACCTTGGGTCTGGGAAACATCCTGCGTATCGTGGATTCTTAGGAGCCAGCCGGCCACTCCTAGCCACAGGCCCCCAAACAAAAACCTAGGCCTATTTCTCTGGCAAACAAAAGTAAGCTGCCCTGCTTCTGGATGGCAGATTGCAGGAGACACTTGGTACTATCAAACCAGCCCAACTTGGCACTGGTGCCACCTTGGGTCTGGGAACCATCCTGCGTATCGTGGATTCTAAGGAGCCAGCTGGCCACTCCCAGCCACAGGCCCCCAAACACAAACAACGGCGCTTTTCCCTGGAAAACAAAACTCGCCTGCCAACTTTTTGATGGCAGATTGCAGGAGCCACTTGGTACTATCAAATCAGCCCAACTTGGCACTGGTGCCACCATGGGTCTGGTCACCATCCTGCCTATCGTAGCTTTTCAGGAGCCAGCCGGTCACTCCCAGCCATAGGCCCCCAGACAAAAACCTCGGCCCGTTTCCCTGGCAAAAAAAAGTAAGCTGCCCCGCTTCTGGATGGCAGATTGCAGTACGCACTTGGTACTATCAAACCAGCCCAACTTGGAAATGGTGCCACCTTGGGTCTGGGAACCATCCTGCGTATCGTGGATTCTAAGGAGCCAGCGGGCCACTCCCAGCCACAGGCCCCCAAATACAAACAACGGCGCTTTTCCCTGGAAAACAAAACTCGCCTGCCAAATTTTTGATGGCAGATTGCAGGAGCCACTTGGTACTATCAAATCAGCCCAACTTGGCACTGGTGCCACCATGGATCTGGTCATCATCCTGCCTATCGTAGCTTTTCAGGTGCCAGCCGGTCACTCCCAGCCATAGGAACCCAGACACAAACCTCGGCCCGTTTCCCTGGCAAACAAAAGTAAGCTGCCCCGCTTCTGGATGGCAGATTGCAGGAGCCACTTTGCACCATCAAACTGGCCCGACTTGTCACTGGTGCCACCTCAGGTCTGGGAACCCTCCTGCGTATCGTGGATTCCAATTAGCAAGACGGCCACTCCCAGCCACAGGCCCCCAAACACAAACAACGGCGTTTTTCCCTGGAAAACAAAACTCGCCTGCCAACTTTTTGATGGCAGATTGCAGGAGCCACTTGGTACTATCAAACCAGCCCAACTTGGCACTGCTGACACCATGGGTCTGGTCACCATCCTGCCTATCGTAGCTTTTCAGGAGCCAGCCGGTCACTCCCAGCCATAGGCCCCCAGACACAAAGCTCGGCCCGTTTCCCTGGCAAACAAAAGTAAGCTGCCCCGCTTCTGGATGGCAGATTTCAGGATCCACTTGTTATTATCAAACCAGCCCGACTTGGTACTGGTGCCACCTCTGGTCTGGGAACCATCCTGCGTATCTTGGATTCTAAGGAGCCAGCCGGCCACTCCCAGCCACAGGCCCCCAAAAAAAAACATCGGCGCTTTTCCCTGGAAAACAAAACTCGCCTGCCAACATTTTGATTGCAGATTGCAGGAACCACTTGGTACTATCAAACCAGCCCAACTTGGCACTGGTGCCACCTCTGGTCTGGGAACCATCCTGCGTATCTTGGATTCTAAGGAGCCAGCCGGTCACTCCCAGCCATAGACCCCAGACACAAACCTCGGCCCGTTTCCCTGGCAAAAAAAAGTAAGCTGCCCCGCTTCTGGATGGCAGATTGCAGGAGCCACTTTGCACCATCAAACTAGCCCGACTTGGCACTGGTGCCACCTCAGGTCTGGGAACCATCCTGCGTATCGTGGATTCTAAGGAGCCAGCCGGACACTCCCAGCCACAGGCCCTCAAACACAAACAGCGGCGCTTTTCCCTGGAAAACAAAACTCGCCTGCCAAATTTTGATGGCAGATTGCCGGAGCAACTTGGTACTATCAAACCAGCCCAACTTGGCACTGGTGCCACCATGGGTCTGGTCACCATCCTGCCTATCGTAGATTTTCAGGACCTAGCCGGTCACTCCCAGCCATAGGCCCCCAGACACAAACCTCGGCCCGTTTCCGTGGCAAACAAAACTAAGCGGCGCCGCTTGTGGATGGCAGATTGCAGGACGCACTTGGTACTATCAAACCAGCCCGACTTGGCACTGGTGCCACCTCTGGTCTGGGAACCATCCTGCGTATCGTGGATTCCAATTAGCAAGCTGGCCACTCCCAGCCACAGGCCCCCAAACACAAACAACGGCGCTTTTCCCTGGAAAACAAAACTCGCCTGCCAACATTTTGATGGCAGATTGCAGGAGCCACTTGGTACTATCAAATCAGCCCAACATGGCACTGGTGCCACCATGGGTCTTGGAACCATCCTGCCTATCGTAGCTGTTCAGGCGCCAGCCGGTCACTCCCAGCCATAGGCCCCCAGAGAAAAACCTCGGCCCTTTTCCCTGGAAAACAAAAGTAAGCTGCCCCGCTTCTGGATGGCAGATTGCAGGAGCCACTTTGCACCATCAAACTGGCCCGACTTGTCACTGGTGCCACCTCAGGTCTGGGAACCATCCGGCGTATCGTGGATTCCAATTAGAAGCTGGCCACTCTCAGCCACAGGCACCCAAACACAAACAACGGCGCTTTTCCCTGGAAAACAAAACTCGCCTGCCAACATTTTGATGGCAGATTGCAGGAGCCACTTGGTACTATCAAACCAGCCCAACTTGGCACTGGTGCCACCATGGGTCTGGTCACCATCCTGCCTATCGTAGCTTTTCAGGACCTAGACGGTCACTCCCAGCCATAGGCCCCCAGACACAAAGCTCTGCCCGTTTCCCTGGCAAACAAAAGTAAGCTGTCCCGCTTCTGGATGGCAGATTGCAGGATCCACTTGGTAGTATCAAACCAGCCCGACTTGGCACTGGTGCCACCTCTGGTCTGGGAACCATCCTGCGTATCGTGGATTCTAAGCAGCCAGCCGGCCACTCCCAGCCACAGGCCCCCAAACACAAACAACGGCGCTTTTCCCTGGAAAACAAAACTCGCCTGTCAACTTTTTGATGGCAGATTGCAGGAGCCACTTGGTACTATCAAACCAGCCCAACTTGGCACTGGTGCCACCATGGGTCTGGTCACCATCCTGCCTATCGTAGCTTTTCAGGAGCCAGCCGGTCACTCCCAGCCATAGGCCCCCAGACACAAACCTCGGCCCGTTTCCCTGGCAAACAAAAGTAAGCTGCCCCGCTTCTGGATGGCAGATTGCAGGAGCCACTTTGCACCATCAAACTAGCCCGACTTGGCACTGGTGCCACCTCATGTCTGGGAACCATGCTGCGTATCGTGGATTCTAATTAGCCAGCCGGTCACTCCTAGCCCTAGGCCCCCAGTCATAAACCTCGGCCCGTTTCCCTGGCACACAAAGGTAAGCTAACCCGCTTCAGGATGGCAGATTGCAGGAACCACTTGGCACCATCAAACCAGCCCGACGTGGCACTGGTGCCACCTTGGGTCTGGGAACCATCCTGCGTATCGTGTGTTCTAAGGAGCCAGCCGGCCACTCCCACCCACAGTCCCCCAAACACAAACAACGGCGCTTTTCCCTGGAAAACAAAACTCGCCTGCCAACTTTTTGATGGCAGATTGCAGGAGCCACTTGGTACTATCAAACCAGCCCAACTTGGCACTGGTGCCACCATGGGTCTGGTCACCATCCTGCCTATCGTAGCTTTTCAGGAGCCAGGCGGTCACTCCCAGCCATAGGCCCCCAGACACAAACCTCGGCCCGTTTCCCTGGCAAACAAAAGTAAGCTGCCCCGCTTCTGCATGGCAGATTGCAGGTGCTATTTAGTACTATCAAACCAGCCCGACCTGGCACTGGTGCCACCTCAGGTCTGGGAACCATCCTGCCCATCGTGGATTTTCAGGGGCCAGACGGCCACTATCAGCCATATGCCCCCAAAAACAAACCACGGCCCTTTTCTCTGGTAAACAAAACTCAACTGCCCCTCTTCTGGATGGCAAATTTTAGGACGCACTTTGTACTACGAAAACCGCCCGACTTGGCACTGGTGCCACCTTGGGTCAGGGAACCATCCTGCCTATCGTAGCTTTTTAAGGAGCCAGCAGGCCACGCCCAGCCATATACCCCCAAAAACAAACCACGGACCATTTCTCTTGGAAACAAAAATCCGCTGCCCCGCGTCAGGATGGCAGATTGCAGGAGCCACTTTGCACCATCAAACCACCCCGACTTGGCACTGGTGCCATCTTGGATCTGGGAACCATCCTGCGTAACGTGGATTCTAAGCAGCCACCCGGCCTCTCTGAGCCACAGGCCCCCAAACACAAACAACGGCGCTTTTCCCTGGAAAACAAAACTCGCCTGCCAACTTTTTGATGGCAGATTGCAGGAGCCACTTGGTACTATCAAACCAGCCCAACTTGGCACTGGTGCCACCTCTGGTCTGGGAACCATCCTGCCTATCGTAGCTTTTCAGGAGCCAGCCGGTCACTCCCAGCCATAGACCCCCAGACACAAACCTCGGCCCGTTTCCCTGGAAAACAAAAGTAAGTTACCCCGATTCTGGATGGCAGATTGCAGGAGCCACTTGGTACTATCAAATCAGCCCAACTTGGCACTGGTGCCACCATGGGACTGGTAAACATCCTGCCTATCGTAGCTTTTCAGGAGCCAGCCGGTCACTCCCTGCCATAGGCCCCCGGACACAAACCTCTGCCCGTTTCCCTGGCAAACAAAAGTAAGCTGCCCCGCTTCTGGATGGCAGATTGCAGTACGCACTTGGTACTTACAAACCAGCCCGACTTGGCCCTGGTGCCACCTTGGCTCTGGGAACCATGCTGGGTAACGTAGATTCTACGAGGACAGGCGGCCACTCCCAGCCACAGGCCTCTAAATAAAAACAACGGCGCTTTTCCCTGGAAAACAAAACTCGCCTGCCAACTTCTTGATGGCAGATTGCAGGAGCCACTTGGTACTATCAAACCAGCCCAACTTGGCACTGGTGCCACCATGGGTCTGGTCACCATCCTGCCTATCGTAGCTTTTCAGGAGCCAGCCGCTCACTCCCAGCCATCGGCCCCCAGACAAATACCTCGGCACGTTTCCCTGGCAAACAAAAGTAGGCTGCCCCGCTTCTGGATGACAAATTGCAGGACGCACTTGGTACTACGAAAACAGCCCGACTTGGCACTGATGCCACCTTGGGTCAGGGAACAATCCTGCGTATAGAGCTTTTTAAGGAGCCAGCCGGCCACGTCCAGTCAGATACCCCCAAAAAAAAACCACGGAACTTTTCTCCAGCAAACAAAAATCCGCTGCCCCGCGTCTGGATGGCAGATTGCAGGAGCTATTTAGTATTATCAAACCAGCCCGACTTGGCACTGGTGGCACCATGAGTCTGGTAACCATCCTGCCTATCGTAGCTTTTCAGTAGTCAGCCGGTCACTCCCAGCCATAGGCCCCCAGACAAATACCTCGGCCCGTTTCCCTGGGAAACAAAAGTAAGCTGTCCCGCTTCTGGATGGCAGATTGCAGGAGCCACTTGGTACTATCAAACCAGCCCAACTTGTTCCCAGACCCAAGGTGGCACCAGTGCCAAGTGGGGCTGGTTTGATGGTGCAACGTGGCTCCTGCAATCTGCCATCCAAAAGCGGGGCAGCTTACTTTTGTTTGCCAGGGAAACGGGCCGAGGTTTGTGTCTGGGGGTCTATGGCTGGGAGTGACCGGCTGGCTCCTGAAAAGCTACGATAGGCAGGATGGTGACCAGACCCATGGTGGCACCAGTGCCAAGTTGGGCTGGTTTGATAGTACCAAGTGGCTCCTGCAATCTGCCATCAAAAAGTTGGCAGGCGAGTTTTGTTTTCCAGGGAAAAGCGCCGTAGTTTTTGTTTGGGGGCCTGTGGCTCAGAGTGGCCGGGTGGCTTCTTAGAATCCACGATACGCAGGATGGTTCCTAGACCCAAGGTGGCACCAGTGCCAAGTCGGGCTGGTTTGACACAACCAAGTGGCTCCTGCAATCTGCCATCCAGAATCGGGGCAGCTTAATTTTGTTTGCCAGGGAAACGGTCCGAGGTTTGTGTCTGGGAGCCTATGGCTGGGAGTGACCGGCTGGCTCCTGAAATGCTACAATAGGCAGGATGGTTCCCAGACCCATAGTGGCACCAGTGCCAAGTTGGGATGATTTGATAGTACCAAGTGGCTCCTGCAATCTGCCATCAAAAAGTTGGCAGGCGAATTTTGTTTTCCAGGGAAAAGCGCCGTTGTTTGTGTTTGGGGGCCTGTGGCTGGGAGTGGCCGGCTGGCTCCTTAGAATCCACGATATGCAGGATTGTTCCCAGACCCAAGGTGGCACCAGTGCCAAGTCGGGCTGGTTTGATGGTGCAAAGTGGCTCCGGCAATCTGCCATCCTGACGCGGGGCAGCGGATTTTTGTTTCCAAGAGAAATGGTCCGTGGTTTGTTTTTGGGGGTTTATGGCTGGGCGTGGCCGGCTGGCTCCTTAAAAAGCTCGATATGCAGGATGGTTCCCTGACACAAGGTGGCACCAGTGCCACGTCGGGCGGTTTTCGTAGTACAAAGTGCGTCCTAAAATTTGCCATCCAGAAGAGGGGCAGTTGAGTTTTGTTTGCCAGAGAAAAGGGCCGTGGTTTGTTTTTGGGGGCATATGGCTGAGAGTGGCCGGCTGGCTCCTGAAAAGCTACGATAGGCAGGATGTTTACCAGACCCATGGTGGCACCAGTGCCAAGTTGGGCTGATTTGATAGTACCAAGTGGCTCCTGCAATCTGCCATCCAGAATCGGAGTAGCTTACTTTTGTTTTCCAGGGAAACGGGCCGAGGTTTGTGTCTGGGGGTCTATGGTTGGGAGTGGCCGGCTGGCTCCTTAGAAACCACGATACGCAGCATGGTTCCCAGACAAGAGGTGCCACCAGTGCCAAGTTGGGCTGGTTTGATACTACCAAGTGGCTGCTGCAATCTGCCATCCAGAAGCGGGGCAGCTTACTTTTGTTTGCCAGGGAAACGGACCGTTGTTTGTGTTTGGGGGCCTATGGCTGGGAATGACCGGCTGGCTCCATAAAATCCACGATACGCAGGATGGTTCCCAGACCAGAGGTGGCACCAGTGCCAAGTCGGGCTGGTTTGATAGTACCAAGTGGCTCCTGCAATCTGCCATCAAAATATTGGCAGGCGAGTTTTGTTTGCCAGAGAAAAGGGCCGTGGTTTGTTTTTGGGGGCATATGGCTGGGAGTGGCCGGCTGGCTCCTGAAAAGCTACGATAGGCAGGATGTTTACCAGACCCATGGTGGCACCAGTGCCAAGTTGGGCTGGTTTGATAGTAACAAGTGGTTCCTGAAATCTGCCATCAAAATGTTGGCAGGCGAGTTTTGTTTTCCAGGGAAAAGCGCCGTTGTTTGTGTTTGGGGGCCTGTGGCTGGGAGTGGCCGGCTGGCTGCTTGGAATCCACGATACGCAGGATGGTTCCCAGACCAGAGGTCGCACCACTGCCAAGTCGGGCTGGTTTGATACTACGTAGTGGATCCTGCAATCTGCCATCCAGAAGCGGGACAGCTTACTTTTTTTTGTCAGGGAAACCGGCTGAGCTTTGTGTCACGGGGCCTATTGCTGGGAGTGACCGTCTAGATCCTGAAAAGCTACGATAGGCAGGATGGTGACCAGACCCATGGTGGCACCAGTGCCAAGTTGGGCTGGTTTGATAGTACCAAGTGGCTCCTGCAATCTGCCATCAAAAAGTTGGCAGGCGAGTTTGTTATCCAGGGAAAAGCGCCGTTGTTTGTGTTTGGGGGCCTGTGGCTGGGAGTGGCCGGCTGGCTCCTTAGAATCCACGATCGGGAGGATGGTTCCCAGACCTGAGGTGGCACCAGTGCCAAGTCGGGCTAGTTTGATGGTGCAAAGTGGCTCCTGCAATCTGCCATCCAGAAGCGGGGCAGCTTACTTTTGTTTGCCAGGGAAACGGGCCGAGGTTTGTGTCTGGGGGCCTATGGCTGGGAGTGACCGGCTGGCTCCTGAAAAGCTACGATAGGCAGGATGGTGACCAGACCCATGGTGGCACCAGTGCCAAGTTGGGCTGGTTTGATAGTACCAAGTGGCTCCTGCAATCTGCCATCAAAAAGTTGGCAGGCGAGTTTTGTTTTCCAGGGAAAACGCCGTTGTTTTTGTTTGGGGGCCTGTGGCTGGGAGTGGCCGGCTGGCTCCTTAGAATCCACGATACGCAGGATGGTTCCCAGACCAGAGGTGGCACCAGTGCCAAGTCGGGCTGGTTTGATAGTACCAAGTGCGTACTGCAATCTGCCATCCAGAAGCGGGGCAGCTTACTTTTGTTTGCCAGGGAAACGGGCCGAGCTTTGTGTCTGGGGGCCTATGGCTGGGAGTGACCGGCTGGCTCCTGAAAAGCTACGATAGGCAGGATGGTGACCAGACCCATGGTGGCACCAGTGCCAAGTTGGGCTGGTTTGATAGTACCAAGTGGCTCCTGCAATCTGCCATCAAAAATTTGGCAGGCGAGTTTTGTTTTCCAGTGAATAGCGACCTTGTTTTTGTTTGGGGGCCTATGGCAGGGAGTGACCGGCTGGCTAATTAGAATCCATGATACGCAGCATGGTTCCCAAACCTGAGGTGGCACCAGTGCCAAGTCGGGCTAGTTTGATGGTGCAAAGTGGCTCCTGCAATCTGCCATCCAGAAGCGGGGCAGCTTACTTTTGTTTGCCAGGGAAACGGGCCGAGGTTTGGGTCTGGGGGCCTATGGCTGGGAGTGACCGGCTGGCTCCTGAAAAGCTACGATAGGCAGGATGGTGACCAGACCCATGGCGGCACCAGTGCCAAGTTGGGCTGGTTTGATAGTACCAAGTGGCTCCTGCAATCTGCCATCAAAAAGTTGGCAGGCGAGTTTTGTTTTCCAGGGAAAAGCGCCGTTGTTTTTGTTTGGGGGCCTGTGGCTGGGAGTGGCCGGCTGGCTCCTTAGAATCCACGATACGCAGGATGGTTCCCAGACCAGAGGTGGCACCAGTGCCAAGTCGGGCTGGTTTGATAGTACCAAGTGCGTACTGCAATCTGCCATCCAGAAGCGGGGCAGCTTACTTTTGTTTGCCAGGGAAACGGGCCGAGGTTTGTGTCTGGGGGCCTATGGCTGGGAGTGACCGGCTGGCTCCTGAAAAGCTACGATAGGCAGGATGGTGACCAGACCCATGGTGGCACCAGTGCCAAGTTGGGCTGGTTTGATAGTACCAAGTGGCTCCGGCAATCTGCCATCAAAATGTTGGCAGGCGAGTTTTGTTTTCCAGCGAATAGCGCCCTTGTTTGTGTTTGGGGGGCCTATGGCAGGGAGTGACCGGCTGGCTAATTAGAATCCACGATACGCAGCATGGTTCCCAGACCTGAGGTGGCACCAGTGCCAAGTCGGGCTAGTTTGATGGTGCAAAGTGGCTCCTGCAATCTGCCATCCAGAAGCGGGGCAGCTTACTTTTGTTTGCCAGGGAAACGGGCCGAGGTTTGTGTCTGGGGGCCTATGGCTGGGAGTGACCGGCTGGCTCCTGAAAAGCTACGATAGGCAGGATGGTGACCAGACCCATGGTGGCACCAGTGCCAAGTTGGGCTGGTTTGATAGTACCAAGTGGCTCCTGCAATCTGCCATCAAAAAGTTGGCAGGCGAGTTTTGTTTTCCAGGGAAAAGCGCCGTTGTTTGTGTTTGGGGGCCTGTGGCTGGGAGTGGCCGGCTGGCTGCTTAGAATCCACGATACGCAGGATGGTTCCCAGACCAGAGGTGGCACCAGTGCCAAGTCGGGCTGGTTTGATACTACCAAGTGGATCCTGCAATCTGCCATCCAGAAGCGGGACAGCTTACTTTTGTTTGCCAGGGAAACGGGCAGAGCTTTGTGTCTGGGGGCCTATGACTGGGAGTGACCGTCTAGGTCCTGAAAAGCTACGATAGGCAGGATGGTGACCAGACCCATGGTGGCACCAGTGCCAAGTTGGGCTGGTTTGATAGTACCAAGTGGCTCCTGCAATCTGCCATCAAAAAGTTGGCAGGCGAGTTTTGTTTTCCAGGGAAAAGCGCCGTTGTTTGTGTTTGGGGGCCTGTGGCTGGGAGTGGCCGGCTGGCTCCTTAGAATCCACGATACGCAGGATGGTTCCCAGACCAGACGTTGCACCAGTGCCAAGTCGGGCTGGTTTGATAGTACCAAGTGCGTACTGCAATCTGCCATCCAGAAGCGGGGCAGCTTACTTTTGTTTGCCAGGGAAACGGGCCGAGGTTTGTGTCTGGGGGCCTATGGCTGGGAGTGACCGGCTGGCTCCTGAAAAGCTACGATAGGCAGGATGGTGACCAGACCCATGGTGGCACCAGTGCCAAGTTGGGCTGGTTTGATAGTACCAAGTGGCTCCGGCAATCTGCCATCAAAATGTTGGCAGGCGAGTTTTGTTTTCTAGCGAATAGCGCCCTTGTTTGTGTTTGGGGGCCTATGGCAGGGAGTGACCGGCTGGCTAATTAGAATCCACGATACGCAGCATGGTTCCCAGACCTGAGGTGGCACCAGTGCCAAGTCGGGCTAGTTTGATGGTGCAAAGTGGCTCCTGCAATCTGCCATCCAGAAGCGGGGCAGCTTACTTTTGTTTGCCAGGGAAACGGGCCGAGGTTTGTGTCTGGGGGCCTATGGCTGGGAGTGACCGGCTGGCTCCTGAAAAGCTACGATAGGCAGGATGGTGACCAGACCCATGGTGGCACCAGTGCCAAGTTGGGCTGGTTTGATAGTACCAAGTGGCTCCTGCAATCTGCCATCAAAAAGTTGACAGGCGAGTTTTGTTTTCCAGGGAAAAGCGCCGTTGTTTGTGTTTGGGGGCCTGTGGCTGGGAGTGGCCGGCTGGCTCCTTAGAATCCACGATACGCAGGATGGTTCCCAGACCAGAGGTGGCACCAGTGCCAAGTCGGGCTGGTTTGATAGTACCAAGTGCGTACTGCAATCTGCCATCCAGAAGCGGGGCAGCTTACTTTTGTTTGCCAGGGAAACGGGCAGAGCTTTGTGTCTGGGGGCCTATGGCTGGGAGTGACCGTCTAGGTCCTGAAAAGCTACGATAGGCAGGATGGTGACCAGACCCATGGTGGCACCAGTGCCAAGTTGGGCTGGTTTGATAGTACCAAGTGGCTCCTGCAATCTGCCATCAAAATGTTGGCAGGCGAGTTTTGTTTTCCAGGGAAAAGCGCCGTTGTTTGTGTTTGGGTGCCTGTGGCTGGGAGTGGCCAGCTTCTAATTGGAATCCACGATACGCCGGATGGTTCCCAGACCTGAGGTGGCACCAGTGACAAGTCGGGCCAGTTTGATGGTGCAAAGTGGCTCCTGCAATCTGCCATCCAGAAGCGGGGCAGCTTACTTTTGTTTTCCAGGGAAAAGGGCCGAGGTTTTTCTCTGGGGGCCTATGGTTGGGAGTGACCGGCTGGCGCCTGAACAGCTACGATAGGCAGGATGGTTCCAAGACCCATGGTGGCACCAGTGCCATGTTGGGCTGATTTGATAGTACCAAGTGGCTCCTGCAATCTGCCATAAAAATGTTGGCAGGCAAGTTTTGTTTTCCAGGGAAAAGCGCCGTTGTTTTTGTTTGGGGGCCTGTGGCTGGGAGTGGCCAGCTTGCTAATTGGAGTCCACGATACGCAGGATGGTTCCCAGACCAGAGGTGGCACCAGTGCCAAGTCGGGCTGGTTTGATAGTACCAAGTGCGTCCTGCAATCTGCCATCCACAAGCGGCGCCGCTTAGTTTTGTTTGCCACGGAAACGGGCCGAGGTTTGTGTCTGGGGGCCTATGGCTGGGAGTGACCGGCTAGGTCCTGAAAATCTACGATAGGCAGGATGGTGACCAGACCCATGGTGGCACCAGTGCCAAGTTGGGCTGGTTTGATAGTACCAAGTTGCTCCGGCAATCTGCCATCAAAATTTGGCAGGCGAGTTTTGTTTTCCAGGGAAAAGCGCCGCTGTTTGTGTTTGAGGGCCTGTGGCTGGGAGTGTCCGGCTGGCTCCTTAGAATCCACGATACGCAGGATGGTTCCCAGACCTGAGGTGGCACCAGTGCCAAGTCGGGCTAGTTTGATGGTGCAAAGTGGCTCCTGCAATCTGCCATCCAGAAGCGGGGCAGCTTACTTTTTTTTGCCAGGGAAACGGGCCGAGGTTTGTGTCTGGGGTCTATGGCTGGGAGTGACCGGCTGGCTCCTGAAAAGCTACGATAGGCAGGATGGTGACCAGACCCATGGTGGCACCAGTGCCAAGTTGGGCTGGTTTGATAGTACCAAGTGGCTCCGGCAATCTGCCATCAAAAAGTTGGCAGGCGAGTTTTGTTTTCCAGGGAAAAGCGCCGATGTTTGTGTTTGGGGGCCTGTGGCTGGGAGTGGCCGGCTGGCTCCTTAGAATCCACGATACGCAGGATGGTTCCCAGACCTGAGGTAGCACCAGTGCCAAGTCGGGCTGGTTTGATAGTACCAAGTGCGTCCTGCAATCTGCCATCCAGAAGCGGGGCAGATTACTTTTGTTTGCCAGGGAAACGGGCCGAGGTTTGTGTCTGGGGGCCTATGGCTGGGAGTGACCGGCTGGCTCCTGAAAAGCTACGATAGGCAGGATGGTGACCAGACCCATGGTGGCACCAGTGCCAAGTTGGGCTGGTTTGATAGTACCAAGTGGCTCCTGCAATCTGCCATCAAAAGTTGGCAGGCGAGTTTTGTTTTCCAGGGAAAAGCGCCGTTGTTTGTGTCTGCGGGCCTGTGGCTGGAGTGGCCGGCTGGCTCCTTTAAACACACGATACGCCGGATGGTTCCCAGACCCAAGTTGGCACCAGTGCCAAGTTGGGCTGGTTTGATAGTACCAAGTGGTTCCTGCAATCTGCAATCAAAATGTTGGCAGGGGAGTTTTGTTTTCCAGGGAAAAGCGCCGATGTTTTTTTTTGGGGGCCTGTGGCTGGGAGTGGCCGGCTGGCTCCTTAGAATCCAAGATACGCAGGATGGTTCCCAGACCAGAGGTGGCACCAGTACCAAGTCGGGCTGGTTTGATAATAACAAGTGGATCCTGAAATCTGCCATCCAGAAGCGGGGCAGCTTACTTTTGTTTGCCAGGGAAACGGGCCGAGCTTTGTGTCTGGGGGCCTATGGCTGGGAGTGACCGGCTGGCTCCTGAAAAGCTACGATAGGCAGGATGGTGACCAGACCCATGGTGTCAGCAGTGCCAAGTTGGGCTGGTTTGATAGTACCAAGTGGCTCCTGCAATCTGCCATCAAAAAGTTGGCAGGCGAGTTTTGTTTTCCAGGGAAAAGCGCCGTTGTTTGTGTTTGGGGGCCTGTGGCTGGGAGTGGCCGTCTTGCTAATTGGAATCCACGATACGCAGGAGGGTTCCCAGACCTGAGGTGGCACCAGTGACAAGTCGGGCCAGTTTGATGGTGCAAAGTGGCTCCTGCAATCTGCCATCCAGAAGCGGGGCAGCTTACTTTTGTTTGCCAGGGAAACGGGCCGAGGTTTGTGTCTGGGTTCCTATGGCTGGGAGTGACCGGCTGGCTCCTGAAAAGCTACGATAGGCAGGATGGTGACCAGATCCATGGTGGCACCAGTGCCAAGTTGGGCTGATTTGATAGTACCAAGTGGCTCCTGCAATCTGCCATCAAAAATTTGGCAGGCGAGTTTTGTTTTCCAGGGAAAAGCGCTGTTGTTTGTATTTGGGGGCCTGTGGCTGGGAGTGGCCCGCTGGCTCCTTAGAATCCACGATACGCAGGATGGTTCCCAGACCCAAGGTGGCACCATTTCCAAGTTGGGCTGGTTTGATAGTACCAAGTGCGTACTGCAATCTGCCATCCAGAAGCGGGGCAGCTTACTTTTGTTTGCCAGGGAAACGGGCCGAGGTTTGTGTCTGGGGGCCTATGGCTGGGAGTGACCGGCTGGCTCCTGAAAAGCTACGATAGGCAGGATGGTGACCAGACCCATGGTGGCACCAGTGCCAAGTTGGGCTGATTTGATAGTACCAAGTGGCTCCTGCAATCTGCCATCAAAAAGTTGGCAGGCGAGTTTTGTTTTCCAGGGAAAAGCGCCGTTGTTTGTGTTTGGGGGCCTGTGGCTGGGAGTGGCCAGCTGGCTCCTTAGAATCCACGATACGCAGGATGGTTCCCAGACCCAAGGTGGCACCAGTGCCAAGTTGGGCTGGTTTGATAGTACCAAGTGTCTCCTGCAATCTGCCATCCAGAAGCAGGGCAGCTTACTTTTGTTTGCCAGAGAAATAGGCCTAGGTTTTTGTTTGGGGGCCTGTGGCTAGGAGTGGCCGGCTGGCTCCTAAGAATCCACGATACGCAGGATGTTTCCCAGACCCAAGGTGGCACCAGTGCCAAGTCGGGCTGGTTTGATAGTACCAAGTGGCTCCTGCAAACTCCATCAAAAAGTTGGCAGGCGTGTTTTGTTTTCCAGGGAACAGCGCCGTTGATTTTGTTTGGGGGCCTGTGGCTCAGAGTGGCCGGGTGGCTCCTTAGAATCCACGATACGCAGGATGGTTCCCAGACCCAAGGTGGCACCAGTGCCAAGTCGGGCTGGTTTGATTACACCAAGTGGCTCCTGCAATCTGCCATCCAGAAGTGAGGCAGCTAAGTTTTGTTTGCGAGAAAAAAGGGCCGTGGTTTTTGTTGGGGGCCTGTGGCTGGGAGTAGCCGGCTGGCTCCTTAAAATCCACGATAGGCAGGATGGTTCCCAGACCCAAGGTGGCACCAGTGCCAAGTCGGGCTGGTTTGATAGTACCAAGTGGCTCCTGCAATCTGCCATCCAGAAGCGGGGCAGCTGAGTTTTGTTTGCCAGAGAAAAAGGCTGTGGTTTGTGTTTGGGGGCCTGTGGCTGGCAGTGGCCGGCTGGCTCCTGAAAATCCACGATACGCAGCATGGTTCCCAGACCCAAGGTGGCACCAGTGCCAAGTGGGGCTCGTTTGACAGTGTCAAGTGCCTCCTGCAATCTCCCATCCAGAAGCGGGGCAGCTGAGTTTTTTTTGCCAGGGAAACGGACCTTTGTTTTTGATTGGGCTCTGTGGCCGAGAGTTGTCGGCTGTCTCCTGACAATCCACAATACGCAGGATGGTTCCCAGACCCAAGGTGGCACCAGTGCCAAGTCGGGCTGGTTTGATAGTACCAAGTGTCTCCTGCAATCTGCCATCCAGAAGCGGGGCAGCTGAGTTTTGTTTGCCAGAGAAAAGGGCCGTGGGTTGTGTTTGGGGGCATATGGCTGGGAGTGGCCACCTGGCTCCTTAAAATGCACGATACGCCGCATGGTAACCAGGCGCAAGGTGGCACCAGTGCCAAGTCAGGCTGTTTTTGTAGTACCCAGTGGCTCCTGCAATTTGCCATCCAGAAGCGGGGCAGTTGAATTTTGTTTGCTAGAGAAAAGGGCTGTGGTTTGTGTTTGGGGGCCTATGGCTGAGAGTGGCCGGCTGGCCCCTGAAAATCAACGATAGGCAGGATGGTTCCCAGATCCAAGGTGGCACCAGTGCCAAGTAAGGCTGGTTGTATGGTTCAAAGTAACTCCTGCAATCTGCCATCCAGAAGCGGGACAGCTGAGTTTTTTTTGCCAGAGAAAAGGTCCATGGTTTCTTTTTGGGGCATACGGCTGGGAATTGCCGGCTGGCTCCTTAAAATGCACGATACGCAGGATGGTTCCCAGAGCCAAGGTGGCACCACTGCCAAGTCGGGCTCTTTTTGTAGTACCAAGTGCGTCCTGCAATTTGCCATCCAGAAGAGGGGCAGTTGAGTTTTGTTTGCCAGAGAAAAGGGCCGTTGTTTGTGTTTGGGGGCCTGTGGCTGGGAGTGTTCGGCTGGTTCCTGAATATGTACGATACGCAGGATTGTTCCCAGATCCAAGGTGGCAGCAGTGCCATGTTGTGCTGGTGTGATAGTCCCAAGTGGCTCCTGCAATCTGCCATCCAGAAGTGGGGCAGCTGATTTTTGTTTGCCAGAGAAAAGGTCCGTGGTTTGTTTTTGGGGGCATATGGCTGAGAGTGGCCGGCTGGCCCCTGAAAATCCACGATACACAGGATGGTTCCCAGATCCAAGGTGGCACCTGTGCCAAGTCGGGCTGATTTGATAGTACTAAGTAGCTCCTGCAATCTGCCATGCAGAAGCGGGGCAGCTTACTTTTGTTTGCCAGGGAAACGGGCCGAGGTTTGTGTTTGGGGGCCTATGGCTGAGAGTGACCGGCTGGCTCCTGAAAAGCTACAATAGGCAGGATGGTGACCAGACCCATGGTGGCACCAGTGCCAAGTTGGGCTGGTTTGATAGTACCAAGTGGTTCCTGCAATCTGCCATCCAGAAGCAGGGCAGCTGAGTTTTGTTTGCCAGAGAAAAGGGCCTTGGTTTGTGTTTGGGGGCATATGGCTGGGTGTGGCCAGCTGGCTCCTTAAAATGCACGATATGCAACATGGCTCCCAGACCCAAGGTGGCACCAGTGCCAAGTTGGGCTGGTTTGATAGTACCAAGTGGCTCCTGCAATCTTCCATGATCACGTGGAGAAATACTTTCTGGTTTCAGCCTCATGCTCTTTCTTCTCTCCCTCAACTTCTCTATCACCTCTCATCTGGTTCACATGCGCTGTCTTCAAGGTCCACAGGCTACTTTTCACAGAATCTTCTGGCCTGATGAAGTAAGGATGATGAATAGAACAGAGCTGGGATCTATTTTCCAGTTTGGATAAAATGCATTCTGCACACAAATCCAAGGAGAACGGGCTGCCCCGATGCCCAGAAAATCTTTCACTCCTGCTAGTGTTCTACGTCAACCGCAACTTAGTCTGAAAGAAAAGCTTTTTCTCTGAGAGCATCTGAGAGGTTTGCATGAAGCACTGATATCTGACATATGCAATTTTGAATAGGAGAGGAAAAAGAAAATGGCAAGGAGTTTTTAATTTTAGTGGTTTCAATTTTAATTTCCGTGCACTTTTTCAAAACTTGTCAGCTCAAATGCCCATCAACATCTTTTAGTCATCTGTAAGTCAGTATTCATATAAAATGTGCTTCAAATCCAAAGAATTTCAAATTTGCACTCCAAGCTTCTATGCCTAGATTTATGATTTCCTACACATATTAGATGAAAGGAAGGCCTTTTTTACTGTGGGAGTGCTGGAACACTGGAACAGGTTGCCCAGAGAAGTTGTGGGTGTCCCATCCCTGAAAGTATTCAAGGTCACCCTGGACGGGGCTTGGAGCAGCAACAAAGGAGAAGCTTGATGGTAGAGAAACAAAGTTGGACTATAGAAGAAACTCGGATTGAAGTATAGGATCAAGTTTTCTCTCAGCTCTTGGGGTAAATTCAAAGTTGTACAAAATGACATTTATCTGTGCTATTCACTACTGTAACAGAAAGTTTCATGAAAACTGTACAGAAGATAGTAAATTTTAAAAGAGATCAGAATTACAGCATAAAATCCATGGGATAGGTTACAACATGAGACACTCTCTAAGAGAAAATCTCTGTGTTTCAGCACTTCATCGGGGTAAGATTTCATGAAGTGCCAAAGAAGGCGGCAAAATATCATTCGGGACATTATTTACTGGAATTCAGCCTGGCCATTAGTAGGAACTGCCTTTGAACATATCATGTAGATATACCACACACACTTTCCCTTCACTGAAAAATTACTGTTTACAACAAATAAGCAATTGACAATCAAAATTGATTGAAAGCATCTTAAACATGTCAAGTATTTCATTGTAGATGATCTGTGATCCAAATGCTTCTTCCACCTTCGAGAGGGACAGAAGAATTCTTCCATATCATGATGGTTTAAAATTGTATCAACCAATGTTTTCTGCTGAAAAGATATCATCTATTTTTTTCTATTTTTGGAAGAAAATATTCCTAGACATACAACAGGTGAGAACTAAGTAATTTTAAAGAAACAAATGAAATGAAAATATTCTGTAAATAGAATGAAATGAAAAGCTGTGTTTTAAATAGGAGCTAAATATTAAACAGAATTTTTGTACCAGGCATTTGAATTACTGCACCAGCTCTTTTGCCCATCAAGAGAGGCATTTAGCATTTCAGTCTTTTCCAAGGTGTTCATGATCTGCTATGCTGATCTCTGTGTGTGCCTAGGTGTGTGTGGAGGGGGGGGCATATGAAGGGGAGTGTGTATGTTTGCTTTACAATTGTTGTGGCAGATTCATGCCTCAGCTCCACATTTTGTTTTAAAAAGGTCACACCGAGTGGATATGAAGTTTACTATCAACAAGAGATCGATTCCCAAATCATCCATTTGACTCTCCCTTATAAATCATGTGCTTTGTTGCATATTTTATCAAATATACTTTCAAGCCAGATGGAGGAAGGAGGATGTGGGAATCCCTCCACCATCTTGCAACTTTTATGTAAGTAGGTTTTCAAGAAAATCATCATTTCTCTTTTAAATATGTCTGGAACAGGCATGATGGTAGTGTCAACCTGTTGGAGTTTTTGTTGCTGGAAGAAGTTGTACAAAAGGATTGGTTTTTACATTGACCAGTTACTGAATCAAGCGCAGGAATACATTGGAAATTTAGCTGGGGGTTCCTTTTCCCAGCAGACTACTTCTAGAACGAGCTTGTACACTGAAGCTGACTCTTTTGCTCTCTTTTTGTTTCTTTCCTATTTTCTTGGCTTCTTTGCCACTATCTAGACAATTTTGGAACTTTGTTCCCAACTAAAATGGTTTCAATAGTCTGATTGTGATCATACATTTTTACAAGGAATTTTTAAAATCTTTCCTCGAGTCCAGAAAGTCAAGGACTTAGATCTTTTTCTTCCCTTATCAATATTGCCATGAAATTGATAAATAAAGACCAACTCTTTATTTTTGTTTTTAACCCACGTAGATAATTCCCATCCATTAATCCATTTTGTGGACCAATAGCTGCCATTCTGATGGAAGCTGTCACTTCTTAACAATAGGCATTCTGTGACTATGTTGACAGCACTTTGGGTGAAGATCCTAACTGGTCTTAGATATACATAGGGAGAAATTTGCTCAGCCAGTGTCAGTCTTAAGCATGCGTATCAGAAGATCTTTCTAGAGCTGGGAATTTTCCCATGAAAGGGATTCAGTTAGGGAAGAGACACTTGTGCCAGAGTTTTACATTCTTCTTGAACACTGCTTAAGGAACTTAGATGCCATGTCCATTTGGATCTCTGTCTGCACAGAACTTTGTCATGCCAGTGCTTTGAAATGCATCTTGAAGAGAATTCACTAGCACAGAATGAAAGAGAGTGGAAGGGGTTGGTGGGGCTAACCAGGCCCAACCCCCCTGCCTAAACCAGGATACCTAGAGCCTCTTGCCCAGGATTCTATCTGGGTGTACTTTTAATGTCTTCAAAGATCCAGGCTCCACAATCTTTCTGGGCAGTCTGTGCCGTGGTTCAGTCACCCTGACAGTAAAGAAACATTTACTGATGTTCAAAGGCAATCTCCTGTATTTCAGTGTGTGCCCACTGCCTCTTGTCTTTTCCCTCAGCATCACTGAAAAGACACTGATTCCCTCCCCTTTGCACTATTGCTTCCATATGTATGTGTGATGCCATGTAGAGGTATGTCAAAAACCTCCCTGAAGCCCAGGCAGAAAATATTCCCTTCATCTACCAGTCAAGTTGATTCATCAGAGGAGTTTAAAGTGATGTTCAGCATGAAATTCCCCTGAAAAATCATGCTAACTACATTATTTGGTCATCTGTCATGTGCCTGGCAAGGATTTCCAGGAAGAGCTGCTTCATCAACTTCCTGGGGATAAAAAAGAGGCTGGCTGGTTTGTACTATGGCGAGTCCTCTTAATTGCCTTTTTTGAAGATGGGTGTCATTTGCTAACATCCACTCTTTAGCCTCTCTTGTCGTCTACATCTTAGCAAAACGCTTTTCCACTATGTCTGGCTAGGAAAAACTGTGCCAGCACAGAAAACATCTCCCATCGTGTTCTAGAAGTTGCACGGATGTCTGCCAAGTGTTTGGCAGGAAGAAAAGAAAAGTTGTCCAAAACAGCTTCCAATCGAATGTTCCTGTGATTGGAAAAGTCAGGAGAGTGCAAAGTACTGTTTTCTATCAGTTGGCAAGGTGCGCACACAATCCCAGTGTTGTACAGCTTGCTTCTTCACCTTCCCGAAGCTGCCGCTCTCGCCGGCTGCCGGAGCCCAAGAAGCGGCTTCTTCGCGCAAAGACGATTGTGCCGCTCACAGGGCTCTCCTTAGCGCGGCTTCTGCCGAAAGACGCCCGGCAGCGGCTCTTACCTCCGGAGAGCATCCTACCTTCGTCTTTAGCTCCTCTTCTCATCTACACCTCGGCAAAAAGCTTTTCCACTATGTCTGGCTAGGAAAAACTGTGCCAGCACAGAAAACATCTCCCATCGTGTTCTAGAAGTTGCACGGATGTCTGCCAAGTGTTTGGCAGGAAGAAAAGAAAAGTTGTCCAAAACAGCTTCCAATCGAATGTTCCTGTGATTGGAAAAGTCAGGAGAGTGCAAAGGTACTGTTTTCTATCAGTTGGCAAGGTGCGCACACAATCCCAGTGTTGTACAGCTTGCTTCTTCACCTTCCCGAAGCTGCCGCTCTCGCCGGCTGCCGGAGCCCAAGAAGCGGCTTCTTCGCGCAAAGACGATTGTGCCGCTCACAGGGCTCTCCTTAGCGCGGCTTCTGCCGAAAGACGCCCGGCAGCGGCTCTTACCTCCGGAGAGCATCCTACCTTCGTCTTTCGCGTCTTTTGTAGTCTACATCTTAGCAAAACGCTTTTCCACTATGTCTGGCTAGGAAAAACCGTGCCAGCACAGAAAACATCTCCCATCGTTTTCTAGAAGTTGCACGGATGTCTGCCAAGTGTTTGGGAGGAAGAAAAGAAAAGTTGTCCAAAACAGCTTCCAATCGAATGTTCATGTGATTGGAAAAGTCAGGAGTGCAAAGGTACTGTTTTCTATCAGTTGGCAAGGTGCGCACACAATCCCAGTGTTGTACAGCTTGCTTCTTCACCTTCCCGAAGCTGCCACTCTCAGGAGGTAAGAGCCGCTGCCGGGCGTCTTTCGGCAGAAGCCGCGCTAAGGAGAGCACTGTGAGCGGCACAATCGTCTTTGCGCGAAGAAGCCGCTTCTTGGGCTCCGGCAGCCGGCGAGAGCGGCAGCTTCGGGAAGGTGAAGAAGCAAGCTGTACAACACTGGGATTGTGTGCGCACCTTGCCAACTGATAGAAAACAGTACCTTTGCACTCTCCTGACTTTTCCAATCACAGGAACATTTGTTTGGAAGCGTTTTGGACAACTTTTCTTTTCTTCCTGCCAAACACTTGGCAGACATCCGTGCAACTTCTAGAACACGATGGGAGATGTTTTCTGTGCTGGCACAGTTTTTCCTAGCCAGACATAGTGGAAAAGCGTTTTGCTAAGATGTAGACTACAAAAGACGCGAAAGACGAAGGTAGGATGCTCTCCGGAGGTAAGAGCCGCTGCCGGGTGTCTTTCGGCAGAAGCCGCGCTAAGGAGAGCCCTGTGAGCGGCACAATCGTCTTTGCGCGAAGAAGCCGCTTCTTGGGCTCCGGCAGCCGGCGAGAGCGGCAGCTTCGGGAAGGTGAAGAAGCAAGCTGTACAACACTGGGATTGTGTGCGCACCTTGCCAACTGATAGAAAACAGTACCTTTGCACTCTCCTGACTTTTCCAATCACAGGAACATTCGATTGGAAGCTGTTTTGGACAACTTTTCTTTTCTTCCTGCCAAACACTTGGCAGACATCCGTGCAACTTCTAGAACACGATGGGAGATGTTTTCTGTGCTGGCACAGTTTTTCCTAGCCAGACATAGTGGAAAAGCGTTTTGCTAAGACGTAGACTACAAAAGACGCGAAAGACGAAGGTAGGATGCTCTCCGGAGGTAAGAGCCGCTGCCGGGCGTCTTTCGGCAGAAGCCGCGCTAAGGAGAGCCCTGTGAGCGGCACAATCGTCTTTGCGCGAAGAAGCCGCTTCTTGGGCTCCGGCAGCCGGCGAGAGCGGCAGCTTCGGGAAGGTGAAGAAGCAAGCTGTACAACACTGGGATTGTGTGCGCACCTTGCCAACTGATAGAAAACAGTACCTTTGCACTCTCCTGACTTTTCCAATCACAGGAACATTCGATTGGAAGCTGTTTTGGACAACTTTTCTTTTCTTCCTGCCAAACACTTGGCAGACATCCGTGCAACTTCTAGAACACGATGGGAGATGTTTTCTGTGCTGGCACAGTTTTTCCTAGCCAGACATAGTGGAAAAGCGTTTTGCTAAGATGTAGACTACAAAAGACGCGAAAGACGAAGGTAGGATGCTCTCCGGAGGTAAGAGCCGCTGCCGGGCGTCTTTCGGCAGAAGCCGCGCTAAGGAGAGCCCTGTGAGCGGCACAATCGTCTTTGCGCGAAGAAGCCGCTTCTTCGGCTCCGGCACCCGGCGAGAGCGGCAGCTTCGGGAAGGTGAAGAAGCAAGCTGTACAACACTGGGATTGTGTGCGCACCTTGCCAACTGATAGAAAACAGTACCTTTGCACTCTCCTGACTTTTCCAATCACAGGAACATTCGATTGGAAGCTGTTTTGGACAACTTTTCTTTTCTTCCTGCCAAACACTTGGCAGACATCCGTGCAACTTCTAGAACACGATGGGAGATGTTTTCTGTGCTGGCACAGTTTTTCCTAGCCAGACATAGTGGAAAAGCTTTTTGCCGAGGTGTAGATGAGAAGAGGAGCTAAAGACGAAGGTAGGATGCTCTCCGGAGGTAAGAGCCGCTGCCGGGCGTCTTTCGGCAGAAGCCGCGCTAAGGAGAGCCCTGTGAGAGGCACAATCGTCTTTGCGCGAAGAAGCCGCTTCTTGGGCTCCGGCAGCCGGCGAGAGCGGCAGCTTCGGGAAGGTGAAGAAGCAAGCTGTACAACACTGGGATTGTGTGCGCACCTTGCCAACTGATAGAAAACAGTACCTTTGCACTCTCCTGACTTTTCCAATCACAGGAACATTCGATTGGAAGCTGTTTTGGACAACTTTTCTTTTCTTCCTGCCAAACACTTGGCAGACATCCGTGCAACGTCTAGAACACGATGGGAGATGTTTTCTGTGCTGGCACAGTTTTTCCTAGCCAGACATAGTGGAAAAGCGTTTTGCTAAGATGTAGACGACAAGAGAGGCTAAAGAGTGGATGTTAGCAAATGACACCCATCTTCAAAAAAGGCAATTAAGAGGACTCGCCATAGTACAAACCAGCCAGCCTCTTTTTTATCCCCAGGAAGTTGATGAAGCAGCTCTTCCTGGAAATCCTTGCCAGGCACATGACAGATGACCAAATAATGTAGTTAGCATGATTTTTCAGGGGAATTTCATGCTGAACATCACTTTAAACTCCTCTGATGAATCAACTTGACTGGTAGATGAAGGGAATATTATCTGCCTGGGCTTCAGGGAGGTTTTTGACATACCTCTACATGGCATCACACATACATATGGAAGCAATAGTGCAAAGGGGAGGGAATCAGTGTCTTTTCAGTGATGCTGAGGGAAAAGACAAGAGGCAGTGGGCACACACTGAAATACAGGAGATTGCCTTTGAACATCAGTAAATGTTTCTTTACTGTCAGGGTGACTGAACCACGGCACAGACTGCCCAGAAAGATTGTGGAGCCTGGATCTTTGAAGACATTAAAAGTACACCCAGATAGAATCCTGGGCAAGAGGCTCTAGGTATCCTGGTTTAGGCAGGGGGGTTGGGCCTGGTTAGCCCCACCAACCCCTTCCACTCTCTTTCATTCTGTGCTAGTGAATTCTCTTCAAGATGCATTTCAAAGCGCTGGCATGACAAAGTTCTGTGCAGACAGAGATCCAAATGGACATGGCATCTAAGTTCCTTAAGCAGTGTTCAAGAAGAATGTAAAACTCTGGCACAAGTGTCTCTTCCCTAACTGAATCCCTTTCATGGGAAAATTCCCAGCTCTAGAAAGATCTTCTGATACGCATGCTTAAGACTGACACTGGCTGAGCAAATTTCTCCCTATGTATATCTAAGACCAGTTAGGATCTTCACCCAAAGTGCTGTCAACATAGTCACAGAATGCCTATTGTTAAGAAGTGACAGCTTCCATCAGAATGGCAGCTATTGGTCCACAAAATGGATTAATGGATGGGAATTATCTACGTGGGTTAAAAACAAAAATAAAGAGTTGGTCTTTATTTATCAATTTCATGGCAATATTGATAAGGGAAGAAAAAGATCTAAGTCCTTGACTTTCTGGACTCGAGGAAAGATTTTAAAAATTCCTTGTAAAAATGTATGATCACAATCAGACTATTGAAACCATTTTAGTTGGGAACAAAGTTCCAAAATTGTCTAGATAGTGGCAAAGAAGCCAAGAAAATAGGAAAGAAACAAAAAGAGAGCAAAAGAGTCAGCTTCAGTGTACAAGCTCGTTCTAGAAGTAGTCTGCTGGGAAAAGGAACCCCCAGCTAAATTTCCAATGTATTCCTGCGCTTGATTCAGTAACTGGTCAATGTAAAAACCAATCCTTTTGTACAACTTCTTCCAGCAACAAAAACTCCAACAGGTTGACACTACCATCATGCCTGTTCCAGACATATTTAAAAGAGAAATGATGATTTTCTTGAAAACCTACTTACATAAAAGTTGCAAGATGGTGGAGGGATTCCCACATCCTCCTTCCTCCATCTGGCTTGAAAGTATATTTGATAAAATATGCAACAAAGCACATGATTTATAAGGGAGAGTCAAATGGATGATTTGGGAATCGATCTCTTGTTGATAGTAAACTTCATATCCACTCGGTGTGACCTTTTTAAAACAAAATGTGGAGCTGAGGCATGAATCTGCCACAACAATTGTAAAGCAAACATACACACTCCCCTTCATATGCCCCCCCCTCCACACACACCTAGGCACACACAGAGATCAGCATAGCAGATCATGAACACCTTGGAAAAGACTGAAATGCTAAATGCCTCTCTTGATGGGCAAAAGAGCTGGTGCAGTAATTCAAATGCCTGGTACAAAAATTCTGTTTAATATTTAGCTCCTATTTAAAACACAGCTTTTCATTTCATTCTATTTACAGAATATTTTCATTTCATTTGTTTCTTTAAAATTACTTAGTTCTCACCTGTTGTATGTCTAGGAATATTTTCTTCCAAAAATAGAAAAAAATAGATGATATCTTTTCAGCAGAAAACATTGGTTGATACAATTTTAAACCATCATGATATGGAAGAATTCTTCTGTCCCTCTCGAAGGTGGAAGAAGCATTTGGATCACAGATCATCTACAATGAAATACTTGACATGTTTAAGATGCTTTCAATCAATTTTGATTGTCAATTGCTTATTTGTTGTAAACAGTAATTTTTCAGTGAAGGGAAAGTGTGTGTGGTATATCTACATGATATGTTCAAAGGCAGTTCCTACTAATGGCCAGGCTGAATTCCAGTAAATAATGTCCCGAATGATATTTTGCCGCCTTCTTTGGCACTTCATGAAATCTTACCCCGATGAAGTGCTGAAACACAGAGATTTTCTCTTAGAGAGTGTCTCATGTTGTAACCTATCCCATGGATTTTATGCTGTAATTCTTATCTCTTTTAAAATTTACTATCTTCTGTACAGTTTTCATGAAACTTTCTGTTACAGTAGTGAATAGCACAGATAAATGTCATTTTGTACAACTTTGAATTTACCCCAAGAGCTGAGAGAAAACTTGATCCTATACTTCAATCCGAGTTTCTTCTATAGTCCAACTTTGTTTCTCTACCATCAAGCTTCTCCTTTGTTGCTGCTCCAAGCCCCGTCCAGGGTGACCTTGAATACTTTCAGGGATGGGACACCCACAACTTCTCTGGGCAACCTGTTCCAGTGTTCCAGCACTCCCACAGTAAAAAAGGCCTTCCTTTCATCTAATATGTGTAGGAAATCATAAATCTAGGCATAGAAGCTTGGAGTGCAAATTTGAAATTCTTTGGATTTGAAGCACATTTTATATGAATACTGACTTACAGATGACTAAAAGATGTTGATGGGCATTTGAGCTGACAAGTTTTGAAAAAGTGCACGGAAATTAAAATTGAAACCACTAAAATTAAAAACTCCTTGCCATTTTCTTTTTCCTCTCCTATTCAAAATTGCATATGTCAGATATCAGTGCTTCATGCAAACCTCTCAGATGCTCTCAGAGAAAAAGCTTTTCTTTCAGACTAAGTTGCGGTTGACGTAGAACACTAGCAGGAGTGAAAGATTTTCTGGGCATCGGGGCAGCCCGTTCTCCTTGGATTTGTGTGCAGAATGCATTTTATCCAAACTGGAAAATAGATCCCAGCTCTGTTCTATTCATCATCCTTACTTCATCAGGCCAGAAGATTCTGTGAAAAGTAGCCTGTGGACCTTGAAGACAGCGCATGTGAACCAGATGAGAGGTGATAGAGAAGTTGAGGGAGAGAAGAAAGAGCATGAGGCTGAAACCAGAAAGTATTTCTCCACGTGATCATGGAAGATTGCAGGAGCCACTTGGTACTATCAAACCAGCCCAACTTGGCACTTGTGCCACCTTGGGTCTGGGAGCCATGTTGCATATCGTGCATTTTAAGGAGCCAGCTGGCCACACCCAGCCATATGCCCCCAAACACAAACCAAGGCCCTTTTCTCTGGCAAACAAAACTCAGCTGCCCTGCTTCTGGATGGCAGATTGCAGGAACCACTTGGTACTATCAAACCAGCCCAACTTGGCACTGGTGCCACCATGGGTCTGGTCACCATCCTGCCTATTGTAGCTTTTCAGGAGCCAGCCGGTCACTCTCAGCCATAGGCCCCCAAACACAAACCTCGGCCCGTTTCCCTGGCAAACAAAAGTAAGCTGCCCCGCTTCTGCATGGCAGATTGCAGGAGCTACTTAGTACTATCAAATCAGCCTGACTTGGCACAGGTGCCACCTTGGATCTGGGAACCATCCTGTGTATCGTGGATTTTCAGGGGCCAGCCGGCCACTCTCAGCCATATGCCCCCAAAAACAAACCACGGACCTTTACTCTGGCAAACAAAAATCAGCTGCCCCACTTCTGGATGGCAGATTGCAGGAGCCACTTGGGACTATCACACCAGCACAACATGGCACTGCTGCCACCTTGGATCTGGGAACAATCCTGCGTATCGTACATATTCAGGAACCAGCCGAACACTCCCAGCCACAGGCCCCCAAACACAAACAACGGCCCTTTTCTCTGGCAAACAAAACTCAACTGCCCCTCTTCTGGATGGCAAATTGCAGGATGCACTTGGTACTACAAAAAGAGCCCGACTTGGCAGTGGTGCCACCTTGGCTCTGGGAACCATCCTGTGTATCGAGCATTTTAAGGAGCCAGCCGGCAATTCCCAGCCGTATGCCCCAAAAAGAAACCATGGACCTTTTCTCTGGCAAAAAAAACTCAGCTGTCCCGCTTCTGGATGGCAGATTGCAGGAGTTACTTTGAACCATACAACCAGCCTTACTTGGCACTGGTGCCACCTTGGATCTGGGAACCATCCTGCCTATCGTTGATTTTCAGGGGCCAGCCGGCCACTCTCAGCCATAGGCCCCCAAACACAAACCACAGCCCTTTTCTCTAGCAAACAAAATTCAACTGCCCCGCTTCTGGATGGCAAATTGCAGGAGCCACTGGGTACTACAAAAACAGCCTGACTTGGCACTGGTGCCACCTTGCGTCTGGTTACCATGCGGCGTATCGTGCATTTTAAGGAGCCAGGTGGCCACTCCCAGCCATATGCCCCCAAACACAACCCACGGCCCTTTTCTCTGGCAAACAAAACTCAGCTGCCCCGCTTCTGGATGGCAGATTGCAGGAGACACTTGGTACTATCAAACCAGCCCGACTTGGCACTGGTGCCACCTTGGGTCTGGGAACCATCCTGCGTATTGTGGATTGTCAGGAGACAGCCGACCACTCTCGGCCACAGAGCCCAATCAAAAACAAAGGTCCGTTTCCCTGGCAAAAAAAACTCAGCTGCCCCGCTTCTGGATGGGAGATTGCAGGAGGCACTTGACACTGTCAAACGAGCCCCACTTGGCACTGGTGCCACCTTGGGTCTGGGAACCATGCTGCGTATCGTGGATTTTCAGGAGCCAGCCGGCCACTGCCAGCCACAGGCCCCCAAACACAAACCACAGCCTTTTTCTCTGGCAAACAAAACTCAGCTGCCCCGCTTCTGGATGGCAGATTGCAGGAGCCACTTGGTGTAATCAAACCAGCCCGACTTGGCACTGGTGCCACCTTGGGTCTGGGAACCATCCTGCGTATCGTGGATTCTAAGGAGCCAGCTGGCCACTCCCAGCCACAGGCCCCCAAACAAAATAAACGGCGCTGTTCCCTGGAAAACAAAACACGCCTGCCAAGTTTTTGATGGAGTTTGCAGGAGCCACTTGGTACTATCAAACCAGCCCGACTTGGCACTGGTGCCACTTTGGGTCTGGGAAACATCCTGCGTATCGTGGATTCTTAGGAGCCAGCCGGCCACTCCTAGCCACAGGCCCCCAAACAAAAACCTAGGCCTATTTCTCTGGCAAACAAAAGTAAGCTGCCCTGCTTCTGGATGGCAGATTGCAGGAGACACTTGGTACTATCAAACCAGCCCAACTTGGCACTGGTGCCACCTTGGGTCTGGGAACCATCCTGCGTATCGTGGATTCTAAGGAGCCAGCTGGCCATTCCCAGCCACAGGCCCCCAAACACAAACAACGGCGCTTTTCCCTGGAAAACAAAACTCGCCTGCCAACTTTTTGATGGCAGATTGCAGGAGACACTTGGTACTATCAAATCAGCCCAACTTGGCACTGGTGCCACCATGGGTCTGGTCACCATCCTGCCTATCGTAGCTTTTCAGGAGCCAGCCGGTCACTCCCAGCCATAGGCCCCCAGACAAAAACCTCGGCCCGTTTCCCTGGCAAACAAAAGTAAGCTGCCCCGCTTCTGGATGGCAGATTGCAGGACGCACTTGGTACTATCAAACCAGCCCAACTTGGAAATGGTGCCACCTTGGGTCTGGGAACCATCCTGCGTATCGTGGATTCTAAGGAGCCAGCCGGCCACTCCCAGCCACAGGCCCCCAAATACAAACAACGGCGCTTTTCCCTGGAAAACAAAACTCGCCTGCCAAATTTTTGATGGCAGATTGCAGGAGCCACTTGGTACTATCAAATCAGCCCAACTTGGCACTGGTGCCACCATGGATCTGGTCACCATCCTGCCTATCGTAGCTGTTCAGGTGCCAGCCGGTCACTCCCAGCCATAGGCCCCCGGACACAAACCTCGGCCCGTTTCCCTGGCAAACAAAAGTAAGCTGCCCCGCTTCTGGATGGCAGATTGCAGGAGCCACTTTGCACCATCAAACTGGCCCGACTTGTCACTGGTGCCACCTCAGGTCTGGGAACCCTCCTGCGTATCGTGGATTCCAATTAGCAAGACGGCCACTCCCAGCACAGGCCCCCAAACACAAACAACGGCGCTTTTCCCTGGAAAACAAAACTCGCCTGCCAACTTTTTGATGGCAGATTGCAGGAGCCACTTGGTACTATCAAACCAGCCCAACTTGGCACTGCTGACACCATGGGTCTGGTCACCTTCCTGCCTATCGTAGCTTTTCAGGAGCCAGCCGGTCACTCCCAGCCATAGGCCCCCAGACACAAAGCTCGGCCCGTTTCCCTGGCAAACAAAAGTAAGCTGCCCCGCTTCTGGATGGCAGATTTCAGGATCCACTTGTTATTATCAAACCAGCCCGACTTGGTACTGGTGCCACCTCTGGTCTGGGAACCATCCTGCGTATCGTGGATTCTAAGGAGCCAGCCGGCCACTCCCAGCCACAGGCCCCCAAAAAAAAACACCGGCGCTTTTCCCTGGAAAACAAAACTCGCCTGCCAACATTTTGATGGCAGATTGCAGGAACCACTTGGTACTATCAAACCAGCCCAACTTGGCACTGGTGCCACCTTGGGTCTGGGAACCATCCGGCGTATCGTGTGTTTAAAGGAGCCAGCCGGCCACTCCAGCCACAGGCCCGCAGACACAAACAACGGCGCTTTTCCCTGGAAAACAAAGCTTGCCTGCTGACTTTTGATGGCAGATTGCAGGAGCCACTTTGTACTTTGAAATCAGCCGAACATGGCTCTGGTGCCACCATGGGTCTGGTCACCATCCTGCCTATCGTAGCTTTTCAGGAGCCAGCCGGTCACTCCCAGCCATAGGCCCCCAGACACAAACCTCGGCCCGTTTCCCTGGCAAACAAAAGTAAGCTACCCCGCTTCTGGATGGCAGATTGCAGGACGCACTTGGTACTATCAAACCAGCCCAACTTATCACTGGTGCCACCTCAGGTCAGGGAACCATCCTGCGTATTGTGGATTCTAAGGAGCCAGCCGGCCACTCCCAGCCACAGGCCCCCAAACACAAACAACGGCGCTTTTCCCTGGAAAACAAAACTCGCCTGCCAACTTTTTGATGGCAGATTGCAGGAGCCACTTGGTACTATCAAACCAGCCCAACTTGGCACTGGTGCCACCATGGGTCTGGTCACCATCCTGCCTATCGTAGCTTTTCAGGAGCCAGGCGGTCACTCCCAGCCATAGGCCCCCAGACACAAACCTTGGCCCGTTTCCCTGGCAAACAAAAGTAAGCTGCCCCGCTTCTGGATGGCAGATTGCAGGACGCACTTGGTACTATCAAACCAGCCCGACTTGGCACTGGTGCTACCTCAGGTCTGGGAACCATACTGCGTATCGTGGAGTCTAAGGAGCCAGCCGGCCACTCCCAGCCTCAGGCCCCCAAACACAAACATCGGCGCTTTTCCCTGGAAAACAAAACTCGCCTGCCAACTTTTTGATGGCAGTTTGCCGGAGCCACTTGGTACTATCAAACCAGCCCAACTTGGCACTGGTGCCACCATGGGTCTGGTCACCATCCTGCCTATCGTAGCTTTTCAGGAGCCAGCCGGTCACTCCCAGCCATAGACCCCAGACACAAACCTCGGCCCGTTTCCCTGGCAAAAAAAAGTAAGCTGCCCCGCTTCTGGATGACAGATTGCAGGAGCCACTTTGCACCATCAAACTAGCCCGACTTGGCACTGGTGCCACCTCAGGTCTGGGAACCATCCTGCGTATCGTGGATTCTAAGGAGCCAGCCGGACACTCCCAGCCACAGGCCCTCAAACACAAACAGCGGCGCTTTTCCCTGGAAAACAAAACTCGCCTGCCAAATTTTGATGGCAGATTGCCGGAGCAACTTGGTACTATCAAACCAGCCCAACTTGGCACTGGTGCCACCATGGGTCTGGTCACCATCCTGCCTATCGTAGCTTTTCAGGAGCCAGCCGGTCACTCCAAGCCATAGGCCCCCAGACAAAACCTCGGCCATTTTCCCTGGCAAACAAAAGTAAGCCACCCCGCTTCTGGATGGCTGATTGCAGGAGCCACTTTGCAGCATCCAACTAGCCCGACTTGGCACTGGTGCCACGTCAGGTCTGGGAACCATCCTGCGTATCGTGGATTCCAATTATAAAGCCGGCCACTCCCAGCCACAGGCCCCCAAACACAAACAACGGCGCTTTCCCCTGGAAATCAAAACTCGCCTGCCAAATTTTTGATGGCAGATTGCAGGAGCCACTTGGTACTATCAAACCAGCCCAACTTGGCACTGGTGCCACCATGGGTCTGGTCACCATCCTGCCTATCGTAGCTTTTCAGGACCTAGACGGTCACTCGCAGCCATAGGCCCCCAGACACAAAGCTCGGCCCGTTTCCCTGGCAAACGAGTAAGCTGCCCCGCTTCTGGATGGCAGATTGCAGGAACCACTTGGTACTATCAAACCAGCCCAACTTGGCACTGGTGCCACCTCAGGTCTGGGAACCATCCTGCCTATCGTGGATTCGAAGGAGCCATCCGGCCACTCCCACCCACAGGCCCCCAAACACAAACAACGGCGCTTTTCCCTGGAAAACAAAACTCGCCTGCCAACTTTTTGATGGCGGATTGCAGGAGCCACTTGGTACTATCAAACCAGTCCAACTTGGCACTGGTGCCACCATGGATATGGTCACCATCCTGCCTATCGTAGCTTTTCAGGACCTAGCAGGTCACTCCCAGCCATAGGCCCCCAGACACAAAGCTCTGCCCGTTTTCCTGGCAAACAAAAGTAAGCTGTCCCGCTTCTGGATGGCAGATTGCAGGATCCACTAGGTATTATCAAACCTGCCCGACTTGGCACTGGTGCCACCTCTGGTCTGGGAACCATGCTGCGTATCGTGGATTCTAATTAGCCAGCCGGCCACTCCCACCCACAGGCGCCCAAACACAAACAACGGCGCTTTCCCCTGGAAAACAAAACTCGCCTGCCATCTTTTTGATGGCAGATTGCAGGAGCCACTTGGTACTATCAAACCAGCCCAACTTGGCACTGGTGCCACCATGGGTCTGGTCACCATCCTGCCTATCGTAGCTTTTCAGGAGCCAGCCTGTCACTCCAAGCCATAGGCCCCCAGACAAAAACCTCGGCCCGTTTCCCTGGCAAACAAAAGTAAGCTGCCCCGCTTCTGGATGGAAGATTGCAGGAGCCACTTGGTACTATAAAACCAGCCCTACTTGGCACTGGTGCCACCTCTGGTCTGGGAACCATGCTGCGTATCGTGGATTCTAAGGAGCCAGCCGGCCACTCCCAGCCACAGGCCCCCAAACACAAACAACGGCGCTTTTCCCTGGAAAACAAAACTCGCCTGCCAACTTTTTGATGGCAGATTGCAGGAGCCACTTGGTACTATCAAACCAGCCCAACTTGGCACTGATGCCACCTTGGGTCTGGTCACCATCCTGCCTATCGTAGCTTTTCAGGAGCCAGCCGGTCACTCCCAGCCATAGGCCCCCAGACACAAACCTCGGCCCGTTTCCCTGGCAAACAAAAGTAAGCTGCCCCGCTTCTGGACGGCAGATTGCAGGAAGAACTTGGTACTATGAAACCAGCCCAACTTGGCACTGGTGCCACCTTGGGTCTGGGAACCATCCTGCGTATCGTGGATTCTAAGGAGCCAGCCGGTCACTCCCAGCCACAGGCCCCCAAACACAAACAACGGCGCTTTTCCCTGGAAAACAAAACTGGCCTGCCAATATTTTGATGGCAGATTGCAGGAGCCACTTGGTACTATCAAATCAGCCCAACTTGGCACTGGTGCCACCATGGGTCTGGTCACCATCCTGCCTATCGTAGCTTTTCAGGAGCCAGCCGGTCCCTCCCTGCCATAGGCCCCCAGAGAAAAACCTCGGCCCGTTTCCCTGGCAAACAAAAGTAAGCTGCCCCGCTTCTGGATGGCAGATTGCAGGAGCCACTTTGCACCATCAAACTAGCCCGACTTGGCACTGGTGCCACCTCTGGTCTGGGAACCATGCTGCGTATCGTGGAGTCTAAGGAACCAGACGGCCACTCCAGCCACAGGCCCCCAGACACAAACAACGGCGCTTTTCCCTGGAAAACAAAACTCGCCTGCCAAGTTTTTGATGGCAGATTGCAGGAGCCACTTGGTACTATCAAACCAGCCCAACTTGGCACTGGTGCCACCATGGGTCTGGTCACCATCCTGCCTATCGTAGCTTTTCAGGAGCCAGCCGGTCACTCGCAGCCATAGGCCCCCAGACACAAAGCTCGGCCCGTTTCCCTGGCAAACAAAAGTAAGCTACCCCGCTTCTGGATGGCAGATTGCAGGAGCCACTTTGCACCATCAAACTAGCCCGACTTGGCACTGGTGCCACCTCTGGTCTGGGAATGAGCCTGGGTATGGTGGATTCTAAGGAGCCAGCCGGCCACTCCCAGCCACAGGCCCCCAAACACAAACAACGGCGCTTTCCCCTGGAATACAAAACTCGCCTGCCAACTTTTTGATGGCAGATTGCAGGAGCCACTTGGTACTATCCAACCAGCCCAACTTGGCACTGGTGCCACCATGGGTCTGGTCACCTTCCTGCCTATCGTAGCTTTTCAGGAGCCAGCCGGTCACTCCCAGCCATAGGCCCCCAGACACAAAGCTCGGCCCGTTTCCCTGGCAAACAAAAGTAAGCTGCCCCGCTTCTGGATGGCAGATTGCAGGAGCCACTTTACACCATCAAACTAGCCCGACTTGGCACTGGTGCCACCTCAGGTCTGGGAACCATGCTGCGTATCGTGGATTCTAATTAGCCAGCCGGTCAGTCCCTGCCATAGGCCCCCAAACACAAACAAGGGCGCTATTCACTGGAAAACAAAACTCGCCTGCCAAATTTTGATGGCAGATTGCCGGAGCCACTTGGTACTATCAAACCAGCCCAACTTGACAGTGGTGCCACCATGGGTCTGGTCACCATCCTGCCTATCGGCGCTTTTCAGGAGCCAGCCTGTCACTCCCAGCCATAGGCCCCCAGACAAAAACCTCGACCCGTTTCCCTGGCAAACAAAAGTAAGTTATCCCGCATGTGGATGGCAGATTTCAGGAGCCAGTTTTCTCCATCAAACCAGCAAAACTTGGCACTGGTACCACCACTGGTCTGGGAACCATCCTCCGTATCGTGGATTCTAAGGAGCCAGCCGGCCACTCCCAGCCACAGGCCCCCAAACACAAACAACGGCGCTTTTCCCTGGATAACAAACTCGCCTGCCAACTTTTTGATGGCAGATTGCAGGAGCCACTAGGTACTATCAAACCAGCCCAACTTGGCACTGGTGCCACCATGGGTCTGGTCACCATCCTGCCTATCGTAGCTTTTCAGGAGCCAACCGGTCACTCCCAGCCATAGGCCCTTAGACACAAACCTCGGCCCGTTTCCCTGGCAAACAAAAGTTAGCTGCCCCGCTTCTGGATGGCAGATTGCAGGACGCACTTGGTACTATCAAACCAGCCCGACTTGGCACTGGTGCCACGACAAGTCTGGGAACCATCCTGCGTATCGTGGATTCTAAGGAGCCAGCCGGCCACTCCCTGCCACAGGCACCCAAACACAAACAACGGCGCTTTTCCCTGGAAAACAAAACTCGCCTGCCAACTTTTTGATGGCGGATTGCAGGAGCCACTTGGTACTATCAAACCAGCCCAACTTGGCACTGGTGCCACCATGGATGTGGTCACCATCCTGCCTATCGTAGCTTTTCAGTACCTAGCAGGTCACTCCCAGCCATAGGCGCCCAGACACAAAGCTCGGCCCGTTTCCCTGGCAAACAAAATTAAGCTGCCCCGCTTCTGGATGGCAGATTGCAGGAGCCACTTCGCACCATCAAACTAGCCCGACTTGGCACTGGTGCCACCTCAGGTCTGGGAACCATGCTGCGTATCGTGGATTCTAATTAGCCATCCGGCCACTCCCACCCACAGGCCCCCAAACACAAACAACGGCGCTTTTCCCTGGAAAACAAAACTCGCCTGCCAAATTTTGATGGCAGATTGCCGGAGCCACTTGGTACTATCAAACCAGCCCAACTTGGCACTGGTGCCACCATGGGTCTGGTCACCATCCTGCCTATCGTAGCTTTTCAGGAGCCAGCCGGCAACTCCCTGCCACAGGCCCCCAAACACAAACAACGGCGCTTTTCCCTGGATAACAAAATTCGCCTGCCAATTTTTTGATGGCAGATTGCAGGAGCCACTTGGTACTATCAAATCAGCCCAACTTGGCACTGGTGCCACCATGGGTCTGGTCACCATACTGCCTATCGTAGCTTTTCAGGAGCCAGCCGGTCACTCCCAGCCATAGGCCCCCAGACACAAACCTCGGCCCGTTTCCCTGGCAAACAAAAGTAAGCTGCCCCGCTTCTGGATGGCAGATTGCAGGAGCCACTTGGTACTATCAAACCAGCCCAACTTGGCACTGGTGCCACCTCTGGTCTGGGAACCATGCTGAGTATCGTGGATTCTAAGGAGCCATCCGGCCACTCCCAGCCACAGGCCCCCAAACACAAACAACGGCGCTTTTCCCTGGAAAACAAAACTCGCCTGCCAAGTTTTTGATGGCAGATTGCAGGAGCCACTTGGTACTATCAAACCAGCCCAACTTGGCACTGGTGCCACCATGGGTCTGGTCACCATCCTGCCTATCGTAGCTTTTCAGGAGCCAGCCGGTCACTCCCAGCCATAGGCCCCCAGACACAAAGCTCGGCCCGTTTCCCTGGCAAGGAAAAGTAAGCTGTCCCGCTTCTGGATGGCAGATTGCAGGAGCCACTTTGCACCATCAAACTAGCCCGACTTGGCACTGTTGCCACCTCAGGTCTGGGAATGAGCCTGGGTATCGTGGATTCTAAGGAGCCAGCCGGCCACGCCCAGCCACAGGCCCCCAAACACAAACAACGGCGCTTTTCCCTGGAAAACAAAACTCGCCTGCCAACTTTTTGATGGCAGATTGCAGGAGCCACTTGGTACTATCAAACCAACCCCACTTGGCACTGGTGCCACCTTGGGTCTGGTCACCATCCTGCCTATCGTAGCTTTTCAGGAGCCAGCCGGTCACTCCCAGCCATAGGCCCCAGACACAAACCTCGGCCCGTTTCCCTGGCAAACAAAAGCAAGCTGCCCCGCTTCTGGATGGCAGATTGCAGGAGCCACTTTGCACCATCAAACTAGCCCGACTTGGCACTGGTGCCACCTCAGGTCTGGGAACCATGCTGCGTATCGTGGATTCTAATTAGCCATCCGGCCACTCCCAGCCACAGGCCCCCAAACAAAAACAACGGCGCTTTTCCCTGGAAAACAAAACTCGCCTGCCAAATTTTGATGGCAGATTGCCGGAGCCACTTGGTACTATCAAACCAGCCCACCTTGACACTGGTGCCACCATGGGTCTGGTCACCATCCTGCCTATCGTAGCTTTTCAGGAGCCAGCCGGTCACTCCCAGCCATAGGCCCCCAGACACAAACCTCGGCCCGTTTCCCTGGCAAACAAAAGTAAGCTGCCCCGCTTCTGGATGGCAGATTGCAGGAGCCACTTTTCACCATCAAACCAGCCCAACTTGGCACTGGTGCCACCTTTGGTCTGGGAACCATGCTGAGCATCGTGGATTCTAAGGAGCCAGCCGGCCACTCCCAGCCACAGGCCCCCAAACACAACAACGGCGCTTTTCCCTGGAAAACAAAACTCGCCTGCCAACTTTTTGATGGCAGATTGCAGGAGCCACTTGGTACTATCAAACCAGCCCAACTTGGCACTGGTGCCGTCATGGGTCTGGTCACCATCCTGCCTATCGTAGCTTTTCACGAGCCAGCCGGTCACTTCCAGGCTTAGGACCCCAGACACAAACCTCGGACCGTTTCCCTGGCAAACAAAAGTAAGCTGCCCCGCTTCTGGATGGCAGATTGCAGGAACCACTTGGTACTATCAAACCAGCCCAACTTGGCACTGGTGCCACCATGGGTCTGGGAACCATCCTGTGTATCGTGGATTCTAATTAGCCATCCGTCCACTCCAGGCGATAGGGCCCCAGGCACAAACAACGGCGCTTTTCCCTGGATAACAAACTCGCCTGCCAACTTTTTGATGGCAGATTGCAGGAGCCACTTGGTACTATCAAACCAGCCCAACTTGGCACTGGTGCCACCATGGGTCTGGTCACCATCCTGCCTATCGTAGCTTTTCAGGAGCCAGCCGGTCACTCCCAGCCATATGCCCCGAGACACAAACCTCGGCCCGTTTCCCTGGCAAACAAAAGTAAGCTACCCCACTTCTGGATGGCAGATTGCAGGACGCACTTGGTACTATCAAACCAGCCCAACTTGGCACTGGTGCCACGTCAAGTCTAGGAACCATCCTGCGTATCGTGGATTCTAAGGAGCCAGCCGGCCACTCCCAGCCATAGGCCCCCAAACAAAAACAACGGCGCTTTTCCCTGGTAAAGAAAACTTGCCTGCCAACTTTTTGATGGCAGATTGCAGGAGCCACTTGGTACTATCAAACCAGCCCAACTTGGCACTGGTGCCACCATGGGTCTGGTCACCATCCTGCCTATCGTAGCTTTTCAGGAGCCAGCCGGTCACTCCCAGCCATAGGCCCCCAGACACAAAGCTCGGCCCGTTTCCCTGGCAAACAAAAGTAAGCTGCCCCGCTTCTGGATGGCAGATTGCAGGAGCCACTTGGTACTATCAAACCAGCCCGACTTGGCACTGGTGCCACCTCTGGTCTGGGAACCATCCTGCGTATCGTGGATTCTAAGGAGCCAGCCGACCACTCCCAGCCACAGGCCGCCAAACACAAACAACGGCGCTTTTCCCTGGAAAACAAAACTCGCCTGCCAACTTTTTGATGGCAGATTGCAGGAGCCACTTGCTACTATCAAACCAGCCCAACTTGGCACTGGTGCCGCCATGGGTCTGGTCACCATCCTGCCTATCGTAGCTTTTCACGAGCCAGCCGGTCACTCCCAGCCATAGGCCCCCAGACAAAAACCTCGGCCCGTTTCCCTGGCAAACAAAAGTAAGCTGCCCCGCTTCTGGATGGCAGATTGTAGGACGCACTTGTTACTATCTAACCCGCCCGACTTGGCACTGGTGCCACCACTGGTCTGGGAACCATCCTGCGTATCGTGGATTCTAAAGAGCCAGCCGGCCACTCCCAGCCACAGGCACCCAAACACAAACAACGGCGCTTTTCCCTGGTTAACAAAACTCGCCTGCCAACTTTTTGATGGCAGATTGCAGGAGCCACTTGGTACTATCAAACCAGCCCAACTTGGCACTGGTGCCACCATGGGTCTGGTCACCATCCTGCCTATCGTAGCTTTTCAGGAGCCAGCCGGTCACTCCCAGCCATAGGCCCCCAGACAAAAACCTCGGCCCGTTTCCCTGGCAAACAAAAGTAAGCTGCCCCGCTTCTGGATGGCAGATTGCAGGAACCACTTGGTAGTATCAAACCAGCCCAACTTGGCACTGGTGGCACCTCTTGTCTGGGAACCATGCTGCGTATCGTGGTTTCTAAGGAGCCAGCCGGCCACTCCCAACCATAGACCCCCAGACACAAACCTCGGCCCGTTTCCCTGGAAAACAAAAGTAAGCTACCCCGATTCTGGATGGCAGATTGCAGGAGCCACTTGGTACTATCAAATCAGCCCAACTTGGCACTGGTGCCACCATGGGTCTGGTAAACATCCTGCCTATCGTAGCTTTTCAGGAGCCAGCCGGCCACTCTCAGCCATATGCCCCCAAAAACAAACCACGGCCCTTTTCTCTGGCAAACAAAACTCAACTGCCCCTCTTCTGGATGGCAAATTTTAGGACGCACTTTGTACTACGAAAACCGCCCGACGTGGCACTGGTGCCACCTTGTGTCAGGGAACCATCCTGCATATCGAGCTTTTTAAGGAGCCAGCCGGCCACACCCAGCCATAAACCCCCAAAAACAAACCACGGACCATTTCTCTTGGAAACAAAAATCCGCTGCCCCGCGTCTGGATGGCAGATTGCAGGAGCCACTTTGCACCATCAAACCAGCCCGACTTGGCACTGGTGCAACCTTGGGTCTGGGAACAATCCTGCATATCGTGGATTCTAAGGAGCCAGCCGGCCACTCCCAGCCACAGGCCCCCAAACACAAACAACGGCGCTTTTCCCTGGAAAACAAAATTCGCCTGCCAACTTTTTGATGGCAGATTGCAGGAGCCACTTGGTACTATCAAATCATCCCAACTTGGCACTGGTGCCACTCTGGGTCTGGGAACCATCCTGCCTATTGTAGCATTTCAGGAGCCAGCCGGTCACTCCCAGCCATAGGCCCCCAGACACAAACCTCGGACCGTTTCCCTGGCAAACAAAATTAAGCTGCCCCGATTCTGGATGGCAGATTGCAGGAGCCACTTGGTTGTGTCAAACCAGCCCGACTTGGCACTGGTGCCACCTTGGGTCTGGGAACCATCCTGCGTATCGTGGATTCTAAGCAGCCACCCGGCCACTCTGAGCCACAGGCCCCCAAACAAAAACTACGGCGCTTTTCCCTGGAAAACAAAACTCGCCTGCCAACTTTTTGATGGCAGATTTCAGGAGCCACTTGGTACTATCAAACCAGACCAACATTGGCACTGGTGCCACCACTGGTCTGGGAACCATCCTGCCTATCGTAGCTTTTCAGGAGCCAGCCGGTCACTCCCAGCCATAGACCCCCAGACACAAACCTCGGCCCGTTTCCCTGGCAAACAAAAGTAAGCTGCCCCGCTTTTGGATGGCAGATTGCAGGAGCCACGTTGCACCATCAAACCAGCCCCACTTGGCACTGGTGCCACCTTGGGTCTGGGAACAAGTTGGGCTGGTTTGATAGTACCAAGTGGCTCCTGCAATCTGCCATCCAGAAGCGGGACAGCTTACTTTTGTTTCCCAGGGAAACGGGCCGAGGTATTTGTCTGGGGGCCTATGGCTGGGAGTGACCGGCTGACTACTGAAAAGCTACGATAGGCAGGATGGTTACCAGACTCATGGTGCCACCAGTGCCAAGTCGGGCTGGTTTGATAATACTAAATAGCTCCTGCAATCTGCCATCCAGACGCGGGGCAGCGGATTTTTGTTTGCTGGAGGAAAGTTCCGTGGTTTTTTTTTTGGGGGTATATGACTGGACGTGGCCGGCTGGCTCCTTAAAAAGCTCTATACACAGGATTGTTCCCTGACCCAAGGTGGCATCAGTGCCAAGTCGGGCTGTTTTCGTAGTACCAAGTGCGTCCTGCAATTTGCCATCCAGAAGCGGGGCAGCCTACTTTTGTTTGCCAGGGAAACGTGCCGAGGTTTTTGTCTGGGGGCCTATGGCTGGGAGTGAGCGGCTGGCTCCTGAAAAGCTACGATAGGCAGGATGGTGACCAGACCCATGGTGGCACCAGTGCCAAGTTGGGCTGGTTTGATAGTACCAAGTGGCTCCTGCAATCTGCCATCAAGAAGTTGGCAGGCGAGTTTTGTTTTCCAGGGAAAAGCGCCGTTGTTTTTGTTTAGAGGCCTGTGGCTGGGAGTGGCCGCCTGTCCTCGTAGAATCTATGTTACGCAGCATGGTTCCCAGACCAGAGGTGGCACCAGGGCCAAGTCGGGCTGGTTTGTAAGTACCAACTGCATCCTGCAATCTGCCATCCAAAAGCGGGGCAGCTTACTTTTGTTTGCCAGGGAAACGGGCCGAGGTTTGTGTCCGGGGGCCTATGGCAGGGAGTGACCGGCTGGCTCCTGAAAAGCTACGATAGGCAGGATGTTTACCAGACCCATGGTGGCACCAGTGCCAAGTTGGGCTGATTTGATAGTACCAAGTGGCTCCTGCAATCTGCCATCCAGAATCGGGGTAACTTACTTTTGTTTTCCAGGGAAACGGGCCGAGGTTTGTGTCTGGGGGTCTATGGCTGGGAGTGACCGGCTGGCTCCTGAAAAGCTACGATAGGCAGGATGGTGACCAGACCAGAGGTGGCACCAGTGCCAAGTTGGGCTGGTTTGATAGTACCAAGTGGCTCCTGCAATCTGCCATCAAAAAGTTGGCAGGCGAGTTTTGGTTTCCAGGGAAAAGCACCGTTGTTTGTGTTTGGGGGCCTGTGGCTCAGAGTGGCCGGGTGGCTGCTTAGAATCCACGTTACGCAGGATGGTTCCCAGACCCAAGGTGGCACCAGTTCCAAGTCGGGCTGGTTTGACACAACCAAGTGGCTCCTGCAATCTGCCATCCAGAATCGGGGCAGCTTAATTTTGTTTGCCAGGGAAACGGTCCGAGGTTTGTGTCTGGGGGCCTATGGCTGGGAGTGACCGGCTGGCTCCTGAAATGCTACAATAGGCAGGATGGTTCCCAGACCCATAGTGGCACCAGTGCCAAGTTGGGATGATTTGATAGTACCAAGTGGCTCCTGCAATCTGCCATCAAAATGCTGGCAGGCGAATTTTGTTTTCCAGGGAAAAGCGCCGTTGTTTTTGTTTGGGGGCCTATGGCAGGGAGTGGCCGGCTGGCTCCTTAGAATCCACGATATGCAGGATTGTTCCCAGACCCAAGGTGGCACCAGTGCCAAGTCGGGCTGGTTTGATGGTGCAAAGTGGCTCCTGCAATCTGCCATCCAGACGCGGGGCAGCGGATTTTTGTTTCCAAGAGAAATGGTCCGTGGTTTGTTTTTGGGGGTATATGGCTGGGCGTGGCCGGCTGGCTCCTTAAAAAGCTCGATATGCAGGATGGTTCCCTGACACAAGGTGGCACCAGTGCCACGTCGGGCGGTTTTCGTAGTACAAAGTGCGTCCTAAAATTTGCCATCCAGAAGAGGGGCAGTTGAGTTTTGTTTGCCAGAGAAAAGGGCCGTGGTTTGTTTTTGGGGGCATATGGCTGAGAGTGGCCGGCTGGCCCCTGAAAATCCACGATAGGCAGGATGGTTCCCAGACCAGAGGTGTCACCAGTGCCAAGTCGGGCTGGTTTGATAGTACTAAGTAGCTCCTGCAATCTGCCATGCAGAAGCGGGGCAGCTTACTTTTGTTTGCCAGGGAAACGGGCCGAGGTTTGTGTCTGGGGGCCTATGGCTGGGAGTGGCCGGCTGGCTCCTGAAAAGCTACGATAGGCAGGATGGTGACCAGACCCATGGTGGCACCAGTGCCAAGTTGGGCTGGTTTGATAGTACCAAGTGGCTCCTGCAATCTGCCATCAAAAAGTTGGCAGGCGAGTTTTGTTTTCCAGGGAAAAGCGCCGTTGTTTGTGTTTGGGGGCCTGTGGCTGGGAGTGGCCAGCTGGCTCCTTAGAACCCACGATAGGCAGGATGTTTCCCAGACCTGAGTTGGCACCAGTGCCAAGTTGGGCTGGTTTGATGGTACCAAGTGGCTCCTGCAATCTGCCATCCAGAAGCGGGGCAGCTTACTTTTGTTTGCCAGGGAAACGGGCCGAAATATTTGTCTGGGGGCCTCTGGCTGGGGGTGGCTGGCTGGCTCCTGAAAAGCTACGATAGGCAGGATGGTGACCAGACCCATGGTGGCACCAGTGCCAAGTTGGGCTGGTTTGATAATACCAAGTGGCTCCTGCAATCTGCCATCAAAAGTTTGGCAGGCGAGTTTTGTTTTCCAGGGAAAAGCACCGTTGTGTGTGTTTTGGGGCCTGTGGCTGGGAGTGGCCAGCTGGCTCCTTAGAATCCACGATACGCCGGATGGTTCCCAGACCCAAGGTGGCATCAGTGCCAAGTCGGGCTGGTTTGTTAGTACCAAGTGGTTCCTGCAATCTGCCATCCAGAAGCGGGGCAGCTGAATTTTGTTTGCCAGACAAAAAGGCTGTTGTTTGTGTTTCGGGGCCTGTGGCTGGCAGTGGCCGGCTGGCTCCTGAAAATCCATGATACGCAGCATGGTTCCCAGACCCAAGGTGGCATCAGTGCCAAGTAGGGCTGGTTTCATAGTACCCAGTGGCTCCTGCAATCTCCCATCCAGAAGCGGGGCAGCTGAGTTTTGTTTGCCTGTGAAACGGGCCGTTGTTTTTAATTGGGGTCTGTGGCCGAGAGTGTTCGGCTGGCTCCTGACAACCCACAATACGCAGGATGGTTCCCAGACCCAAGGTGGCACCAGTGCCAAGTCGGGCTGGTTTGATAGTACCAAGTGGCTCCTGCAATCTGCCATCCAGAAGCGGTGCAGTTGAGTTTTGTTTGCCAGAGAAAAGGGCCGTGGGTTGTGTTTGGGGGCATATGGCTGGGAGTGGCCGGCTGTCTCATTAAAAAGATCGATACGCAGGATGGTTCCCAGACCCAAGGGGGCACCAGTGCCAAGTCGGGCTGTTTTTATAGTACCAAGTGCGTCCTGCAATTTGCCATCCAGAAGAGGGGCAGTTGAGTTTTGTTTGCCAGAGAATAGCGCCGTTGTTTGTGTTTGGGGGCTTGTGGCTCGTAGTGGCCGACTGGCGCCTTAGAATCTGTGTTACGCAGCATGGTTCCCAGACCCAAGGTGGCACCAGTGCCAAGTTGGGCTGGTTTGATAGTACCAAGTGGTCCTGCAATCTGCCATCCAGAAGCGGGGTAGCTTACTTTTGTTTGCCAGGGAAACGGGCCGAGGTTTGTGACTGGGGACCTATGGCTGGGAGTGACCGGCTGGCTCCTGGAAAGCTACGATAGGCAGGATGGTTACCAGACCCATGGTGGCACCAGTGCCAAGTTGGGCTGGTTTGATAGTACCAAGTGGCTCCTGCAATCTGCCATCAAAAAGTTGGCAGGCGAGTTTTGTTTTCCAGGGAAAAGCGACATTGTTTGTATTTGGGGGCCTGTGGCTGGGAGTGACCGGCTGGCTCCTTAGACTCCACGATACGCAGGATGGTTCCCAGACCCAAGGTGGCACCAGTGCCAAGTCGGGCTGGTTTGATACTACCAAGTGCGTCCTGCAATCTGCCATCCAGAAGCGGGGCAGCTTAATTTTGTTTGCCAGGGAAACGGGCCGTGGGTTTTGTTTGGGGGCATATAGCTGAGAGTGGCCGGCTGGCTCCTGAAAATCCACGCTAGGCAGCATGGTTCCCAGATGCAATGTGGCACCAGTGCCAAGTCGGGCTGGTTTGATGGTGCAAAGTGGCTCCTGCAATCTGCCATCCAGAAGCGAGGCAGCTGATTTTTGTTTGCCAGAGGAAAATTCCGTGGATTGTTTTTGGGGGCATATTGCTGGGAGTGGCCGGCTGGCTCCTTAAAATGCTCGATACGCATGATGATTCCCAGGCCCAAGGTGTCACCACTACCAAGTCGGCCTGCGGTTTTAGTATCAAGTTCATCCTGCAATTTGCCATCCAGAAGAGGGGCAGTTGAGTTTTGTTTGCCAGAGAAACGGGCCGAGGTTTCTGTTTGGGGACATATGGCTGAGAGCGGCCGGCTGGCCCCTGAATATCCACGATACAGAGCATGGTTCCCAGATCCAAGGTGGCACCAGTGCCAAGTTGGGCTGGTTTGATAGTACCAAGTGTCTCCTGCAATCTGCCATCCAGAAGCAGGGCAGCTTACTTTTGTTTGCCAGAGAAATAGGCCTAGGTTTTTGTTTGGGGGCCTGTGGCTAGGAGTGGCCGGCTGGCTCCTTAGAATCCACGATACGCAGGATGGTTCCCAGACCCAAGGTGGCACCAGTGCCAAGTCGGGCTGGTTTGATAGTACCAAGTGGCTCCTGCAAACTCCATCAAAAAGTTGGCAGGCGTGTTTTGTTTTCCAGGGAACAGCGCCGTTGATTTTGTTTGGGGGCCTGTGGCTAGGAGTGGCCGGCTGGCTCCTTAGAATCCACGATACGCAGGATGGTTCCCAGACCCAAGGTGGCACCAGTGCCAAGTCGGGCTGGTTTGATTACACCAAGTGGCTCCTGCAATCTGCCATCCAGAAGTGAGGCAGCTAAGTTTTGTTTGCGAGAAAAAAGGGCCGTGGTTTTTGTTGGGGGCCTGTGGCTGGGAGTAGCCGGCTGGCTCCTTAAAATCCACGATAGGCAGGATGGTTCCCAGACCCAAGGTGGCACCAGTGCCAAGTCGGGCTGGTTTGATAGTACCAAGTGGCTCCTGCAATCTGCCATCCAGAAGCGGGGCAGCTGAGTTTTGTTTGCCAGAGAAAAAGGCTGTGGTTTGTGTTTGGGGGCCTGTGGCTGGCAGTGGCCGGCTGGCTCCTGAAAATCCACGATACGCAGCATGGTTCCCAGACCCAAGGTGGCACCAGTGCCAAGCGGGGCTCGTTTGACAGTGTCAAGTGCCTCCTGCAATCTCCCATCCAGAAGCGGGGCAGCTGAGTTTTTTTTGCCAGGGAAACGGACCTTTGTTTTTGATTGGGCTCTGTGGCCGAGAGTGGTCGGCTGTCTCCTGACAATCCACAATACGCAGGATGGTTCCCAGACCCAAGGTGGCACCAGTGCCAAGTCGGGCTGGTTTGATAGTACCAAGTGTCTCCTGCAATCTGCCATCCAGAAGCGGGGCAGCTGAGTTTTGTTTGCCAGAGAAAAGGGCCGTGGGTTGTGTTTGGGGGCATATGGCTGGGAGTGGCCACCTGGCTCCTTAAAATGCACGATACGCCGCATGGTAACCAGACGCAAGGTGGCACCAGTGCCAAGTCAGGCTGTTTTTGTAGTACCCAGTGGCTCCTGCAATTTGCCATCCAGAAGCGGGGCAGTTGAATTTTGTTTGCTAGAGAAAAGGGCTGTGGTTTGTGTTTGGGGGCCTATGGCTGAGAGTGGCCGGCTGGCCCCTGAAAATCAACGATAGGCAGGATGGTTCCCAGATCCAAGGTGGCACCAGTGCCAAGTAAGGCTGGTTGTATGGTTCAAAGTAACTCCTGCAATCTGCCATCCAGAAGCGGGACAGCTGAGTTTTTTTTGCCAGAGAAAAGGTCCATGGTTTCTTTTTGGGGCATACGGCTGGGAATTGCCGGCTGGCTCCTTAAAATGCTCGATACGCAGGATGGTTCCCAGAGCCAAGGTGGCACCACTGCCAAGTCGGGCTCTTTTTGTAGTACCAAGTGCGTCCTGCAATTTGCCATCCAGAAGAGGGGCAGTTGAGTTTTGTTTGCCAGAGAAAAGGGCCGTTGTTTGTGTTTGGGGGCCTGTGGCTGGGAGTGTTCGGCTGGTTCCTGAATATGTACGATACGCAGGATTGTTCCCAGATCCAAGGTGGCAGCAGTGCCATGTTGTGCTGGTGTGATAGTCCCAAGTGGCTCCTGCAATCTGCCATCCAGAAGTGGGGCAGCTGATTTTTGTTTGCCAGAGAAAAGGTCCGTGGTTTGTTTTTGGGGGCATATGGCTGAGAGTGGCCGGCTGGCCCCTGAAAATCCACGATACACAGGATGGTTCCCAGATCCAAGGTGGCACCTGTGCCAAGTCGGGCTGATTTGATAGTACTAAGTAGCTCCTGCAATCTGCCATCCAGAAGCGGGGCAGCTTACTTTTGTTTGCCAGGGAAACGGGCCGAGGTTTGTGTTTGGGGGCCTATGGCTGAGAGTGACCGGCTGGCTCCTGAAAAGCTACGATAGGCAGGATGGTGACCAGACCCATGGTGGCACCAGTGCCAAGTTGGGCTGGTTTGATAGTACCAAGTGGTTCCTGCAATCTGCCATCCAGAAGCAGGGCAGCTGAGTTTTGTTTGCCAGAGAAAAGGGCCTTGGTTTGTGTTTGGGGGCATATGGCTGGGTGTGGCCAGCTGGCTCCTTAAAATGCACGATATGCAACATGGCTCCCAGACCCAAGGTGGCACAAGTGCCAAGTTGGGCTGGTTTGATAGTACCAAGTGGCTCCTGCAATCTTCCATGATCACGTGGAGAAATACTTTCTGGTTTCAGCCTCATGCTCTTTCTTCTCTCCCTCAACTTCTCTATCACCTCTCATCTGGTTCACATGCGCTGTCTTCAAGGTCCACAGGCTACTTTTCACAGAATCTTCTGGCCTGATGAAGTAAGGATGATGAATAGAACAGAGCTGGGATCTATTTTCCAGTTTGGATAAAATGCATTCTGCACACAAATCCAAGGAGAACGGGCTGCCCCGATGCCCAGAAAATCTTTCACTCCTGCTAGTGTTCTATGTCAACCGCAACTTAGTCTGAAAGAAAAGCTTTTTCTCTGAGAGCATCTGAGAGGTTTGCATGAAGCACTGATATCTGACATATGCAATTTTGAATAGGAGAGGAAAAAGAAAATGGCAAGGAGTTTTTAATTTTAGTGGTTTCAATTTTAATTTCCGTGCACTTTTTCAAAACTTGTCAGCTCAAATGCCCATCAACATCTTTTAGTCATCTGTAAGTCAGTATTCATATAAAATGTGCTTCAAATCCAAAGAATTTCAAATTTGCACTCCAAGCTTCTATGCCTAGATTTATGATTTCCTACACATATTAGATGAAAGGAAGGCCTTTTTTACTGTGGGAGTGCTGGAACACTGGAACAGGTTGCCCAGAGAAGTTGTGGGTGTCCCATCCCTGAAAGTATTCAAGGTCACCCTGGACGGGGCTTGGAGCAGCAACAAAGGAGAAGCTTGATGGTAGAGAAACAAAGTTGGACTATAGAAGAAACTCGGATTGAAGTATAGGATCAAGTTTTCTCTCAGCTCTTGGGGTAAATTCAAAGTTGTACAAAATGACATTTATCTGTGCTATTCACTACTGTAACAGAAAGTTTCATGAAAACTGTACAGAAGATAGTAAATTTTAAAAGAGATAAGAATTACAGCATAAAATCCATGGGATAGGTTACAACATGAGACACTCTCTAAGAGAAAATCTCTGTGTTTCAGCACTTCATCGGGGTAAGATTTCATGAAGTGCCAAAGAAGGCGGCAAAATATCATTCGGGACATTATTTACTGGAATTCAGCCTGGCCATTAGTAGGAACTGCCTTTGAACATATCATGTAGATATACCACACACACTTTCCCTTCACTGAAAAATTACTGTTTACAACAAATAAGCAATTGACAATCAAAATTGATTGAAAGCATCTTAAACATGTCAAGTATTTCATTGTAGATGATCTGTGATCCAAATGCTTCTTCCACCTTCGAGAGGGACAGAAGAATTCTTCCATATCATGATGGTTTAAAATTGTATCAACCAATGTTTTCTGCTGAAAAGATATCATCTATTTTTTTCTATTTTTGGAAGAAAATATTCCTAGACATACAACAGGTGAGAACTAAGTAATTTTAAAGAAACAAATGAAATGAAAATATTCTGTAAATAGAATGAAATGAAAAGCTGTGTTTTAAATAGGAGCTAAATATTAAACAGAATTTTTGTACCAGGCATTTGAATTACTGCACCAGCTCTTTTGCCCATCAAGAGAGGCATTTAGCATTTCAGTCTTTTCCAAGGTGTTCATGATCTGCTATACTGATCTCTGTGTGTGCCTAGGTGTGTGTGGAGGGGGGGGCATATGAAGGGGAGTGTGTATGTTTGCTTTACAATTGTTGTGGCAGATTCATGCCTCAGCTCCACATTTTGTTTTAAAAAGGTCACACCGAGTGGATATGAAGTTTACTATCAACAAGAGATCGATTCCCAAATCATCCATTTGACTCTCCCTTATAAATCATGTGCTTTGTTGCATATTTTATCAAATATACTTTCAAGCCAGATGGAGGAAGGAGGATGTGGGAATCCCTCCACCATCTTGCAACTTTTATGTAAGTAGGTTTTCAAGAAAATCATCATTTCTCTTTTAAATATGTCTGGAACAGGCATGATGGTAGTGTCAACCTGTTGGAGTTTTTGTTGCTGGAAGAAGTTGTACAAAAGGATTGGTTTTTACATTGACCAGTTACTGAATCAAGCGCAGGAATACATTGGAAATTTAGCTGGGGGTTCCTTTTCCCAGCAGACTACTTCTAGAACGAGCTTGTACACTGAAGCTGACTCTTTTGCTCTCTTTTTGTTTCTTTCCTATTTTCTTGGCTTCTTTGCCACTATCTAGACAATTTTGGAACTTTGTTCCCAACTAAAATGGTTTCAATAGTCTGATTGTGATCATACATTTTTACAAGGAATTTTTAAAATCTTTCCTCGAGTCCAGAAAGTCAAGGACTTAGATCTTTTTCTTCCCTTATCAATATTGCCATGAAATTGATAAATAAAGACCAACTCTTTATTTTTGTTTTTAACCCACGTAGATAATTCCCATCCATTAATCCATTTTGTGGACCAATAGCTGCCATTCTGATGGAAGCTGTCACTTCTTAACAATAGGCATTCTGTGACTATGTTGACAGCACTTTGGGTGAAGATCCTAACTGGTCTTAGATATACATAGGGAGAAATTTGCTCAGCCAGTGTCAGTCTTAAGCATGCGTATCAGAAGATCTTTCTAGAGCTGGGAATTTTCCCATGAAAGGGATTCAGTTAGGGAAGAGACACTTGTGCCAGAGTTTTACATTCTTCTTGAACACTGCTTAAGGAACTTAGATGCCATGTCCATTTGGATCTCTGTCTGCACAGAACTTTGTCATGCCAGTGCTTTGAAATGCATCTTGAAGAGAATTCACTAGCACAGAATGAAAGAGAGTGGAAGGGGTTGGTGGGGCTAACCAGGCCCAACCCCCCTGCCTAAACCAGGATACCTAGAGCCTCTTGCCCAGGATTCTATCTGGGTGTACTTTTAATGTCTTCAAAGATCCAGGCTCCACAATCTTTCTGGGCAGTCTGTGCCGTGGTTCAGTCACCCTGACAGTAAAGAAACATTTACTGATGTTCAAAGGCAATCTCCTGTATTTCAGTGTGTGCCCACTGCCTCTTGTCTTTTCCCTCAGCATCACTGAAAAGACACTGATTCCCTCCCCTTTGCACTATTGCTTCCATATGTATGTGTGATGCCATGTAGAGGTATGTCAAAAACCTCCCTGAAGCCCAGGCAGATAATATTCCCTTCATCTACCAGTCAAGTTGATTCATCAGAGGAGTTTAAAGTGATGTTCAGCATGAAATTCCCCTGAAAAATCATGCTAACTACATTATTTGGTCATCTGTCATGTGCCTGGCAAGGATTTCCAGGAAGAGCTGCTTCATCAACTTCCTGGGGATAAAAAAGAGGCTGGCTGGTTTGTACTATGGCGAGTCCTCTTAATTGCCTTTTTTGAAGATGGGTGTCATTTGCTAACATCCACTCTTTAGCCTCTCTTGTCGTCTACATCTTAGCAAAACGCTTTTCCACTATGTCTGGCTAGGAAAAACTGTGCCAGCACAGAAAACATCTCCCATCGTGTTCTAGAAGTTGCACGGATGTCTGCCAAGTGTTTGGCAGGAAGAAAAGAAAAGTTGTCCAAAACAGCTTCCAATCGAATGTTCCTGTGATTGGAAAAGTCAGGAGAGTGCAAAGGTACTGTTTTCTATCAGTTGGCAAGGTGCGCACACAATCCCAGTGTTGTACAGCTTGCTTCTTCACCTTCCCGAAGCTGCCGCTCTCGCCGGCTGCCGGAGCCCAAGAAGCGGCTTCTTCGCGCAAAGACGATTGTGCCGCTCACAGGGCTCTCCTTAGCGCGGCTTCTGCCGAAAGACGCCCGGCAGCGGCTCTTACCTCCGGAGAGCATCCTACCTTCGTCTTTCGCGTCTTTTGTAGTCTACATCTTAGCAAAACGCTTTTCCACTATGTCTGGCTAGGAAAAACTGTGCCAGCACAGAAAACATCTCCCATCGTGTTCTAGAAGTTGCACGGATGTCTGCCAAGTGTTTGGCAGGAAGAAAAGAAAAGTTGTCCAAAACAGCTTCCAATCGAATGTTCCTGTGATTGGAAAAGTCAGGAGAGTGCAAAGGTACTATTTTCTATCAGTTGGCAAGGTGCGCACACAATCCCAGTGTTGTACAGCTTGCTTCTTCACCTTCCCGAAGCTGCCGCTCTCGCCGGCTGCCGGAGCCCAAGAAGCGGCTTCTTCGCGCAAAGACGATTGTGCCGCTCACAGTGCTCTCCTTAGCGCGGCTTCTGCCGAAAGACGCCCGGCAGCGGCTCTTACCTCCGGAGAGCATCCTACCTTCGTCTTTCGCGTCTTTTGTAGTCTACATCTTAGCAAAACGCTTTTCCACTATGTCTGGCTAGGAAAAACTGTGCCAGCACAGAAAACATCTCCCATCGTGTTCTAGAAGTTGCACGGATGTCTGCCAAGTGTTTGGCAGGAAGAAAAGAAAAGTTGTCCAAAACAGCTTCCAATCGAATGTTCCTGTGATTGGAAAAGTCAGGAGAGTGCAAAGGTACTGTTTTCTATCAGTTGGCAAGGTGCGCACACAATCCCAGTGTTGTACAGCTTGCTTCTTCACCTTCCCGAAGCTGCCGCTCTCGCCGGCTGCCGGAGCCCAAGAAGCGGCTTCTTCGCGCAAAGACGATTGTGCCGCTCACAGTGCTCTCCTTAGCGCGGCTTCTGCCGAAAGACGCCCGGCAGCGGCTCTTACCTCCGGAGAGCATCCTACCTTCGTCTTTCGCGTCTTTTGTAGTCTACATCTTAGCAAAACGCTTTTCCACTATGTCTGGCTAGTAAAAACTGTGCCAGCACAGAAAACATCTCCCATCGTGTTCTAGAAGTTGCACGGATGTCTGCCAAGTGTTTGGCAGGAAGAAAAGAAAAGTTGTCCAAAACAGCTTCCAATCGAATGTTCCTGTGATTGGAAAAGTCAGGAGAGTGCAAAGGTACTGTTTTCTATCAGTTGGCAAGGTGCGCACACAATCCCAGTGTTGTACAGCTTGCTTCTTCACCTTCCCGAAGCTGCCGCTCTCGCCGGCTGCCGGAGCCCAAGAAGCGGCTTCTTCGCGCAAAGACGATTGTGCCGCTCACAGTGCTCTCCTTAGCGCGGCTTCTGCCGAAAGACGCCCGGCAGCGGCTCTTACCTCCGGAGAGCATCCTAGCTTCGTCTTTCGCGTCTTTTGTAGTCTACATCTTAGCAAAACGCTTTTCCACTATGTCTGGCTAGGAAAACCCGTGCCAGCACAGAAAACATCTCCCATCGTTTTCTAGAAGTTGCACGGATGTCTGCCAAGTGTTTGGCAGGAAGAAAAGAAAAGTTGTCCAAAACAGCTTCCAATCGAATGTTCCTGTGATTGGAAAAGTCAGGAGAGTGCAAAGGTACTGTTTTCTATCAGTTGGCAAGGTGCGCACACAATCCCAGTGTTGTACAGCTTGCTTCTTCACCTTCCCGAAGCTGCCACTCTCAGGAGGTAAGAGCCGCTGCCGGGCGTCTTTCGGCAGAAGCTGCGCTAAGGAGAGCACTGTGAGCGGCACAATCGTCTTTGCGCGAAAAAGCCGCTTCTTGGGCTCCGGCAGCCGGCGAGAGCGGCAGCTTCGGGAAGGTGAAGAAGCAAGCTGTACAACACTGGGATTGTGTGCGCACCTTGCCAATTGATAGAAAACAGTACCTTTGCACTCTCCTGACTTTTCCAATCACAGGAACATTCGATTGGAAGCTGTTTTGGACAACTTTTCTTTTCTTCCTGCCAAACACTTGGCAGACATCCGTGCAACTTCTAGAACACGATGGGAGATGTTTTCTGTGCTGGCACAGTTTTTCCTAGCCAGACATAGTGGAAAAGCGTTTTGCTAAGATGTAGACTACAAAAGACGCGAAAGACGAAGGTAGGATGCTCTCCGGAGGTAAGAGCCGCTGCCGGGCGTCTTTCGGCAGAAGCCGCGCTAAGGAGAGCCCTGTGAGCGGCACAATCGTCTTTGCGCGAAGAAGCCGCTTCTTGGGCTCCGGCAGCCGGCGAGAGCGGCAGCTTCGGGAAGGTGAAGAAGCAAGCTGTACAACACTGGGATTGTGTGCGCACCTTGCCAACTGATAGAAAACAGTACCTTTGCACTCTCCTGACTTTTCCAATCACAGGAACATTCGATTGGAAGCTGTTTTGGACAACTTTTCTTTTCTTCCTGCCAAACACTTGGCAGACATCCGTGCAACTTCTAGAACACGATGGGAGATGTTTTCTGTGCTGGCACAGTTTTTCCTAGCCAGACATAGTGGAAAAGCGTTTTGCTAAGATGTAGACTACAAAAGACGCGAAAGACGAAGGTAGGATGCTCTCCGGAGGTAAGAGCCGCTGCCGGGCGTCTTTCGGCAGAAGCCGCGCTAAGGAGAGCACTGTGAGCGGCACAATCGTCTTTGCGCGAAGAAGCCGCTTCTTGGGCTCCGGCAGCCGGCGAGAGCGGCAGCTTCGGGAAGGTGAAGAAGCAAGCTGTACAACACTGGGATTGTGTGCGCACCTTGCCAACTGATAGAAAACAGTACCTTTGCACTCTCCTGACTTTTCCAATCACAGGAACATTCGATTGGAAGCTGTTTTGGACAACTTTTCTTTTCTTCCTGCCAAACACTTGGCAGACATCCGTGCAACTTCTAGAACACGATGGGAGATGTTTTCTGTGCTGGCACAGTTTTTCCTAGCCAGACATAGTGGAAAAGCGTTTTGCTAAGATGTAGACTACAAAAGACGCGAAAGACGAAGGTAGGATGCTCTCCGGAGGTAAGAGCCGCTGCCGGGCGTCTTTCGGCAGAAGCCGCGCTAAGGAGAGCACTGTGAGCGGCACAATCGTCTTTGCGCGAAGAAGCCGCTTCTTGGGCTCCGGCAGCCGGCGAGAGCGGCAGCTTCGGGAAGGTGAAGAAGCAAGCTGTACAACACTGGGATTGTGTGCGCACCTTGCCAACTGATAGAAAATAGTACCTTTGCACTCTCCTGACTTTTCCAATCACAGGAACATTCGATTGGAAGCTGTTTTGGACAACTTTTCTTTTCTTCCTGCCAAACACTTGGCAGACATCCGTGCAACTTCTAGAACACGATGGGAGATGTTTTCTGTGCTGGCACAGTTTTTCCTAGCCAGACATAGTGGAAAAGCGTTTTGCTAAGATGTAGACTACAAAAGACGCGAAAGACGAAGGTAGGATGCTCTCCGGAGGTAAGAGCCGCTGCCGGGCGTCTTTCGGCAGAAGCCGCGCTAAGGAGAGCCCTGTGAGCGGCACAATCGTCTTTGCGCGAAGAAGCCGCTTCTTGGGCTCCGGCAGCCGGCGAGAGCGGCAGCTTCGGGAAGGTGAAGAAGCAAGCTGTACAACACTGGGATTGTGTGCGCACCTTGCCAACTGATAGAAAACAGTACCTTTGCACTCTCCTGACTTTTCCAATCACAGGAACATTCGATTGGAAGCTGTTTTGGACAACTTTTCTTTTCTTCCTGCCAAACACTTGGCAGACATCCGTGCAACTTCTAGAACACGATGGGAGATGTTTTCTGTGCTGGCACAGTTTTTCCTAGCCAGACATAGTGGAAAAGCGTTTTGCTAAGATGTAGACTACAAAAGACGCGAAAGACGAAGGTAGGATGCTCTCCGGAGGTAAGAGCCGCTGCCGGGCGTCTTTCGGCAGAAGCCGCGCTAAGGAGAGCCCTGTGAGCGGCACAATCGTCTTTGCGCGAAGAAGCCGCTTCTTGGGCTCCGGCAGCCGGCGAGAGCGGCAGCTTCGGGAAGGTGAAGAAGCAAGCTGTACAACACTGGGATTGTGTGCGCACCTTGCCAACTGATAGAAAACAGTACCTTTGCACTCTCCTGACTTTTCCAATCACAGGAACATTCGATTGGAAGCTGTTTTGGACAACTTTTCTTTTCTTCCTGCCAAACACTTGGCAGACATCCGTGCAACTTCTAGAACACGATGGGAGATGTTTTCTGTGCTGGCACAGTTTTTCCTAGCCAGACATAGTGGAAAAGCGTTTTGCTAAGATGTAGACTACAAAAGACGCGAAAGACGAAGGTAGGATGCTCTCCGGAGGTAAGAGCCGCTGCCGGGCGTCTTTCGGCAGAAGCCGCGCTAAAGTGAGCACTGTGAGCGGCACAATCGTCTTTGCGCGAAGAAGCCGCTTCTTAGGCTCCGGCAGCCGGCGAGAGCGGCAGCTTCGGGAAGGTGAAGAAGCAAGCTGTACAACACTGGGATTGTGTGCGCACCTTGCCAACTGATAGAAAACAGTACCTTTGCACTCTCCTGACTTTTCCAATCACAGGAACATTCGATTGGAAGCTGTTTTGGACAACTTTTCTTTTCTTCCTGCCAAACACTTGGCAGACATCCGTGCAACTTCTAGAACACGATGGGAGATGTTTTCTGTGCTGGCACAGTTTTTCCTAGCCAGACATAGTGGAAAAGCTTTTTGCCGAGGTGTAGATGAGAAGAGGAGCTAAAGACGAAGGTAGGATGCTCTCCGGAGGTAAGAGCCGCTGCCGGGCGTCTTTCGGCAGAAGCCGCGCTAAGGAGAGCCCTGTGAGCGGCACAATCGTCTTTGCGCGAAGAAGCCGCTTCTTGGGCTCCGGCAGCCGGCGAGAGCGGCAGCTTCGGGAAGGTGAAGAAGCAAGCTGTACAACACTGGGATTGTGTGCGCACCTTGCCAACTGATAGAAAACAGTACCTTTGCACTCTCCTGACTTTTCCAATCACAGGAACATTCGATTGGAAGCTGTTTTGGACAACTTTTCTTTTCTTCCTGCCAAACACTTGGCAGACATCCGTGCAACTTCTAGAACACGATGGGAGATGTTTTCTGTGCTGGCACAGTTTTTCCTAGCCAGACATAGTGGAAAAGCGTTTTGCTAAGATGTAGACGACAAGAGAGGCTAAAGAGTGGATGTTAGCAAATGACACCCATCTTCAAAAAAGGCAATTAAGAGGACTCGCCATAGTACAAACCAGCCAGCCTCTTTTTTATCCCCAGGAAGTTGATGAAGCAGCTCTTCCTGGAAATCCTTGCCAGGCACATGACAGATGACCAAATAATGTAGTTAGCATGATTTTTCAGGGGAATTTCATGCTGAACATCACTTTAAACTCCTCTGATGAATCAACTTGACTGGTAGATGAAGGGAATATTATCTGCCTGGGCTTCAGGGAGGTTTTTGACATACCTCTACATGGCATCACACATACATATGGAAGCAATAGTGCAAAGGGGAGGGAATCAGTGTCTTTTCAGTGATGCTGAGGGAAAAGACAAGAGGCAGTGGGCACACACTGAAATACAGGAGATTGCCTTTGAACATCAGTAAATGTTTCTTTACTGTCAGGGTGACTGAACCACGGCACAGACTGCCCAGAAAGATTGTGGAGCCTGGATCTTTGAAGACATTAAAAGTACACCCAGATAGAATCCTGGGCAAGAGGCTCTAGGTATCCTGGTTTAGGCAGGGGGGTTGGGCCTGGTTAGCCCCACCAACCCCTTCCACTCTCTTTCATTCTGTGCTAGTGAATTCTCTTCAAGATGCATTTCAAAGCACTGGCATGACAAAGTTCTGTGCAGACAGAGATCCAAATGGACATGGCATCTAAGTTCCTTAAGCAGTGTTCAAGAAGAATGTAAAACTCTGGCACAAGTGTCTCTTCCCTAACTGAATCCCTTTCATGGGAAAATTCCCAGCTCTAGAAAGATCTTCTGATACGCATGCTTAAGACTGACACTGGCTGAGCAAATTTCTCCCTATGTATATCTAAGACCAGTTAGGATCTTCACCCAAAGTGCTGTCAACATAGTCACAGAATGCCTATTGTTAAGAAGTGACAGCTTCCATCAGAATGGCAGCTATTGGTCCACAAAATGGATTAATGGATGGGAATTATCTACGTGGGTTAAAAACAAAAATAAAGAGTTGGTCTTTATTTATCAATTTCATGGCAATATTGATAAGGGAAGAAAAAGATCTAAGTCCTTGACTTTCTGGACTCGAGGAAAGATTTTAAAAATTCCTTGTAAAAATGTATGATCACAATCAGACTATTGAAACCATTTTAGTTGGGAACAAAGTTCCAAAATTGTCTAGATAGTGGCAAAGAAGCCAAGAAAATAGGAAAGAAACAAAAAGAGAGCAAAAGAGTCAGCTTCAGTGTACAAGCTCGTTCTAGAAGTAGTCTGCTGGGAAAAGGAACCCCCAGCTAAATTTCCAATGTATTCCTGCGCTTGATTCAGTAACTGGTCAATGTAAAAACCAATCCTTTTGTACAACTTCTTCCAGCAACAAAAACTCCAACAGGTTGACACTACCATCATGCCTGTTCCAGACATATTTAAAAGAGAAATGATGATTTTCTTGAAAACCTACTTACATAAAAGTTGCAAGATGGTGGAGGGATTCCCACATCCTCCTTCCTCCATCTGGCTTGAAAGTATATTTGATAAAATATGCAACAAAGCACATGATTTATAAGGGAGAGTCAAATGGATGATTTGGGAATCGATCTCTTGTTGATAGTAAACTTCATATCCACTCGGTGTGACCTTTTTAAAACAAAATGTGGAGCTGAGGCATGAATCTGCCACAACAATTGTAAAGCAAACATACACACTCCCCTTCATATGCCCCCCCCTCCACACACACCTAGGCACACACAGAGATCAGCATAGCAGATCATGAACACCTTGGAAAAGACTGAAATGCTAAATGCCTCTCTTGATGGGCAAAAGAGCTGGTGCAGTAATTCAAATGCCTGGTACAAAAATTCTGTTTAATATTTAGCTCCTATTTAAAACACAGCTTTTCATTTCATTCTATTTACAGAATATTTTCATTTCATTTGTTTCTTTAAAATTACTTAGTTCTCACCTGTTGTATGTCTAGGAATATTTTCTTCCAAAAATAGAAAAAAATAGATGATATCTTTTCAGCAGAAAACATTGGTTGATACAATTTTAAACCATCATGATATGGAAGAATTCTTCTGTCCCTCTCGAAGGTGGAAGAAGCATTTGGATCACAGATCATCTACAATGAAATACTTGACATGTTTAAGATGCTTTCAATCAATTTTGATTGTCAATTGCTTATTTGTTGTAAACAGTAATTTTTCAGTGAAGGGAAAGTGTGTGTGGTATATCTACATGATATGTTCAAAGGCAGTTCCTACTAATGGCCAGGCTGAATTCCAGTAAATAATGTCCCGAATGATATTTTGCCGCCTTCTTTGGCACTTCATGAAATCTTACCCCGATGAAGTGCTGAAACACAGAGATTTTCTCTTAGAGAGTGTCTCATGTTGTAACCTATCCCATGGATTTTATGCTGTAATTCTTATCTCTTTTAAAATTTACTATCTTCTGTACAGTTTTCATGAAACTTTCTGTTACAGTAGTGAATAGCACAGATAAATGTCATTTTGTACAACTTTGAATTTACCCCAAGAGCTGAGAGAAAACTTGATCCTATACTTCAATCCGAGTTTCTTCTATAGTCCAACTTTGTTTCTCTACCATCAAGCTTCTCCTTTGTTGCTGCTCCAAGCCCCGTCCAGGGTGACCTTGAATACTTTCAGGGATGGGACACCCACAACTTCTCTGGGCAACCTGTTCCAGTGTTCCAGCACTCCCACAGTAAAAAAGGCCTTCCTTTCATCTAATATGTGTAGGAAATCATAAATCTAGGCATAGAAGCTTGGAGTGCAAATTTGAAATTCTTTGGATTTGAAGCACATTTTATATGAATACTGACTTACAGATGACTAAAAGATGTTGATGGGCATTTGAGCTGACAAGTTTTGAAAAAGTGCACGGAAATTAAAATTGAAACCACTAAAATTAAAAACTCCTTGCCATTTTCTTTTTCCTCTCCTATTCAAAATTGCATATGTCAGATATCAGTGCTTCATGCAAACCTCTCAGATGCTCTCAGAGAAAAAGCTTTTCTTTCAGACTAAGTTGCGGTTGACGTAGAACACTAGCAGGAGTGAAAGATTTTCTGGGCATCGGGGCAGCCCGTTCTCCTTGGATTTGTGTGCAGAATGCATTTTATCCAAACTGGAAAATAGATCCCAGCTCTGTTCTATTCATCATCCTTACTTCATCAGGCCAGAAGATTCTGTGAAAAGTAGCCTGTGGACCTTGAAGACAGCGCATGTGAACCAGATGAGAGGTGATAGAGAAGTTGAGGGAGAGAAGAAAGAGCATGAGGCTGAAACCAGAAAGTATTTCTCCACGTGATCATGGAAGATTGCAGGAGCCACTTGGTACTATCAAACCAGCCCAACTTGGCACTTGTGCCACCTTGGGTCTGGGAGCCATGTTGCATATCGTGCATTTTAAGGAGCCAGCTGGCCACACCCAGCCATATGCCCCCAAACACAAACCAAGGCCCTTTTCTCTGGCAAACAAAACTCAGCTGCCCTGCTTCTGGATGGCAGATTGCAGGAACCACTTGGTACTATCAAACCAGCCCAACTTGGCACTGGTGCCACCATGGGTCTGGTCACCATCCTGCCTATTGTAGCTTTTCAGGAGCCAGCCGGTCACTCTCAGCCATAGGCCCCCAAACACAAACCTCGGCCCGTTTCCCTGGCAAACAAAAGTAAGCTGCCCCGCTTCTGCATGGCAGATTGCAGGAGCTACTTAGTACTATCAAATCAGCCCGACTTGGCACAGGTGCCACCTTGGATCTGGGAACCATCCTGTGTATCGTGGATTTTCAGGGGCCAGCCGGCCACTCTCAGCCATATGCCCCCAAAAACAAACCACGGACCTTTCCTCTGGCAAACAAAAATCAGCTGCCCCACTTCTGGATGGCAGATTGCAGGAGCCACTTGGGACTATCACACCAGCACAACATGGCACTGCTGCCACCTTGGATCTGGGAACAATCCTGCGTATCGTACATATTCAGGAACCAGCCGAACACTCCCAGCCACAGGCCCCCAAACACAAACAACGGCCCTTTTCTCTGGCAAACAAAACTCAACTGCCCCTCTTCTGGATGGCAAATTGCAGGACGCACTTGGTACTACAAAAAGAGCCCGACTTGGCAGTGGTGCCACCTTGGCTCTGGGAACCATCCTGCGTATCGAGCATTTTAAGGAGCCAGCCGGCAATTCCCAGCCGTATGCCCCAAAAAGAAACCATGGACCTTTTCTCTGGCAAAAAAAACTCAGCTGTCCCGCTTCTGGATGGCAGATTGCAGGAGTTACTTTGAACCATACAACCAGCCTTACTTGGCACTGGTGCCACCTTGGATCTGGGAACCATCCTGCCTATCGTTGATTTTCAGGGGCCAGCCGGCCACTCTCAGCCATAGGCCCCCAAACACAAACCACAGCCCTTTTCTCTAGCAAACAAAATTCAACTGCCCCGCTTCTGGATGGCAAATTGCAGGAGCCACTGGGTACTACAAAAACAGCCTGACTTGGCACTGGTGCCACCTTGCGTCTGGTTACCATGCGGCGTATCGTGCATTTTAAGGAGCCAGGTGGCCACTCCCAGCCATATGCCCCCAAACACAACCCACGGCCCTTTTCTCTGGCAAACAAAACTCAGCTGCCCCGCTTCTGGATGGCAGATTGCAGGAGACACTTGGTACTATCAAACCAGCCCGACTTGGCACTGGTGCCACCTTGGGTCTGGGAACCATCCTGCGTATTGTGGATTGTCAGGAGACAGCCGACCACTCTCGGCCACAGAGCCCAATCAAAAACAAAGGTCCGTTTCCCTGGCAAAAAAAACTCAGCTGCCCCGCTTCTGGATGGGAGATTGCAGGAGGCACTTGACACTGTCAAACGAGCCCCACTTGGCACTGGTGCCACCTTGGGTCTGGGAACCATGCTGCGTATCGTGGATTTTCAGGAGCCAGCCGGCCACTGCCAGCCACAGGCCCCCAAACACAAACCACAGCCTTTTTCTCTGGCAAACAAAACTCAGCTGCCCCGCTTCTGGATGGCAGATTGCAGGAGCCACTTGGTACTATCAAACCAGCCCGACTTGGCACTGGTGCCACCTTGGGTCTGGGAACCATCCTGCCTATCGTGGATTTTAAGGAGCCAGCCGGCTACTCCCAGCCACAGGCCCCCAACAAAAACCACGGCCCTTTTTTCTCGCAAACAAAACTTAGCTGCCTCACTTCTGGATGGCAGATTGCAGGAGCCACTTGGTGTAATCAAACCAGCCCGACTTGGCACTGGTGCCACCTTGGGTCTGGGAACCATCCTGCGTATCGTGGATTCTAAGGAGCCACCCGGCCACTCTGAGCCACAGGCCCCCAAACAAAATCAACGGCGCTGTTCCCTGGAAAACAAAACACGCCTGCCAACTTTTTGATGGAGTTTGCAGGAGCCACTTGGTACTATCAAACCAGCCCGACTTGGCACTGGTGCCACCTTGGGTCTGGGAAACATCCTGCGTATCGTGGATTCTTAGGAGCCAGCCGGCCACTCCTAGCCACAGGCCCCCAAACAAAAACCTAGGCCTATTTCTCTGGCAAACAAAAGTAAGCTGCCCTGCTTCTGGATGGCAGATTGCAGGAGACACTTGGTACTATCAAACCAGCCCAACTTGGCACTGGTGCCACCTTGGGTCTGGGAACCATCCTGCGTATCGTGGATTCTAAGGAGCCAGCCGGCCACTCCCAGCCACAGGCCCCCAAACACAAACAACGGCACTTTTCCCTGGAAAACAAAACTCGCCTGCCAACTTTTTGATGGCAGATTGCAGGAGCCACTTGGTACTATCAAATCAGCCCAACTTGGCACTGGTGCCACCATGGGTCTGGTCACCATCCTGCGTATCGTAGCTTTTCAGGAGCCAGCCGGTCACTCCCAGCCATAGGCCCCCAGACACAAACCTCGGCCCGTTTCCCTGGCAAACAAAAGTAAGCTGCCCCGCTTCTGGATGGCAGATTGCAGTACGCACTTGGTACTATCAAACCAGCCCAACTTGGAAATGGTGCCACCTTGGGTCTGGGAACCATCCTGCGTATCGTGGATTCTAAGGAGCCAGCGGGCCACTCCCAGCCACAGGCCCCCAAATACAAACAACGGCGCTTTTCCCTGGAAAACAAAACTCGCCTGCCAAATTTTTGATGGCAGATTGCAGGAGCCACTTGGTACTATCAAATCAGCCCAACTTGGCACTGGTGCCACCATGGATCTGGTCACCATCCTGCCTATCGTAGCTTTTCAGGTGCCAGCCGGTCACTCCCAGCCATAGGAACCCAGACACAAACCTCGGCCCGTTTCCCTGGCAAACAAAAGTAAGCTGCCCCGCTTCTGGATGGCAGATTGCAGGAGCCACTTTGCACCATCAAACTGGCCCGACTTGTCACTGGTGCCACCTCAGGTCTGGGAACCCTCCTGCGTATCGTGGATTCCAATTAGCAAGACGGCCACTCCCAGCCACAGGCCCCCAAACACAAACAACGGCGCTATTCGCTGGAAAACAAAACTCGCCTGCCAAATTTTGATGGCAGATTGCAGGAGCCACTTGGTACTATCAAACCAGCCCAACTTGGCACTGCTGACACCATGGGTCTGGTCACCATCCTGCCTATCGTAGCTTTTCAGGAGCCAGCCGGTCACTCCCAGCCATAGGCCCACAGACACAAAGCTCGGCCCGTTTCCCTGGCAAACAAAAGTAAGCTGCCCCGCTTCTGGATGGCAGATTTCAGGATCCACTTGTTATTATCAAACCAGCCCGACTTGGTACTGGTGCCACCTCTGGTCTGGGAACCATCCTGCGTATCTTGGATTCTAAGCAGCCAGCCGGCCACTCCCAGCCACAGGCCCCCAAAAAAAAACATCGGCGCTTTTCCCTGGAAAACAAAACTCGCCTGCCAACATTTTGATTGCAGATTGCAGGAACCACTTGGTACTATCAAACCAGCCCAACTTGGCACTGGTGCCAACTTGGGTCTGGGAACCATCCGGCGTATCGTGTGTTTAAAGGAGCCAGCCGGCCACTCCAGCCACAGGCCCGCAGACACAAACAACGGCGCTATTCCCTGGAAAACAAAACTCGCCTGCCAACTTTTGATGGCAGATTGCAGGAGCCACTTGGTACTATCAAACCAGCCCAACTTGGCACTGGTGCCACCATGGGTCTGGTCACCATCCTGCCTATCGTAGCTTTTCAGGAGCCAGCCGGTCACTCCCAGCCATAGGCCCCCAGACACAAACCTCGGCCCGTTTCCCTGGCAAACAAAAGTAAGCTGCCCCGCTTCTGGATGGCAGATTGCAGGACGCACTTGGTACTATCAAACCAGCCCGACTTGGCACTGGTGCTACCTCAGGTCTGGGAACCATCCTGCGTATTGTGGATTCTAAGGAGCCAGCCGGCCACTCCCAGCCACAGGCCCCCAAACACAAACATCGGCGCTTTTCCCTGGAAAACAAAACTCGCCTGCCAACTTTTTGATGGCAGATTGCCGGAGCCACTTGGTACTATCAAACCAGCCCAACTTGGCACTGGTGCCACCATGGGTCTGGTCACCATCCTGCCTATCGCAGCTTTTCAGGAGCCAGCCGGTCACTCCCAGCCATAGACCCCAGACACAAACCTCGGCCCGTTTCCCTGGCAAAAAAAAGTAAGCTGCCCCGCTTCTGGATGGCAGATTGCAGGAGCCACTTTGCACCATCAAACTAGCCCGACTTGGCACTGGTGCCACCTCAGGTCTGGGAACCATCCTGCGTATCGTGGATTCTAAGGAGCCAGCCGGACACTCCCAGCCAGAGGCCCTCAAACACAAACAGCGGCGCTTTTCCCTGGAAAACAAAACTCGCCTGCCAAATTTTGATGGCAGATTGCCGGAGCAACTTGGTACTATCAAACCAGCCCAACTTGGCACTGGTGCCACCATGGGTCTGGTCACCATCCTGCCTATCGTAGATTTTCAGGACCTAGCCGGTCACTCCCAGCCATAGGCCCCCACACACAAACCTCGGCCCGTTTCCGTGGCAAACAAAACTAAGCGGCGCCGCTTGTGGATGGCAGATTGCAGGACGCACTTGGTACTATCAAACCAGCCCGACTTGGCACTGGTGCCACCTCTGGTCTGGGAACCATCCTGCGTATCGTGGATTCCAATTAGCAAGCTGGCCACTCCCAGCCACAGGCCCCCAAACACAAACAACGGCGCTTTTCCCTGGAAAACAAAACTCGCCTGCCAACATTTTGATGGCAGATTGCAGGAGCCACTTGGTACTATCAAATCAGCCCAACATGGCACTGGTGCCACCATGGGTCTTGGAACCATCCTGCCTATCGTAGCTGTTCAGGCGCCAGCCGGTCACTCCCAGCCATAGGCCCCCAGAGAAAAACCTCGGCCCTTTTCCCTGGAAAACAAAAGTAAGCTGCCCCGCTTCTGGATGGCAGATTGCAGGAGCCACTTTGCACCATCAAACTGGCCCGACTTGTCACTGGTGCCACCTCAGGTCTGGGAACCATCCGGCGTATCGTGGATTCCAATTAGAAGCTGGCCACTCCCAGCCACAGGCCCCCAAACACAAACAACGGCGCTTTTCCCTGGAAAACAAAACTCGCCTGCCAACATTTTGATGGCAGATTGCAGGAGCCACTTGGTACTATCAAACCAGCCCAACTTGGCACTGGTGCCACCATGGGTCTGGTCACCATCCTGCCTATCGTAGCTTTTCAGGACCTAGACGGTCACTCCCAGCCATAGGCCCCCAGACACAAAGCTCTGCCCGTTTCCCTGGCAAACAAAAGTAAGCTGTCCCGCTTCTGGATGGCAGATTGCAGGATCCACTTGGTAGTATCAAACCAGCCCGACTTGGCACTGGTGCCACCTCTGGTCTGGGAACCATCCTGCGTATCGTGGATTCTAAGCAGCCAGCCGGCCACTCCCAGCCACAGGCCCCCAAACACAAACAACGGCGCTTTTCCCTGGAAAACAAAACTCGCCTGCCAACTTTTTGATGGCAGATTGCAGGAGCCACTTGGTACTATCAAACCAGCCCAACTTGGCACTGGTGCCACCATGGGTCTGGTCACCATCCTGCCTATCGTAGCTTTTCAGGAGCCAGCCGGTCACTCCCAGCCATAGGCCCCCAGACACAAACCTCGGCCCGTTTCCCTGGCAAACAAAAGTAAGCTGCCCCGCTTCTGGATGGCAGATTGCAGGAGCCACTTTGCACCATCAAACTAGCCCGACTTGGCACTGGTGCCACCTCAGGTCTGGGAACCATGCTGCGTATCGTGGATTCTAATTAGCCAGCCGGTCAGTCCCTGCCATAGGCCCCCAAACACAAACAACGGCGCTATTCGCTGGAAAACAAAACTCGCCTGCCAACATTTTGATGGCAGATTGCCGGAGCCACTTGGTACTATCAAACCAGCCCAACTTGGCACTGGTGCCACCATGGGTCTGGTCACCATCCTGCCTATCGTAGCTTTTCAGGAGCCAGCCGGTCACTCCCAGCCATAGGCCCCCAGACACAAACCTCGGCCCGTTTCCCTGGCAAACAAAAGTAAGCTGCCCCGCTTCTGGATGGCAGATTGCAGTACGCACTTGGTACTATCAAACCAGCCCGACTTGGCACTGGTGCCACCTTGGGTCTGGGAACCATCCTGCGTATCGTAGATTCTAAGGAGCCAGCCGGCCACTCCCAGCCACAGGCCCCCAAACAAAAACAACGGCGCTTTTCCCTGGAAAACAAAACTCGCCTGCCAACTTTTTGATGGCAGATTGCAGGAGCCACTTGGTACTATCAAACCAGCCCAACTTGGCACTGGTGCCACCATGGGTCTGGTCACCATCCTGCCTATCGTAGCTTTTCAGGACCTAGACGGTCACTCCCAGTCATAGGCCCCCAGACACAAAGCTCTGCCCGTTTCCCTGGCAAACAAAAGTAAGCTGTCCCGCTTCTGGATGGCAGACTGCAGGATCCACTTGGTAGTATCAAACCAGCCCGACTTGGCACTGGTGCCACCTCTGGTCTGGGAAACATCCTGCGTATCGTGGATTCTAAGCAGCCAGCCGGCCACTCCCAGCCACAGGCCCCCAAACAAAAACAACGGCGCTTTTCCCTGGAAAACAAAACTCGCCTGCCAACTTTTTGATGGCAGATTGCAGGAGCCACTTGGTACTATCAAACCAGCCCAACTTGGCACTGGTGCCACCATGGGTCTGGTCACCATCCTGCCTATCGTAGCTTTTCAGGAGCCAGCCGGTCACTCCCAGCCATAGGCCCCCAGACACAAACCTCGGCCCGTTTCCCTGGCAAACAAAAGTAAGCTGCCCCGCTTCTGGATGGCAGATTGCAGGAGCCACTTTGCACCATCAAACTAGCCCGACTTGGCACTCGTGCCACCTCAGGTCTGGGAACCATGCTGCGTATCGTGGATTCTAATTAGCCAGCCGGTCACTCCCTGCCATAGGCCCCCAAACACAAACAAGGGCGCTATTCGCTGGAAAACAAAACTCGCCTGCCAAGTTTTTGATGGCAGATTGCAGGAGCCACTTGGTACTATCAAACCAGCCCAACTTGGCACTGGTGCCACCATGGGTCTGGTAACCATCCTGCCTATCGTAGCTTTTCAGGAGCCAGCCGGTCACTCCCAGCCATAGGCCCCCAGACACAAACCTCGGCCCGTTTCCCTGGCAAACAAAAGTAAGCTGCCCCGCTTCTGGATGGCAGATTGCAGTACGCACTTGGTACTATCAAACCAGCCCGACTTGGCACTGGTGCCACCTCTGGTCTGGGAACCATCCTGCGTATCGTGGATTCTAAGCAGCCAGCCGGCCACTCCCAGCCACAGGCCCCCAAACAAAAACAACGGCGCTTTTCCCTGGAAAACAAAACTCGCCTGCCAACTTTTTGATGGCAGATTGCAGGAGCCACTTGGTACTATCAAACCAGCCCAACTTGGCACTGGTGCCGCCATGGGTCTGGTCACCATCCTGCCTATCGTAGCTTTTCAGGAGCCAGCCGGTCACTCCCAGCCATAGGCCCCCAGACACAAACCTCGGCCCGTTTCCCTGGCAAACAAAAGTAAGCTGCCCCGCTTCTGGATGGCAGATTGCAGGAGCCACTTTGCACCATCAAACTAGCCCGACTTGGCACTGGTGCCACCTCAGGTTTGGGAACCAGGCTGCGTATCATGGATTCTAATTAGCCAGCCGGTCACTCCCTGCCGTAGGCCCCCAAACACAAACAAGGTCGCTATTCACTGGAAAACAAAACTCGCCTGCCAAATTTTGATGGCAGATTGCCGGAGCCACTTGGTACTATCAAACCAGCCCAACTTGACACTGGTGCCACCATGGGTCTGGTCACCATCCTGCCTATCGTAGCTTTTCAGGAGCCAGCCGGTCACTCCCAGCCATAGGCCCCCAGACACAAACCTCGGCCCGTTTCCCGGGCAAACAAAAGTAAGCTGCCCCGCTTCTGGATGGCAGATTGCAGTACGCACTTGGTACTATCAAACCAGCCCGACTTGGCACTGGTGCCACCTCTGGTCTGGGAACCATCCTGCGTATCGTGGATTCTAAGGAGCCAGCCGGCCACTCCCAGCCACAGGCCCCCAAACAAAAACAACGGCGCTTTTCCCTGGAAAACAAAACTCGCCTGCCAACTTCTTGATGGCAGATTGCAGGAGCCACTTGGTACTATCAAACCAGCCCAACTTGGCACTGGTGCCACCATGGGTCTGGTCACCATCCTGCCTATCGTAGCTTTTCAGGAGCCAGCCGGTCACTCCCAGGCATAGGCCCCCAGACACAAACCTCGGCCCGTTTCCCGGGCAAACAAAAGTAAGCTGCCCCGCTTCTGGATGGCAGATTGCAGGAGCCACTTTGCACCATCAAACTAGCCCGACTTGGCACTGGTGCCACCTCAGGTCTGGGAACCATCCTCCCGATCGTGGATTCTAAGGAGCCAGCCGGCCACTCCCAGCCACAGGCCCCCAAACACAAACAACGGCGCTTTTCCCTGGATAACAAACTCGCCTGCCAACTTTTTGATGGCAGATTGCAGGAGCCACTTGGTACTATCAAACCAGCCCAACTTGGCACTGGTGCCACCATGGGTCTGGTCACCATCCTGCCTATCGTAGCTTTTCAGGATCTAGACGGTCACTCCCAGCAATAGGCCCCGTGACACAAAGCTCAGCCGGTTTCCCTGACAAAAAAAAGTAAGCTGTCCCGCTTCTGGATGGCAGATTGCAGGATCCACTAGGTAGTATCAAACCAGCCCGACTTGGCACTGGTGCGACCTCTGGTCTGGGAACCATCCTGCGTATCGTGGATTCTAAGCATCCAGCCGGCCACTCCCAGCCACAGGCCCCCAAACAAAAACAACGGCGCTTTTCCCTGGAAAACAAAACTCGCCTGCCAACATTTTGATGGCAGATTGCAGGAACCACTTGTTACTATCAAACCAGCCCAACTTGGCACTGGTGCCACCATGGGTCTGGTCACCATCCTGCCTATCGTAGCTTTTCAGGAGCCAGCCGGTCACTCCCTGCCATAGGCCCCGAGACACAAACCTCGGCCCGTTTCCCTGGCAAACAAAAGTAAGCTGCCCCGCTTCTGGATGGCAGATTGCAGGAGCCACTTGGTACTATCAAACCAGCCCGACTTGGCACTGGTGCCACCTCTGGTCTGGGAACCATCCTGCGTATCGTGGATTTTATGGAGCCAGCCGGGCATTCCCAGCCATAGGCCCCCGAACACAAACAACGGTCCGTTTCCCTGGCAAACAAAAGTAAGCTGCCCCGCTTCTGGATGGCAGATTGCAGCAGCCACTTGGTAGTATCAAACCAGCCCAACTTGGCACTGGTGGCACCTCTTGTCTGGGAACCATGCTGCGTATCGTGGTTTCTAAGGAGCCAGCCGGCCACTCCCAACCATAGACCCCCAGACACAAACCTCGGCCCGTTTCCCTGGAAAACAAAAGTAAGCTACTCCGATTCTGGATGGCAGATTGCAGGAGCCACTTGGTACTATCAAATCAGCCCAACTTGGCACTGGTGCCACCATGGGTCTGGTAAACATCCTGCCTATCGTAGCTTTTCAGGAGCCAGCCGGCCACTCTCAGCCATATGCCCCCAAAAACAAACCACGGCCCTTTTCTCTGGCAAACAAAACTCACCTGCCCCTCTTCTGGATGGCAAATTTTAGGACGCACTTTGTACTACGAAAACCGCCCGACGTGGCACTGGTGCCACCTTGTGTCAGGGAACCATCCTGCATATCGAGCTTTTTAAGGAGCCAGCCGGCCACGCCCAGCCATAAACCCCCAAAAACAAACCACGGACCATTTCTCTTGGAAACAAAAATCCGCTGCCCCGCGTCTGGATGGCAGATTGCCGGAGCCACTTTGCACCATCAAACCAGCCCGACTTGGCACTGGTGCCACCTTGGGTCTGGGAACAATCCTGCATATCGTGGATTCTAAGGAGCCAGCCGGCCACTCCCAGCCACAGGCCCCCAAACACAAACAACGGCGCTTTTCCCTGGAAAACAAAATTCGCCTGCCAGCATTTTGATGGCAGATTGCAGGAGCCACTTGGTACTATCAAATCAGCCCAACTTGGCACTGGTGCCACTATGGGTCTGGGAACCATCCTGCCTATTGTAGCATTTCAGGAGCCAGCCGGTCACTCCCAGCCATAGGCTCCCAGACACAAACCTCGGACCGTTTCCCTGGCAAACAAAATTAAGCTGCCCCGATTCTGGATGGCAGATTGCAGGAGCCACTTGGTTGTGTCAAACCAGCCCGACTTGGCACTGGTGCCACCTTGGGTCTAGGAACCATCCTGCGTATCGTGGATTCTAAGAAGCCACCCGGCCACTCTGAGCCACAGGCCCCCAAACAAAAACTACGGCGCTTTTCCCTGGAAAACAAAACTCGCCTGCCAACTTTTTGATGGCAGATTGCAGGAGCCACTTGGTACTATCAAACCAGCCCAACTTGGCTCTAGTGGCACCTCTTGTCTGGGAACCATCCTGCCTATCGTAGCTTTTCAGGAGCCAGCCGGTCACTCCCAGCCATAGACCCCCAGACACAAACCTCGGCCCGTTTCCCTGGCAAACAAAAGTAAGCTGCCCCGCTTTTGGATGGCAGATTGCAGGAGCCACGTTGCACCATCAAACCAGCCCCACTTAGCACTGGTGCCACCTTGGGTCTGGGAACAAGTTGGGCTGGTTTGATAGTACCAAGTGGCTCCTGCAATCTGCCATCCAGAAGCGGGACAGCTTACTTTTGTTTCCCAGGGAAACGGGCCGAGGTATTTGTCTGGGGGCCTATGGCTGGGAGTGACCGGCTGACTACTGAAAAGCTACGATAGGCAGGATGGTTACCAGACTCATGGTGCCACCAGTGCCAAGTCGGGCTGGTTTGATAATACTAAATAGCTCCTGCAATCTGCCATCCAGACGCGGGGCAGCGGATTTTTGTTTGCTGGAGAAAAGTTCCGTGGTTTTTTTTTGGGGGTATATGACTGGACGTGGCCGGCTGGCTCCTTAAAAAGCTCTATACGCAGGATTGTTCCCTGACCCAAGGTGGCATCAGTGCCAAGTCGGGCTGTTTTCGTAGTACCAAGTGCGTCCTGCAATTTGCCATCCAGAAGCGGGGCAGCCTACTTTTGTTTGCCAGGGAAACGTGCCGAGGTATTTGTCTGGGGGCCTATGGCTGGGAGTGAGCGGCTGGCTCCTGAAAAGCTACGATAGGCAGGATGGTGACCAGACCCATGGTGGCACCAGTGCCAAGTTGGGCTGGTTTGATAGTACCAAGTGGCTCCTGCAATCTGCCATCAAGAAGTTGGCAGGCGAGTTTTGTTTTCCAGGGAAAAGCGCCGTTGATTTTATTTAGAGGCCTGTGGCTGGGAGTGGCCGCCTGTCCTCGTAGAATCTAGGTTACCCAGCATGGTTCCCAGAGCCAAGGTGGCACCAGGGCCAAGTCGGGCTGGTTTGTAAGTACCAAGTGCATCCTGCAATCTGCCATCCAAAAGCGGGGCAGCTTACTTTTGTTTGCCAGGGAAACGGGCAGAGGTTTGTGTCCGGGGGCCTATGGCAGGGAGTGACCGGCTGGCTCCTGAAAAGCTACGATAGGCAGGATGTTTACCAGTCCCATGGTGGCACCAGTGCCAAGTTGGGCTGATTTGATAGTACCAAGTGGCTCCTGCAATCTGCCATCCAGAATCGGGGTAACTTACTTTTGTTTTCCAGGGAAACGGGCCGAGGTTTGTGTCTGGGGGTCTATGGCTGGGAGTGACCGGCTGGCTCCTGAAAAGCTACGATAGGCAGGATGGTTCCCAGACCAGAGGTGGCACCAGTGCCAAGCTGGGCTGGTTTGATAGTACCAAGTGGCTCCTGCAATCTGCCATCAAAAAGTTGGCAGGCGAGTTTTGTTTTCCAGGGAAAAGCGCCGTTGTTTGTGTTTGGGGGCCTGTGGCTCAGAGAGGCCGGGTGGCTGCTTAGAATCCACGTTACGCAGGATGGTTCCCAGACCTGAGTTGGCACCAGTGCCAAGTTGGGCTGGTTTGATGGTGCAAAGTGGCTCCTGCAATCTGCCATCCAGAAGCGGGGCAGCTTACTTTTGTTTGCCAGGGAAACGGGCCGAAATATTTGTCTGGGGGCCTCTGGCTGGGGGAGGCTGGCTGGCTCCTGAAAAGCTACGATAGGCAGGATGGTGACCAGACCCATGGTGGCACCAGTGCCAAGTTGGGCTGGTTTGATAATACCAAGTGGCTCCTGCAATCTGCCATCAAAAGTTTGGCAGGCGAGTTTTGTTTTCCAGGGAAAAGCACCGTTGTGTGTGTTTTGGGGCCTGTGGCTGGGAGTGGCCAGCTTGCTAATTGGAATCCACGATACGCCGGATGGTTCCCTGACCTGAGGTGGCACCAGTGCCAAGTCGGTCTGGTTTGTTAGTACCAAGTGGTTCCTGCAATCTGCCATCCAGAAGCGGGGCAGCTGAATTTTGTTTGCCAGAGAAAAAGGCTGTTGTTTGTGTTTCGGGGCCTGTGGCTGGCAGTGCCCGGCTGGCTTCTGAAAATCCATGATACGCAGCATGGTTCCCAGACCTGAGGTGGCATCAGTGCCAAGTAGGGCTGGTTTGATAGTACCAAGTGGTTCCTGCAATCTGCCATCCAGAAGCGGGGCAGCTTACTTTTGTTTGCCAGGGAAACGGTCCGAGGTTTGTGTCTGGGGGCCTAAGCCTGGAAGTGACCGGCTGGCTCGTGAAAAGCTACGATAGGCAGGATGGTGACCAGACCCATGACGGCACCAGTGCCAAGTTGGGCTGGTTTGATAGTACCAAGTGGCTCCTGTAATCTGCCATCAAAAAGTTGGCAGGCGAGTTTTGTTTTCCAGGGAAAAGCGCCGTTGTTTGTGTTTGGGGGCCTGTGGCTGGGAGTGGCCGGCTGGCTCCTTAGAATCCACGATACTCAGCATGGTTCCCAGACCAGAGGTGGCACCAGTGCCAAGTTGGGCTGGTTTGATAGTACCAAGTGGCTCCTGCAATCTGCCATCAAAAAGTTGGCAGGCAAGTTTTGTTTTCCAGGGAAAAGTGCCGTTGTTTTTGTTTGGGGGCCTATGGCTGGGAGTGGCCGGCTGGCTCCTTAGAATCCACGATACGCAGGATGGTTCCCAGACCTGAGGTGGCACCAGTGCCAAGTTGGGCTGGTTTGATAGTACCAAGTGCGTCCTGCAATCTGCCATCCAGAAGCGGGGTAGCTTACTTTTGTTTACCAGGGAAACGGGCCGAGGTTTGTGTCTCGGGGCCTATGGCTGGGAGTGACCGGCTGCCTCCTGAAAAGCTACGATAGGCAGGATGGTGACCAGACCCATGGTGGCACCAGTGCCAAGTTGGGCTCGTTTGATAGTACCAAGTGGCTCCTGCAATCTGCCATCAAAAACTTGGCAGGCGAGTTTGTTATCCAGGGAAAAGCGCCGTTGTTTGTGTTTGGGGGCCTGTGGCTGGGAGTGGCCGGCTGGCTCCTTAGAATCCATGATACGCAGGATGGTTCCCAGACCAGAGGTGGCACCAGTGCCAAGTCGGGCTGGTTTGATGGTGAAAAGTGGCTCCTGCAATCTGCCATCCAGAAGCGGGATAACTTACTTTTGTTTGCCAGGGAAACGGGCCGAGCTTTGTGTCTGGGGGCCTATGGCTGGGAGTGACCGGCTGGCTCCTGAAAAGCTACGATAGGCAGGATGGTGACCAGACCCATGGTGGCACCAGTGTCAAGTTGGGCTGGTTTGATAGTACCAAGTGGCTCCGGCAATCTGCCATCAAAATTTTGCAGGCGACTTTTGTTTTCCAGGGAAAAGCGCCGTTGTTTGTGTTTGGGGGCCTATGGCTGAGAGTGACCGGCTGGCTCCTGAAAAGCTACAATAGGCAGGATGGTGACCAGACCCATGGTGGCACCAGTGCCAAGTTGGGCTGGTTTGATAGTACCAAGTGGTTCCTGCAATCTGCCATCCAGAAGCAGGGCAGCTGAGTTTTGTTTGCCAGAGAAAAGGGCCTTGGTTTGTGTTTGGGGGCATATGGCTGGGTGTGGCCAGCTGGCTCCTTAAAATGCACGATATGCAACATGGCTCCCAGACCCAAGGTGGCACAAGTGCCAAGTTGGGCTGGTTTGATAGTACCAAGTGGCTCCTGCAATCTTCCATGATCACGTGGAGAAATACTTTCTGGTTTCAGCCTCATGCTCTTTCTTCTCTCCCTCAACTTCTCTATCACCTCTCATCTGGTTCACATGCGCTGTCTTCAAGGTCCACAGGCTACTTTTCACAGAATCTTCTGGCCTGATGAAGTAAGGATGATGAATAGAACAGAGCTGGGATCTATTTTCCAGTTTGGATAAAATGCATTCTGCACACAAATCCAAGGAGAACGGGCTGCCCCGATGCCCAGAAAATCTTTCACTCCTGCTAGTGTTCTACGTCAACCGCAACTTAGTCTGAAAGAAAAGCTTTTTCTCTGAGAGCATCTGAGAGGTTTGCATGAAGCACTGATATCTGACATATGCAATTTTGAATAGGAGAGGAAAAAGAAAATGGCAAGGAGTTTTTAATTTTAGTGGTTTCAATTTTAATTTCCGTGCACTTTTTCAAAACTTGTCAGCTCAAATGCCCATCAACATCTTTTAGTCATCTGTAAGTCAGTATTCATATAAAATGTGCTTCAAATCCAAAGAATTTCAAATTTGCACTCCAAGCTTCTATGCCTAGATTTATGATTTCCTACACATATTAGATGAAAGGAAGGCCTTTTTTACTGTGGGAGTGCTGGAACACTGGAACAGGTTGCCCAGAGAAGTTGTGGGTGTCCCATCCCTGAAAGTATTCAAGGTCACCCTGGACGGGGCTTGGAGCAGCAACAAAGGAGAAGCTTGATGGTAGAGAAACAAAGTTGGACTATAGAAGAAACTCGGATTGAAGTATAGGATCAAGTTTTCTCTCAGCTCTTGGGGTAAATTCAAAGTTGTACAAAATGACATTTATCTGTGCTATTCACTACTGTAACAGAAAGTTTCATGAAAACTGTACAGAAGATAGTAAATTTTAAAAGAGATAAGAATTACAGCATAAAATCCATGGGATAGGTTACAACATGAGACACTCTCTAAGAGAAAATCTCTGTGTTTCAGCACTTCATCGGGGTAAGATTTCATGAAGTGCCAAAGAAGGCGGCAAAATATCATTCGGGACATTATTTACTGGAATTCAGCCTGGCCATTAGTAGGAACTGCCTTTGAACATATCATGTAGATATACCACACACACTTTCCCTTCACTGAAAAATTACTGTTTACAACAAATAAGCAATTGACGATCAAAATTGATTGAAAGCATCTTAAACATGTCAAGTATTTCATTGTAGATGATCTGTGATCCAAATGCTTCTTCCACCTTCGAGAGGGACAGAAGAATTCTTCCATATCATGATGGTTTAAAATTGTATCAACCAATGTTTTCTGCTGAAAAGATATCATCTATTTTTTTCTATTTTTGGAAGAAAATATTCCTAGACATACAACAGGTGAGAACTAAGTAATTTTAAAGAAACAAATGAAATGAAAATATTCTGTAAATAGAATGAAATGAAAAGCTGTGTTTTAAATAGGAGCTAAATATTAAACAGAATTTTTGTACCAGGCATTTGAATTACTGCACCAGCTCTTTTGCCCATCAAGAGAGGCATTTAGCATTTCAGTCTTTTCCAAGGTGTTCATGATCTGCTATGCTGATCTCTGTGTGTGCCTAGGTGTGTGTGGAGGGGGGGGCATATGAAGGGGAGTGTGTATGTTTGCTTTACAATTGTTGTGGCAGATTCATGCCTCAGCTCCACATTTTGTTTTAAAAAGGTCACACCGAGTGGATATGAAGTTTACTATCAACAAGAGATCGATTCCCAAATCATCCATTTGACTCTCCCTTATAAATCATGTGCTTTGTTGCATATTTTATCAAATATACTTTCAAGCCAGATGGAGGAAGGAGGATGTGGGAATCCCTCCACCATCTTGCAACTTTTATGTAAGTAGGTTTTCAAGAAAATCATCATTTCTCTTTTAAATATGTCTGGAACAGGCATGATGGTAGTGTCAACCTGTTGGAGTTTTTGTTGCTGGAAGAAGTTGTACAAAAGGATTGGTTTTTACATTGACCAGTTACTGAATCAAGCGCAGGAATACATTGGAAATTTAGCTGGGGGTTCCTTTTCCCAGCAGACTACTTCTAGAACGAGCTTGTACACTGAAGCTGACTCTTTTGCTCTCTTTTTGTTTCTTTCCTATTTTCTTGGCTTCTTTGCCACTATCTAGACAATTTTGGAACTTTGTTCCCAACTAAAATGGTTTCAATAGTCTGATTGTGATCATACATTTTTACAAGGAATTTTTAAAATCTTTCCTCGAGTCCAGAAAGTCAAGGACTTAGATCTTTTTCTTCCCTTATCAATATTGCCATGAAATTGATAAATAAAGACCAACTCTTTATTTTTGTTTTTAACCCACGTAGATAATTCCCATCCATTAATCCATTTTGTGGACCAATAGCTGCCATTCTGATGGAAGCTGTCACTTCTTAACAATAGGCATTCTGTGACTATGTTGACAGCACTTTGGGTGAAGATCCTAACTGGTCTTAGATATACATAGGGAGAAATTTGCTCAGCCAGTGTCAGTCTTAAGCATGCGTATCAGAAGATCTTTCTAGAGCTGGGAATTTTCCCATGAAAGGGATTCAGTTAGGGAAGAGACACTTGTGCCAGAGTTTTACATTCTTCTTGAACACTGCTTAAGGAACTTAGATGCCATGTCCATTTGGATCTCTGTCTGCACAGAACTTTGTCATGCCAGTGCTTTGAAATGCATCTTGAAGAGAATTCACTAGCACAGAATGAAAGAGAGTGGAAGGGGTTGGTGGGGCTAACCAGGCCCAACCCCCCTGCCTAAACCAGGATACCTAGAGCCTCTTGCCCAGGATTCTATCTGGGTGTACTTTTAATGTCTTCAAAGATCCAGGCTCCACAATCTTTCTGGGCAGTCTGTGCCGTGGTTCAGTCACCCTGACAGTAAAGAAACATTTACTGATGTTCAAAGGCAATCTCCTGTATTTCAGTGTGTGCCCACTGCCTCTTGTCTTTTCCCTCAGCATCACTGAAAAGACACTGATTCCCTCCCCTTTGCACTATTGCTTCCATATGTATGTGTGATGCCATGTAGAGGTATGTCAAAAACCTCCCTGAAGCCCAGGCAGATAATATTCCCTTCATCTACCAGTCAAGTTGATTCATCAGAGGAGTTTAAAGTGATGTTCAGCATGAAATTCCCCTGAAAAATCATGCTAACTACATTATTTGGTCATCTGTCATGTGCCTGGCAAGGATTTCCAGGAAGAGCTGCTTCATCAACTTCCTGGGGATAAAAAAGAGGCTGGCTGGTTTGTACTATGGCGAGTCCTCTTAATTGCCTTTTTTGAAGATGGGTGTCATTTGCTAACATCCACTCTTTAGCCTCTCTTGTCGTCTACATCTTAGCAAAACGCTTTTCCACTATGTCTGGCTAGGAAAAACTGTGCCAGCACAGAAAACATCTCCCATCGTGTTCTAGAAGTTGCACGGATGTCTGCCAAGTGTTTGGCAGGAAGAAAAGAAAAGTTGTCCAAAACAGCTTCCAATCGAATGTTCCTGTGATTGGAAAAGTCAGGAGAGTGCAAAGGTACTGTTTTCTATCAGTTGGCAAGGTGCGCACACAATCCCAGTGTTGTACAGCTTGCTTCTTCACCTTCCCGAAGCTGCCGCTCTCGCCGGCTGCCGGAGCCCAAGAAGCGGCTTCTTCGCGCAAAGACGATTGTGCCGCTCACAGGGCTCTCCTTAGCGCGGCTTCTGCCGAAAGACGCCCGGCAGCGGCTCTTACCTCCGGAGAGCATCCTACCTTCGTCTTTAGCTCCTCTTCTCATCTACACCTCGGCAAAAAGCTTTTCCACTATGTCTGGCTAGGAAAAACTGTGCCAGCACAGAAAACATCTCCCATCGTGTTCTAGAAGTTGCACGGATGTCTGCCAAGTGTTTGGCAGGAAGAAAAGAAAAGTTGTCCAAAACAGCTTCCAATCGAATGTTCCTGTGATTGGAAAAGTCAGGAGAGTGCAAAGGTACTGTTTTCTATCAGTTGGCAAGGTGCGCACACAATCCCAGTGTTGTACAGCTTGCTTCTTCACCTTCCCGAAGCTGCCGCTCTCGCCGGCTGCCGGAGCCCAAGAAGCGGCTTCTTCGCGCAAAGACGATTGTGCCGCTCACAGTGCTCTCCTTAGCGCGGCTTCTGCCGAAAGACGCCCGGCAGCGGCTCTTACCTCCGGAGAGCATCCTACCTTCGTCTTTCGCGTCTTTTGTAGTCTACATCTTAGCAAAACGCTTTTCCACTATGTCTGGCTAGGAAAAACTGTGCCAGCACAGAAAACATCTCCCATCGTGTTCTAGAAGTTGCACGGATGTCTGCCAAGTGTTTGGCAGGAAGAAAAGAAAAGTTGTCCAAAACAGCTTCCAATCGAATGTTCCTGTGATTGGAAAAGTCAGGAGAGTGCAAAGATACTGTTTTCTATCAGTTGGCAAGGTGCGCACACAATCCCAGTGTTGTACAGCTTGCTTCTTCACCTTCCCGAAGCTGCCGCTCTCGCCGGCTGCCGGAGCCCAAGAAGCGGCTTCTTCGCGCAAAGACGATTGTGCCGCTCACAGGGCTCTCCTTAGCGCGGCTTCTGCCGAAAGACGCCCGGCAGCGGCTCTTACCTCCGGAGAGCATCCTACCTTCGTCTTTCGCGTCTTTTGTAGTCTACATCTTAGCAAAACGCTTTTCCACTATGTCTGGCTAGGAAAAACTGTGCCAGCACAGAAAACATCTCCCATCGTGTTCTAGAAGTTGCACGGATGTCTGCCAAGTGTTTGGCAGGAAGAAAAGAAAAGTTGTCCAAAACAGCTTCCAATCGAATGTTCCTGTGATTGGAAAAGTCAGGAGAGTGCAAAGGTACTGTTTTCTATCAGTTGGCAAGGTGCGCACACAATCCCAGTGTTGTACAGCTTGCTTCTTCACCTTCCCGAAGCTGCCGCTCTCGCCGGCTGCCGGAGCCCAAGAAGCGGCTTCTTCGCGCAAAGACGATTGTGCCGCTCACAGTGCTCTCCTTAGCGCGGCTTCTGCCGAAAGACGCCCGGCAGCGGCTCTTACCTCCGGAGAGCATCCTACCTTCGTCTTTCGCGTCTTTTGTAGTCTACATCTTAGCAAAACGCTTTTCCACTATGTCTGGCTAGGAAAACCCGTGCCAGCACAGAAAACATCTCCCATCGTTTTCTAGAAGTTGCACGGATGTCTGCCAAGTGTTTGGCAGGAAGAAAAGAAAAGTTGTCCAAAACAGCTTCCAATCGAATGTTCCTGTGATTGGAAAAGTCAGGAGAGTGCAAAGGTACTGTTTTCTATCAGTTGGCAAGGTGCGCACACAATCCCAGTGTTGTACAGCTTGCTTCTTCACCTTCCCGAAGCTGCCACTCTCAGGAGGTAAGAGCCGCTGCCGGGCGTCTTTCGGCAGAAGCTGCGCTAAGGAGAGCACTGTGAGCGGCACAATCGTCTTTGCGCGAAGAAGCCGCTTCTTGGGCTCCGGCAGCCGGCGAGAGCGGCAGCTTCGGGAAGGTGAAGAAGCAAGCTGTACAACACTGGGATTGTGTGCGCACCTTGCCAACTGATAGAAAACAGTACCTTTGCACTCTCCTGACTTTTCCAATCACAGGAACATTCGATTGGAAGCTGTTTTGGACAACTTTTCTTTTCTTCCTGCCAAACACTTGGCAGACATCCGTGCAACTTCTAGAACACGATGGGAGATGTTTTCTGTGCTGGCACAGTTTTTCCTAGCCAGACATAGTGGAAAAGCGTTTTGCTAAGATGTAGACTACAAAAGACGAGAAAGACGAAGGTAGGATGCTCTCCGGAGGTAAGAGCCGCTGCCGGGCGTCTTTCGGCAGAAGCCGCGCTAAGGAGAGCCCTGTGAGCGGCACAATCGTCTTTGCGCGAAGAAGCCGCTTCTTGGGCTCCGGCAGCCGGCGAGAGCGGCAGCTTCGGGAAGGTGAAGAAGCAAGCTGTACAACACTGGGATTGTGTGCGCACCTTGCCAACTGATAGAAAATAGTACCTTTGCACTCTCCTGACTTTTCCAATCACAGGAACATTCGATTGGAAGCTGTTTTGGACAACTTTTCTTTTCTTCCTGCCAAACACTTGGCAGACATCCGTGCAACTTCTAGAACACGATGGGAGATGTTTTCTGTGCTGGCACAGTTTTTCCTAGCCAGACATAGTGGAAAAGCGTTTTGCTAAGATGTAGACTACAAAAGACGCGAAAGACGAAGGTAGGATGCTCTCCGGAGGTAAGAGCCGCTGCCGGGCGTCTTTCGGCAGAAGCCGCGCTAAGGAGAGCCCTGTGAGCGGCACAATCGTCTTTGCGCGAAGAAGCCGCTTCTTGGGCTCCGGCAGCCGGCGAGAGCGGCAGCTTCGGGAAGGTGAAGAAGCAAGCTGTACAACACTGGGATTGTGTGCGCACCTTGCCAACTGATAGAAAACAGTACCTTTGCACTCTCCTGACTTTTCCAATCACAGGAACATTCGATTGGAAGCTGTTTTGGACAACTTTTCTTTTCTTCCTGCCAAACACTTGGCAGACATCCGTGCAACTTCTAGAACACGATGGGAGATGTTTTCTGTGCTGGCACAGTTTTTCCTAGCCAGACATAGTGGAAAAGCTTTTTGCCGAGGTGTAGACTACAAAAGACGCGAAAGACGAAGGTAGGATGCTCTCCGGAGGTAAGAGCCGCTGCCGGGCGTCTTTCGGCAGAAGCCGCGCTAAGGTGAGCACTGTGAGCGGCACAATCGTCTTTGCGCGAAGAAGCCGCTTCTTGGGCTCCGGCAGCCGGCGAGAGCGGCAGCTTCGGGAAGGTGAAGAAGCAAGCTGTACAACACTGGGATTGTGTGCGCACCTTGCCAACTGATAGAAAACAGTACCTTTGCACTCTCCTGACTTTTCCAATCACAGGAACATTCGATTGGAAGCTGTTTTGGACAACTTTTCTTTTCTTCCTGCCAAACACTTGGCAGACATCCGTGCAACTTCTAGAACACGATGGGAGATGTTTTCTGTGCTGGCACAGTTTTTCCTAGCCAGACATAGTGGAAAAGCTTTTTGCCGAGGTGTAGATGAGAAGAGGAGCTAAAGACGAAGGTAGGATGCTCTCCGGAGGTAAGAGCCGCTGCCGGGCGTCTTTCGGCAGAAGCCGCGCTAAGGAGAGCACTGTGAGCGGCACAATCGTCTTTGCGCGAAGAAGCCGCTTCTTGGGCTCCGGCAGCCGGCGAGAGCGGCAGCTTCGGGAAGGTGAAGAAGCAAGCTGTACAACACTGGGATTGTGTGCGCACCTTGCCAACTGATAGAAAACAGTACCTTTGCACTCTCCTGACTTTTCCAATCACAGGAACATTCGATTGGAAGCTGTTTTGGACAACTTTTCTTTTCTTCCTGCCAAACACTTGGCAGACATCCGTGCAACTTCTAGAACACGATGGGAGATGTTTTCTGTGCTGGCACAGTTTTTCCTAGCCAGACATAGTGGAAAAGCGTTTTGCTAAGATGTAGACTACAAAAGACGCGAAAGACGAAGGTAGGATGCTCTCCGGAGGTAAGAGCCGCTGCCGGGCGTCTTTCGGCAGAAGCCGCGCTAAGGAGAGCACTGTGAGCGGCACAATCGTCTTTGCGCGAAGAAGCCGCTTCTTGGGCTCCGGCAGCCGGCGAGAGCGGCAGCTTCGGGAAGGTGAAGAAGCAAGCTGTACAACACTGGGATTGTGTGCGCACCTTGCCAACTGATAGAAAACAGTACCTTTGCACTCTCCTGACTTTTCCAATCACAGGAACATTCGATTGGAAGCTGTTTTGGACAACTTTTCTTTTCTTCCTGCCAAACACTTGGCAGACATCCGTGCAACTTCTAGAACACGATGGGAGATGTTTTCTGTGCTGGCACAGTTTTTCCTAGCCAGACATAGTGGAAAAGCGTTTTGCTAAGATGTAGACTACAAAAGACGCGAAAGACGAAGGTAGGATGCTCTCCGGAGGTAAGAGCCGCTGCCGGGCGTCTTTCGGCAGAAGCCGCGCTAAGGAGAGCACTGTGAGCGGCACAATCGTCTTTGCGCGAAGAAGCCGCTTCTTGGGCTCCGGCAGCCGGCGAGAGCGGCAGCTTCGGGAAGGTGAAGAAGCAAGCTGTACAACACTGGGATTGTGTGCGCACCTTGCCAACTGATAGAAAACAGTACCTTTGCACTCTCCTGACTTTTCCAATCACAGGAACATTCGATTGGAAGCTGTTTTGGACAACTTTTCTTTTCTTCCTGCCAAACACTTGGCAGACATCCGTGCAACTTCTAGAACACGATGGGAGATGTTTTCTGTGCTGGCACAGTTTTTCCTAGCCAGACATAGTGGAAAAGCGTTTTGCTAAGATGTAGACTACAAAAGACGCGAAAGACGAAGGTAGGATGCTCTCCGGAGGTAAGAGCCGCTGCCGGGCGTCTTTCGGCAGAAGCCGCGCTAAGGAGAGCACTGTGAGCGGCACAATCGTCTTTGCGCGAAGAAGCCGCTTCTTGGGCTCCGGCAGCCGGCGAGAGCGGCAGCTTCGGGAAGGTGAAGAAGCAAGCTGTACAACACTGGGATTGTGTGCGCACCTTGCCAACTGATAGAAAACAGTACCTTTGCACTCTCCTGACTTTTCCAATCACAGGAACATTCGATTGGAAGTTGTTTTGGACAACTTTTCTTTTCTTCCTGCCAAACACTTGGCAGACATCCGTGCAACTTCTAGAACACGATGGGAGATGTTTTCTGTGCTGGCACAGTTTTTCCTAGCCAGACATAGTGGAAAAGCGTTTTGCTAATGTGTAGACTACAAAAGACGAGAAAGACGAAGGTAGGATGCTCTCCGGAGGTAAGAGCCGCTGCCGGGCGTCTTTCGGCAGAAGCCGCGCTAAGGAGAGCCCTGTGAGCGGCACAATCGTCTTTGCGCGAAGAAGCCGCTTCTTGGGCTCCGGCAGCCGGCGAGAGCGGCAGCTTCGGGAAGGTGAAGAAGCAAGCTGTACAACACTGGGATTGTGTGCGCACCTTGCCAACTGATAGAAAACAGTACCTTTGCACTCTCCTGACTTTTCCAATCACAGGAACATTCGATTGGAAGCTGTTTTGGACAACTTTTCTTTTCTTCCTGCCAAACACTTGGCAGACATCCGTGCAACTTCTAGAACACGATGGGAGATGTTTTCTGTGCTGGCACAGTTTTTCCTAGCCAGACATAGTGGAAAAGCGTTTTGCTAAGATGTAGACTACAAAAGACGAGAAAGACGAAGGTAGGATGCTCTCCGGAGGTAAGAGCCGCTGCCGGGCGTCTTTCGGCAGAAGCCGCGCTAAGGAGAGCCCTGTGAGCGGCACAATCGTCTTTGCGCGAAGAAGCCGCTTCTTGGGCTCCGGCAGCCGGCGAGAGCGGCAGCTTCGGGAAGGTGAAGAAGCAAGCTGTACAACACTGGGATTGTGTGCGCACCTTGCCAACTGATAGAAAACAGTACCTTTGCACTCTCCTGACTTTTCCAATCACAGGAACATTCGATTGGAAGCTGTTTTGGACAACTTTTCTTTTCTTCCTGCCAAACACTTGGCAGACATCCGTGCAACTTCTAGAACACGATGGGAGATGTTTTCTGTGCTGGCACAGTTTTTCCTAGCCAGACATAGTGGAAAAGCTTTTTGCCGAGGTGTAGATGAGAAGAGGAGCTAAAGACGAAGGTAGGATGCTCTCCGGAGGTAAGAGCCGCTGCCGGGCGTCTTTCGGCAGAAGCCGCGCTAAGGAGAGCCCTGTGAGCGGCACAATCGTCTTTGCGCGAAGAAGCCGCTTCTTGGGCTCCGGCAGCCGGCGAGAGCGGCAGCTTCGGGAAGGTGAAGAAGCAAGCTGTACAACACTGGGATTGTGTGCGCACCTTGCCAACTGATAGAAAACAGTACCTTTGCACTCTCCTGACTTTTCCAATCACAGGAACATTCGATTGGAAGCTGTTTTGGACAACTTTTCTTTTCTTCCTGCCAAACACTTGGCAGACATCCGTGCAACTTCTAGAACACGATGGGAGATGTTTTCTGTGCTGGCACAGTTTTTCCTAGCCAGACATAGTGGAAAAGCGTTTTGCTAAGATGTAGACGACAAGAGAGGCTAAAGAGTGGATGTTAGCAAATGACACCCATCTTCAAAAAAGGCAATTAAGAGGACTCGCCATAGTACAAACCAGCCAGCCTCTTTTTTATCCCCAGGAAGTTGATGAAGCAGCTCTTCCTGGAAATCCTTGCCAGGCACATGACAGATGACCAAATAATGTAGTTAGCATGATTTTTCAGGGGAATTTCATGCTGAACATCACTTTAAACTCCTCTGATGAATCAACTTGACTGGTAGATGAAGGGAATATTATCTGCCTGGGCTTCAGGGAGGTTTTTGACATACCTCTACATGGCATCACACATACATATGGAAGCAATAGTGCAAAGGGGAGGGAATCAGTGTCTTTTCAGTGATGCTGAGGGAAAAGACAAGAGGCAGTGGGCACACACTGAAATACAGGAGATTGCCTTTGAACATCAGTAAATGTTTCTTTACTGTCAGGGTGACTGAACCACGGCACAGACTGCCCAGAAAGATTGTGGAGCCTGGATCTTTGAAGACATTAAAAGTACACCCAGATAGAATCCTGGGCAAGAGGCTCTAGGTATCCTGGTTTAGGCAGGGGGGTTGGGCCTGGTTAGCCCCACCAACCCCTTCCACTCTCTTTCATTCTGTGCTAGTGAATTCTCTTCAAGATGCATTTCAAAGCACTGGCATGACAAAGTTCTGTGCAGACAGAGATCTAAATGGACATGGCATCTAAGTTCCTTAAGCAGTGTTCAAGAAGAATGTAAAACTCTGGCACAAGTGTCTCTTCCCTAACTGAATCCCTTTCATGGGAAAATTCCCAGCTCTAGAAAGATCTTCTGATACGCATGCTTAAGACTGACACTGGCTGAGCAAATTTCTCCCTATGTATATCTAAGACCAGTTAGGATCTTCACCCAAAGTGCTGTCAACATAGTCACAGAATGCCTATTGTTAAGAAGTGACAGCTTCCATCAGAATGGCAGCTATTGGTCCACAAAATGGATTAATGGATGGGAATTATCTACGTGGGTTAAAAACAAAAATAAAGAGTTGGTCTTTATTTATCAATTTCATGGCAATATTGATAAGGGAAGAAAAAGATCTAAGTCCTTGACTTTCTGGACTCGAGGAAAGATTTTAAAAATTCCTTGTAAAAATGTATGATCACAATCAGACTATTGAAACCATTTTAGTTGGGAACAAAGTTCCAAAATTGTCTAGATAGTGGCAAAGAAGCCAAGAAAATAGGAAAGAAACAAAAAGAGAGCAAAAGAGTCAGCTTCAGTGTACAAGCTCGTTCTAGAAGTAGTCTGCTGGGAAAAGGAACCCCCAGCTAAATTTCCAATGTATTCCTGCGCTTGATTCAGTAACTGGTCAATGTAAAAACCAATCCTTTTGTACAACTTCTTCCAGCAACAAAAACTCCAACAGGTTGACACTACCATCATGCCTGTTCCAGACATATTTAAAAGAGAAATGATGATTTTCTTGAAAACCTACTTACATAAAAGTTGCAAGATGGTGGAGGGATTCCCACATCCTCCTTCCTCCATCTGGCTTGAAAGTATATTTGATAAAATATGCAACAAAGCACATGATTTATAAGGGAGAGTCAAATGGATGATTTGGGAATCGATCTCTTGTTGATAGTAAACTTCATATCCACTCGGTGTGACCTTTTTAAAACAAAATGTGGAGCTGAGGCATGAATCTGCCACAACAATTGTAAAGCAAACATACACACTCCCCTTCATATGCCCCCCCCTCCACACACACCTAGGCACACACAGAGATCAGCATAGCAGATCATGAACACCTTGGAAAAGACTGAAATGCTAAATGCCTCTCTTGATGGGCAAAAGAGCTGGTGCAGTAATTCAAATGCCTGGTACAAAAATTCTGTTTAATATTTAGCTCCTATTTAAAACACAGCTTTTCATTTCATTCTATTTACAGAATATTTTCATTTCATTTGTTTCTTTAAAATTACTTAGTTCTCACCTGTTGTATGTCTAGGAATATTTTCTTCCAAAAATAGAAAAAAATAGATGATATCTTTTCAGCAGAAAACATTGGTTGATACAATTTTAAACCATCATGATATGGAAGAATTCTTCTGTCCCTCTCGAAGGTGGAAGAAGCATTTGGATCACAGATCATCTACAATGAAATACTTGACATGTTTAAGATGCTTTCAATCAATTTTGATTGTCAATTGCTTATTTGTTGTAAACAGTAATTTTTCAGTGAAGGGAAAGTGTGTGTGGTATATCTACATGATATGTTCAAAGGCAGTTCCTACTAATGGCCAGGCTGAATTCCAGTAAATAATGTCCCGAATGATATTTTGCCGCCTTCTTTGGCACTTCATGAAATCTTACCCCGATGAAGTGCTGAAACACAGAGATTTTCTCTTAGAGAGTGTCTCATGTTGTAACCTATCCCATGGATTTTATGCTGTAATTCTTATCTCTTTTAAAATTTACTATCTTCTGTACAGTTTTCATGAAACTTTCTGTTACAGTAGTGAATAGCACAGATAAATGTCATTTTGTACAACTTTGAATTTACCCCAAGAGCTGAGAGAAAACTTGATCCTATACTTCAATCCGAGTTTCTTCTATAGTCCAACTTTGTTTCTCTACCATCAAGCTTCTCCTTTGTTGCTGCTCCAAGCCCCGTCCAGGGTGACCTTGAATACTTTCAGGGATGGGACACCCACAACTTCTCTGGGCAACCTGTTCCAGTGTTCCAGCACTCCCACAGTAAAAAAGGCCTTCCTTTCATCTAATATGTGTAGGAAATCATAAATCTAGGCATAGAAGCTTGGAGTGCAAATTTGAAATTCTTTGGATTTGAAGCACATTTTATATGAATACTGACTTACAGATGACTAAAAGATGTTGATGGGCATTTGAGCTGACAAGTTTTGAAAAAGTGCACGGAAATTAAAATTGAAACCACTAAAATTAAAAACTCCTTGCCATTTTCTTTTTCCTCTCCTATTCAAAATTGCATATGTCAGATATCAGTGCTTCATGCAAACCTCTCAGATGCTCTCAGAGAAAAAGCTTTTCTTTCAGACTAAGTTGCGGTTGACATAGAACACTAGCAGGAGTGAAAGATTTTCTGGGCATCGGGGCAGCCCGTTCTCCTTGGATTTGTGTGCAGAATGCATTTTATCCAAACTGGAAAATAGATCCCAGCTCTGTTCTATTCATCATCCTTACTTCATCAGGCCAGAAGATTCTGTGAAAAGTAGCCTGTGGACCTTGAAGACAGCGCATGTGAACCAGATGAGAGGTGATAGAGAAGTTGAGGGAGAGAAGAAAGAGCATGAGGCTGAAACCAGAAAGTATTTCTCCACGTGATCATGGAAGATTGCAGGAGCCACTTGGTACTATCAAACCAGCCCAACTTGGCACTTGTGCCACCTTGGGTCTGGGAGCCATGTTGCATATCGTGCATTTTAAGGAGCCAGCTGGCCACACCCAGCCATATGCCCCCAAACACAAACCAAGGCCCTTTTCTCTGGCAAACAAAACTCAGCTGCCCTGTTCTGGATGGCAGATTGCAGGAACCACTTGGTACTATCAAACCAGCCCAACTTGGCACTGGTGCCACCATGGGTCTGGTCACCATCCTGCCTATCGTAGCTTTTCAGGAGCCAGCCGGTCACTCTCAGCCATAGGCCCCCAAACACAAACCTCGGCCCGTTTCCCTGGCAAACAAAAGTAAGCTGCCCCGCTTCTGGATGGCAGATTGCAGGAGCTACTTAGTACTATCAAATCAGCCCGACTTGGCACAGGTGCCACCTTGGATCTGGGAACCATCCTATGTATCGTGGATTTTCAGGGGCCAGCCGGCCACTCTCAGCCATATGCCCCCAAAAACAAACCACGGACCTTTTCTCTGGCAAACAAAAATCAGCTGCCCCACTTCTGGATGGCAGATTGCAGGAGCCACTTGGGACTATCACACCAGCACAACATGGCACTGCTGCCACCTTGGATCTGGGAACAATCCTGCGTATCGTACATATTCAGGAACCAGCCGAACACTCCCAGCCACAGGCCCCCAAACACAAACAACGGCCCTTTTCTCTGGCAAACAAAACTCAACTGCCCCTCTTCTGGATGGCAAATTGCAGGACGCACTTGGTACTACAAAAAGAGCCCGACTTGGCAGTGGTGCCACCTTGGCTCTGGGAACCATCCTGCGTATCGAGCATTTTAAGGAGCCAGCCGGCAATTCCCAGCCGTATGCCCCAAAAAGAAACCATGGACCTTTTCTCTGGCAAAAAAAACTCAGCTGTCCCGCTTCTGGATGGCAGATTGCAGGAGTTACTTTGAACCATACAACCAGCCTTACTTGGCACTGGTGCCACCTTGGATCTGGGAACCATCCTGCCTATCGTTGATTTTCAGGGGCCAGCCGGCCACTCTCAGCCATAGGCCCCCAAACACAAACCACAGCCCTTTTCTCTAGCAAACAAAATTCAACTGCCCCGCTTCTGGATGGCAAATTGCAGGAGCCACTGGGTACTACAAAAACAGCCTGACTTGGCACTGGTGCCACCTTGCGCCTGGTTACCATGCGGCGTATCGTGCATTTTAAGGAGCCAGGTGGCCACTCCCAGCCATATGCCCCCAAACACAACCCACGGCCCTTTTCTCTGGCAAACAAAACTCAGCTGCCCCGCTTCTGGATGGCAGATTGCAGGAGACACTTGGTACTATCAAACCAGCCCGACATGGCACTGGTGCCACCTTGGGTCTGGGAACCATCCTGCGTATTGTGGATTGTCAGGAGACAGCCGACCACTCTCGGCCACAGAGCCCAATCAAAAACAAAGGTCCGTTTCCCTGGCAAAAAAAACTCAGCTGCCCCGCTTCTGGATGGGAGATTGCAGGAGGCACTTGACACTGTCAAACGAGCCCCGCTTGGCACTGGTGCCACCTTGGGTCTGGGAACCATGCTGCGTATCGTGGATTTTCAGGAGCCAGCCGGCCACTGCCAGCCACAGGCCCCCAAACACAAACCACAGCCTTTTTCTCTGGCAAACAAAACTCAGCTGCCCCGCTTCTGGATGGCAGATTGCAGGAGCCACTTGGTACTATCAAACCAGCCCGACTTGGCACTGGTGCCACCTTGGGTCTGGGAACCATCCTGCCTATCGTGGATTTTAAGGAGCCAGCCGGCTACTCCCAGCCACAGGCCCCCAACAAAAACCACGGCCCTTTTTTCTCGCAAACAAAACTTAGCTGCCTCACTTCTGGATGGCAGATTGCAGGAGCCACTTGGTGTAATCAAACCAGCCCGACTTGGCACTGGTGCCACCTTGGGTCTGGGAACCATCCTGCGTATCGTGGATTCTAAGGAGCCAGCCGGCCACTCCCAGCCACAGGCCCCCAAACAAAATCAACGGCGCTGTTCCCTGGAAAACAAAACACGCCTGCCAACTTTTTGATGGAGTTTGCAGGAGCCACTTGGTACTATCAAACCAGCCCGACTTGGCACTGGTGCCACCTTGGGTCTGGGAAACATCCTGCGTATCGTGGATTCTTAGGAGCCAGCCGGCCACTCCTAGCCACAGGCCCCCAAACAAAAACCTAGGCCTATTTCTCTGGCAAACAAAAGTAAGCTGCCCTGCTTCTGGATGGCAGATTGCAGGAGACACTTGGTACTATCAAACCAGCCCAACTTGGCACTGGTGCCACCTTGGGTCTGGGAACCATCCTGCGTATCGTGGATTCTAAGGAGCCAGCTGGCCACTCCCAGCCACAGGCCCCCAAACACAAACAGCGGCGCTTTTCCCTGGAAAACAAAACTCGCCTGCCAACTTTTTGATGGCAGATTGCAGGAGCCACTTGGTACTATCAAATCAGCCCAACTTGGCACTGGTGCCACCATGGGTCTGGTCACCATCCTGCCTATCGTAGCTTTTCAGGAGCCAGCCGGTCACTCCCAGCCATAGGCCCCCAGACAAAAACCTCGGCCCGTTTCCCTGGCAAACAAAAGTAAGCTGCCCCGCTTCTGGATGGCAGATTGCAGTACGCACTTGGTACTATCAAACCAGCCCAACTTGGAAATGGTGCCACCTTGGGTCTGGGAACCATCCTGCGTATCGTGGATTCTAAGGAGCCAGCGGGCCACTCCCAGCCACAGGCCCCCAAATACAAACAACGGCGCTTTTCCCTGGAAAACAAAACTCGCCTGCCAAATTTTTGATGGCAGATTGCAGGAGCCACTTGGTACTATCAAATCAGCCCAACTTGGCACTGGTGCCACCATGGATCTGGTCACCATCCTGCCTATCGTAGCTTTTCAGGTGCCAGCCGGTCACTCCCAGCCATAGGAACCCAGACACAAACCTCGGCCCGTTTCCCTGGCAAACAAAAGTAAGCTGCCCCGCTTCTGGATGGCAGATTGCAGGAGCCACTTTGCACCATCAAACTGGCCCGACTTGTCACTGGTGCCACCTCAGGTCTGGGAACCCTCCTGCGTATCGTGGATTCCAATTAGCAAGACGGCCACTCCCAGCCACAGGCCCCCAAACACAAACAACGGCGCTTTTCCCTGGAAAACAAAACTCGCCTGCCAACTTTTTGATGGCAGATTGCAGGAGCCACTTGGTACTATCAAACCAGCCCAACTTGGCACTGCTGACACCATGGGTCTGGTCACCTTCCTGCCTATCGTAGCTTTTCAGGAGCCAGCCGGTCACTCCCAGCCATAGGCCCCCAGACACAAAGCTCTGCCCGTTTCCCTGGCAAACAAAAGTAAGCTGCCCCGCTTCTGGATGGCAGATTTCAGGATCCACTTGTTATTATCAAACCAGCCCGACTTGGTACTGATGCCACCTCTGGTCTGGGAACCATCCTGCGTATCTTGGATTCTAAGGAGCCAGCCGGCCACTCCCAGCCACAGGCCCCCAAAAAAAACATCGGCGCTTTTCCCTGGAAAACAAAACTCGCCTGCCAACATTTTGATGGCAGATTGCAGGAACCACTAGGTACTATCAAACCAGCCCAACTTGGCACTGGTGCCACCTTGGGTCTGGGAACCATCCGGCGTATCGTGTGTTTAAAGGAGCCAGCCGGCCACTCCAGCCACAGGCCCGCAGACACAAACAACGGCGCTTTTCCCTGGAAAACAAAGCTTGCCTGCTGACTTTTGATGGCAGATTGCAGGAGCCACTTTGTACTTTGAAATCAGCCGAACATGGCTCTGGTGCCACCATGGGTCTGGTCACCATCCTGCCTATCGTAGCTTTTCAGGAGCCAGCCGGTCACTCCCAGCCATAGGCCCCCAGACACAAAGCTCGGCCCGTTTCCCTGGCAAACAAAAGTAAGCTACCCCGCTTCTGGATGGCAGATTGCAGGACGCACTTGGTACTATCAAACCAGCCCAACTTATCACTGCTGCCACCTCAGGTCAGGGAACCATCCTGCGTATTGTGGATTCTAAGGAGCCAGCCGGCCACTCCCAGCCACAGGCCCCCAAACACAAACAACGGCGCTTTTCCCTGGAAAACAAAACTCGCCTGCCAACTTTTGATGGCAGATTGCAGGAGCCACTTGGTACTATCAAACCAGCCCAACTTGGCACTGCTGACACCATGGGTCTGGTCACCATCCTGCCTATCGTAGCTTTTCAGGAGCCAGCCGGTCACTCCCTGCCATAGGCCCCCAGACACAAACCTCGGCCCGTTTCCCTGGCAAAAAAAAGTAAGCTGCCCCGCTTCTGGATGGCAGATTGCAGGACGCACTTGGTACTATCAAACCAGCCCGACTTGGCACTGGTGCTACCTCAGGTCTGGGAACCATCCTGCGTATCGTGGATTCTAAGGAGCCAGCCGGCCACTCCCAGCCACAGGCCCCCAAACACAAACATCGGCGCTTTTCCCTGGAAAACAAAACTCGCCTGCCAACTTTTTGATGGCAGATTGCCGGAGCCACTTGGTACTATCAAACCAGCCCAACTTGGCACTGGTGCCACCATGGGTCTGGTCACCATCCTGCCTATCGTAGCTTTTCAGGAGCCAGCCGGTCACTCCCAGCCATAGACCCCAGACAAAAACCTCGGCCCGTTTCCCTGGCAAAAAAAAGTAAGCTGCCCCGCTTCTGGATGGCAGATTGCAGGAGCCACTTTGCACTATCAAACTAGCCCGACTTGGCACTGGTGCCACCTCAGGTCTGGGAACCATCCTGCGTATCGTGGATTCTAAGGAGCCAGCCGGACACTCCCAGCCACAGGCCCTCAAACACAAACAGCGGCGCTTTTCCCTGGAAAACAAAACTCGCCTGCCAAATTTTGATGGCAGATTGCCGGAGCAACTTGGTACTATCAAACCAGCCCAACTTGGCACTGGTGCCACCATGGGTCTGGTCACCATCCTGCCTATCGTAGATTTTCAGGACCTAGCCGGTCACTCCCAGCCATAGGCCCCCAGACACAAACCTCGGCCCGTTTCCGAGGCAAACAAAACTAAGCGGCGCCGCTTGTGGATGGCAGATTGCAGGACGCACTTGGTACTATCAAACCAGCCCGACTTGGCACTGGTGCCACCTCTGGTCTGGGAACCATCCTGCGTATCGTGGATTCCAATTAGCAAGCTGGCCACTCCCAGCCACAGGCCCCCAAACACAAACAACGGCGCTTTTCCCTGGAAAACAAAACTCGCCTGCCAACATTTTGATGGCAGATTGCAGGAGCCACTTGGTACTATCAAATCAGCCGAACATGGCACTGGTGCCACCATGGGTCTTGGAACCATCCTGCCTATCGTAGCTGTTCAGGCGCCAGCCGGTCACTCCCAGCCATAGGCCCCCAGAGAAAAACCTCGGCCCTTTTCCCTGGAAAACAAAAGTAAGCTGCCCTGCTTCTGGATGGCAGATTGCAGGAATAACTTGGTACTATCAAACCAGCCCAACTTGGCACTGGTGCCACCTTGGGTCTGGGAACCATCCGGCGTATCGTGGATTCTAAGGAGCCAGCCGGTCACTCCCAGCCACAGGCCCCCAAACACAAACAACGGCGCTTTTCCCTGGAAAACAAAACTCGCCTGCCAACATTTTGATGGCAGATTGCAGGAGCCACTTGGTACTATCAAATCAGCCCAACTTGGCACTGGCGCCACCATGGGTCTGGTCACCATCCTGCCTATCGTAGCTTTTCAGGAGCCAGCCGGTCACTCCCAGCCATAGGCCCCCAGACACAAAGCTCGGCCCGTTTCCCTGGCAAACAAAAGTAAGCTGCCCCGCTTCTGGATGGCAGATTGCAGGACGCGCTTGGTAGTATCAAACCAGCCCGACTTGTCACTGGTGCCAACTCTGGTCTGGGAACCATCCTGCGTATCGTTGATTCTAATTAGCCAGCCGGCCACTCCCAGCCACAGGCCCCCAAACACAAACAAGGGCGCTTTTCCCTGGAAAACAAAACTCGCCTGCCAAATTTTTGATGGCAGATTGCAGGAGCCACTTGGTACTATCAAATCAGCCCAACTCGGCACTGGTGCCACCATGGGTCTGGTCACCATCCTGCCTATCGTAGCTTTTCAGGAGCCAGCCGGTCACCCCCAGCCACAGGCCCCGAGACAAAAACCTCGGCCCGTTTCCCTGGCAAAAAAAAGTAAGCTACCCCGCTTCTGGATGGCAGATTGCAGGACGCACTTCGTAGTATCAAACCAGCCCAACTTGGCACTGGTGCCACCTTGGGTCTGGGAACCATCCTGCGTATCGTGGATTCTAAGCAGCCAGCAGGCCACTCCATGCCATAGGCACTCAAACACAAACAACGGCGCTTTTCCCTGGAAAACAAAACTCGCCTGCCAACTTTTTGATGGCGGATTGCAGGAGCCACTTGATACTATCAAACCAGCCCAACTTGGCACTGGTGCCACCATGGGTCTGGTCACCATCCTGCCTATCGTAGCTTTTCAGGAGCCAGCCGGTCACCCCCAGCCACAGGCGCCGAGACAAACACCTCGGCCCGTTTCCCTGGCAAACAATAGTAAGCTACCCCGCTTCTGGATGGCAGATTGCAGGACGCACTTGGTAGTATCAAACCAGCCCGACTTGTCACTGGGGTCACCTCTGGTCTGGGAACCATCCTGCGTATCGTGGATTCTAATTAGCCAGCCGGCCACTCCCAGCCACAGGCCCCCAAACACAAACAACGGCGCTTTTCCCTGGAAATCAAAACTCGCCTGCCAAATTTTTGATGGCAGATTGCAGGAGCCACTTGGTACTATCAAACCAGCCCAACTTGGCACTGGTGCCACCATGGGTCTGGTCACCATCCTGCCTATCGTAGCTTTTCAGGAGCCAGCCGGTCACCCCCAGCCTTATACCCCGAGACAAAAACCTCGGCCCGTTTCCCTGGCAAACAAAAGTAAGCTACCCCGCTTCTGGATGGCAGATTGCAGTACGCACTTGGTACTATCAAACCAGCCCAACTTGGCACTGGTGCCACCTTGGGTCTGGGAACCATCCTGCGTATCGTGGATTCTAAGGAGCCAGCCGGCCACTCCCTGCCACAGGCACCCAAACACAAACAACGGCGCTTTTCCCTGGAAAACAATACTCGCCTGCCAACTTTTTGATGGCGGATTGCAGGAGCCACTTGGTACTATCAAACCAGCCCAACTTGGCACTGGTGCCACCATGGATGTGGTCACCATCCTGCCTATCGTAGCTTTTCAGTACCTAGCAGGTCACTCCCAGCCATAGGCGCCCAGACACAAAGCTCGGCCCGTTTCCCTGGCAAACAAAAGTAAGCTGCCCCGCTTCAGGATGGCAGATTGCATGAACCACTTGGTACTATAAAACCAGCCCGACTTGGCACTGGTGCCACCTCTGGTCTGGGAACCATCCTGCGTATCGTGGATTCTAAGGAGCCAGCCGGTCACTCCCAGCCACAGGCCCCCAAACACAAACAACAGCGCTTTTCCCTGGAAAACAAAACTCGCCTGCCAACATTTTGATGGCAGATTGCAGGAGCCACTTGGTACTATCAAACCAGCCCAACTTGGCACTGGTGCCACCATGGGTCTGGTCACCATCCTGCCTATCGTAGCTTTTCAGGAGCCAGCCGGTCACCCCCAGCCTTATACCCCGAGACAAAAACCTCGGCCCGTTTCCCTGGCAAACAAAAGTAAGCTACCCCGCTTCTGGATGGCAGATTGCAGTACGCACTTGGTACTATCAAACCAGCCCAACTTGGCACTGGTGCCACCTTGGGTCTGGGAACCATCCTGCGTATCGTGGATTCTAAGGAGCCAGCCGGCCACTCCCTGCCACAGGCACCCAAACACAAACAACGGCGCTTTTCCCTGGAAAACAATACTCGCCTGCCAACTTTTTGATGGCGGATTGCAGGAGCCACTTGGTACTATCAAACCAGCCCAACTTGGCACTGGTGCCACCATGGATGTGGTCACCATCCTGCCTATCGTAGCTTTTCAGTACCTAGCAGGTCACTCCCAGCCATAGGCGCCCAGACACAAAGCTCGGCCCGTTTCCCTGGCAAACAAAAGTAAGCTGCCCCGCTTCAGGATGGCAGATTGCATGAACCACTTGGTACTATAAAACCAGCCCGACTTGGCACTGGTGCCACCTCTGGTCTGGGAACCATCCTGCGTATCGTGGATTCTAAGGAGCCAGCCGGTCACTCCCAGCCACAGGCCCCCAAACACAAACAACAGCGCTTTTCCCTGGAAAACAAAACTCGCCTGCCAACATTTTGATGGCAGATTGCAGGAGCCACTTGGTACTATCAAACCAGCCCAACTTGGCACTGGTGCCACCATGGGTCTGGTCACCATCCTGCCTATCGTAGCTGTTCAGGCGCCACCCGGTCACTCCCAGCCATAGGCCCCCAGAGAAAAACCTCGGCCCGTTTCCCTGGCAAAGAAAAGTAAGCTACCCCGCTTCTGGAGGGCAGATTGCAGGAGCCACTTTGCACCATCAAACTGGCCCGACTTGTCACTGGTGCCACCTCAAGTCTGGGAACCATCCTGCGTATCGTGGATTCTAAGGAGCCAGCCGGTCACTCCCACCCACAGGCCCCCAGTCACAAACAACGGCGCTTTTCGCTGGAAAACAAAACTCGCCTGCCGACTATTTGATGGCAGATTGCAGGAGCCACTTGGTACTATCAAATCAGCCCAACTTGGCTCTGGTGCCACCATGGGTCTGGTCACCATCCTGCCTATCGTAGCTTTTCAGGAGCCAGCCGGTCACTCCCAGCCATAGGCCCCCAGACACAAACCTCGGCCCGTTTCCCTGGCAAACAAAAGTAAGCTGCCCCGCTTCTGGATGGCAGATTGCAGGAGCCACTTTGCACCATCCAACTAGCCCGACTTGGCACTGGTGCCACCTCAGGTCTGGGAACCATGCTGCGTATCGTGGATTCTAATTAGCCATCCGGCCACTCCCACCCACGGCCCCTAAACACAAACAACGGCGCTTTTCCCTGGAAAACAAAACTCGCCTGCCAATTTTTGATGGCAGATTGCAGGAGCCACTTGGTACTATCAAACCAGCCCAACTTGGCACTGGTGCCACCATGGGTCTGGTCACCATCCTGCCTATCGTAGCTTTTCAGGAGCCAGCCGGTCACTCCCAGCCATAGGCGCCCAGACCCAAAGCTCGGCCCGTTTCCCTGGCAAGCAAAAGTAAGCTGTCCCGCTTCTGGATGGCAGATTGCAGGACGCACTTGGTAGTATCAAACCAGCCCGACTTGGCACTGGCGCCGCCTCACATCTGGGAACCATCCTGCCTATCGTGGATTCTAAGCAACCAGCCGGCCACTCCCAGCCACAGGCCCCCAAACACAAACAACGGCGCTTTTCCCTGGAAAACAAAACTCGCCTGCCAAGTTTTTGATGGCAGATTGCAGGAGCCACTTGGTACTATCAAACCAGCCCAACTTGGCACTGGTGCCACCTTGGGTCTGGTCACCATCCTGCCTATCATAGCTTTTCAGGAGCCAGCCGGTCACTCCCAGCCATAGGCCCCCAGACACAAACCTCGGCCCGTTTCCCTGGCAAACAAAAGCAAGCTGCCCCGCTTCTGGATGGCAGATTGCAGGAGCCACTTTGCACCATCAAACTAGCCCGACTTGGCACTGGTGCCACCTCTGGTCTGGGAACCATCCTGCGTATCATGGATTCTAAGGAGCCAGCCGGCCACTCCCAGCCACAGGCCCCCAAACAAAAACAACGGCGCTTTTCCCTGGATAACAAACTCGCCTGCCAAGTTTTTGATGGCAGATTGCAGGAGCCACTTGGTACTATCAAACCAGCCCAACTTGGCACTGGTGCCACCATGGGTCTGGTCACCATCCTGCCTATCGTAGCTTTTCAGGAGCCAGCCGGTCACTCCCAGCCATAGGCCCCGAGACACAAACCTCGGCCCGTTTCCCTGGCAAACAAAAGTAAGCTACCCCGCTTCTGGATGGCAGATTGCAGGACGCACTTGGTACTATCAAACCAGCCCAACTTGGCACTGGTGCCACCTCAGGTCTGGGAACCATCCTGCGTATCGTGGATTCTAAGGAGCCAGCCGGCCACTCCCAGCCATAGGCCCCCAAACAAAACAACGGCACTTTTCCCTGGAAAACAAAACTTGCCTGCCAAATTTTTGATGGCAGATTGCAGGAGCCACTTGGTACTATCAAACCAGCCCAACTTGGCACTGGTTCCACCATGGGTCTGGTCACCATCCTGCCTATCGTAGCTTTTCAGGAGCCAGCCGGTCACTCCCAGCCGTAGGCCCACAGACACAAAGCTCGGCCCGTTTCCCTGACAAACAATAGTAAGCTACCCCGCTTCTGGATGGCAGATTGCAGGACGCACTTGGTACTATCAAACCAGCCCGACTTGGCACTGGTGCCACCTCTGGTCTGGGAACCATCCTGCGTATGGTAGATTCTAAGCAGCCAGCCGGCCACTCCCAGCCACAGGCCCCCAAACACAAACAACGGCGCTTTTCCCTTGAAAACAAAACTCGTCTGCCAACTTTTTGATGGCAGATTGCCGGAGCCACTTGGTACTATCAAACCAACCCAACTTGGCACTGGTGCCACCATGGGTCTCGTCACCATCCTGCCTATCGTAGCTTTTCAGGAGCCAGCCGGCCACTCCCTGCCACAGGCCCCCAAACACAAACAACGGCGCTTTTCCCTGGAAATCAAAATTCGCCTGCCAACTTTTTGATGGCAGATTGCAGGAGCCACTTGGTACAATCAAATCAGCCCAACTTGCCACTGGTGCCACCATGGGTCTGGTCACCATCCTGCCTATCGTAGCTTTTCAGGAGCCAGCCGGTCACTCCCAGCCATAGGCCCCCAGACACAAACCTCGGCCCGTTTCCCTGGCCAACAAAAGTAAGCTGCCCCGCTTCTGGATGGCAGATTGCAGGAACCACTTGGTACTATCCAACCAGCCCAACTTGGCACTGGTGCCACCTTTGGTCTGGGAACCATGCTGAGTATCGTGGATTCTAAGGAGCCAGCCGGCCACTCCCAGCCACAGGCCCCCAAACACAAACAACGGCGCTTTTCCCTGGAAAACAAAACTCGCCTGCCAACTTCTTGATGGCAGATTGCAGGAGCCACTTGGTACTATCAAACCAGCCCAACTTGGCACTGGTGCCGTCATGGGTCTGGTCACCATCCTGCCTATCGTAGCTTTTCACGAGCCAGCCGGTCACTCCCAGCCATAGGCCCCCAGACACAATCCTCGGACCGTTTCCCTGGCAAACAAAAGTAAGCTGCCCCGCTTCTGGATGGCAGATTGCAGGACGCACTTGGTACTATCAAACCAGCCCAACTTGGCACTGGTGCCACCATGGGTCTGGGAACCATCCTGTGTATCGTGGATTCTAATTAGCCATCCGTCCACTCCAGGTGATAGGGCCCCAGGCACAAACAACGGCGCTTTTCCCTGGATAACAAACTCGCCTGCCAACTTTTTGATGGCAGATTGCAGGAGCCACTTGGTACTATCAAACCAGCCCAACTTGGCACTGGTGCCACCATGGGTCTGGTCACCATCCTGCCTATCGTAGCTTTTCAGGAGCCAGCCGGTCACTCCCAGCCATATGCCCCGAGACACAAACCTCGGCCCGTTTCCCTGGCAAACAAAAGTAAGCTACCCCACTTCTGGATGGCAGATTGCAGGACGCACTTGGTACTATCAAACCAGCCCAACTTGGCACTGGTGCCACGTCAAGTCTAGGAACCATCCTGCGTATCGTGGATTCTAAGGAGCCAGCCGGCCACTCCCAGCCATAGGCCCCCAAACAAAAACAACGGCGCTTTTCCCTGGTAAAGAAAACTTCCCTGCCAACTTTTTGATGGCAGATTGCAGGAGCCACTTGGTACTATCAAACCAGCCCAACTTGGCACTGGTGCCACCATGGGTCTGGGAACCATCCTGCCTATCGTAGCTTTTCAGGAGCCAGCCGGTCACTCCCAGCCATAGGCCCCCAGACACAAAGCTCGGCCCGTTTCCCTGGCAAACAAAAGTAAGCTGCCCCGCTTCTGGATGGCAGATTGCAGGAGCCACTTGGTACTATCAAACCAGCCGGACTTGGCACTGGTGCCACGACAAGTCTGGGAACCATCCTGCGTATCGTGGATTCTAAGGAGCCAGCCGGCCACTCCCAGCCACAGGCCCCCAAACACAAACAACGGCGCTTTTCCCTGGAAAACAAAACTCGCCTACCAACGTTTTGATGGCAGATTGCAGGAGCCACTTGGTACTATCAAATCAGCCCAACTTGGCACTCGTGCCACCATGGGTCTGGTCACCATCCTGCCTATCGTAACTTTTCAGGAGCCAGCCGGTCACTCCCAGCCACAGGCCCCCAAAAAAAACATCGGCGCTTTTCCCTGGAAAACAAAACTCGCCTGCCAACATTTTGATGGCAGATTGCAGGAACCACTAGGTACTATCAAACCAGCCCAACTTGGCACTGGTGCCACCTTGGGTCTGGGAACCATCCGGCGTATCGTGTGTTTAAAGGAGCCAGCCGGCCACTCCAGCCACAGGCCCGCAGACACAAACAACGGCGCTTTTCCCTGGAAAACAAAGCTTGCCTGCTGACTTTTGATGGCAGATTGCAGGAGCCACTTTGTACTTTGAAATCAGCCGAACATGGCTCTGGTGCCACCATGGGTCTGGTCACCATCCTGCCTATCGTAGCTTTTCAGGAGCCAGCCGGTCACTCCCAGCCATAGGCCCCCAGACACAAAGCTCGGCCCGTTTCCCTGGCAAACAAAAGTAAGCTACCCCGCTTCTGGATGGCAGATTGCAGGACGCACTTGGTACTATCAAACCAGCCCAACTTATCACTGGTGCCACCTCAGGTCAGGGAACCATCCTGCGTATTGTGGATTCTAAGGAGCCAGCCGGCCACTCCCAGCCACAGGCCCCCAAACACAAACAACGGCGCTTTTCCCTGGAAAACAAAACTCGCCTGCCAACTTTTGATGGCAGATTGCAGGAGCCACTTGGTACTATCAAACCAGCCCAACTTGGCACTGCTGACACCATGGGTCTGGTCACCATCCTGCCTATCGTAGCTTTTCAGGAGCCAGCCGGTCACTCCCTGCCATAGGCCCCCAGACACAAACCTCGGCCCGTTTCCCTGGCAAAAAAAAGTAAGCTGCCCCGCTTCTGGATGGCAGATTGCAGGACGCACTTGGTACTATCAAACCAGCCCGACTTGGCACTGGTGCTACCTCAGGTCTGGGAACCATCCTGCGTATCGTGGATTCTAAGGAGCCAGCCGGCCACTCCCAGCCACAGGCCCCCAAACACAAACATCGGCGCTTTTCCCTGGAAAACAAAACTCGCCTGCCAACTTTTTGATGGCAGATTGCCGGAGCCACTTGGTACTATCAAACCAGCCCAACTTGGCACTGGTGCCACCATGGGTCTGGTCACCATCCTGCCTATCGTAGCTTTTCAGGAGCCAGCCGGTCACTCCCAGCCATAGACCCCAGACAAAAACCTCGGCCCGTTTCCCTGGCAAAAAAAAGTAAGCTGCCCCGCTTCTGGATGGCAGATTGCAGGAGCCACTTTGCACCATCAAACTAGCCCGACTTGGCACTGGTGCCACCTCAGGTCTGGGAACCATCCTGCGTATCGTGGATTCTAAGGAGCCAGCCGGACACTCCCAGCCACAGGCCCTCAAACACAAACAGCGGCGCTTTTCCCTGGAAAACAAAACTCGCCTGCCAAATTTTGATGGCAGATTGCCGGAGCAACTTGGTACTATCAAACCAGCCCAACTTGGAGCTGGTGCCACCATGGGTCTGGTCACCATCCTGCCTATCGTAGATTTTCAGGACCTAGCCGGTCACTCCCAGCCATAGGCCCCCAGACACAAACCTCGGCCCGTTTCCGAGGCAAACAAAACTAAGCGGCGCCGCTTGTGGATGGCAGATTGCAGGACGCACTTGGTACTATCAAACCAGCCCGACTTGGCACTGGTGCCACCTCTGGTCTGGGAACCATCCTGCGTATCGTGGATTCCAATTAGCAAGCTGGCCACTCCCAGCCACAGGCCCCCAAACACAAACAACGGCGCTTTTCCCTGGAAAACAAAACTCGCCTGCCAACATTTTGATGGCAGATTGCAGGAGCCACTTGGTACTATCAAATCAGCCGAACATGGCACTGGTGCCACCATGGGTCTTGGAACCATCCTGCCTATCGTAGCTGTTCAGGCGCCAGCCGGTCACTCCCAGCCATAGGCCCCCAGAGAAAAACCTCGGCCCTTTTCCCTGGAAAACAAAAGTAAGCTGCCCTGCTTCTGGATGGCAGATTGCAGGAATAACTTGGTACTATCAAACCAGCCCAACTTGGCACTGGTGCCACCTTGGGTCTGGGAACCATCCGGCGTATCGTGGATTCTAAGGAGCCAGCCGGTCACTCCCAGCCACAGGCCCCCAAACACAAACAACGGCGCTTTTCCCTGGAAAACAAAACTCGCCTGCCAACATTTTGATGGCAGATTGCAGGAGCCACTTGGTACTATCAAATCAGCCCAACTTGGCACTGGCGCCACCATGGGTCTGGTCACCATCCTGCCTATCGTAGCTTTTCAGGAGCCAGCCGGTCACTCCCAGCCATAGGCCCCCAGACACAAAGCTCGGCCCGTTTCCCTGGCAAACAAAAGTAAGCTGCCCCGCTTCTGGATGGCAGATTGCAGGACGCGCTTGGTAGTATCAAACCAGCCCGACTTGTCACTGGTGCCACCTCTGGTCTGGGAACCATCCTGCGTATCGTTGATTCTAATTAGCCAGCCGGCCACTCCCAGCCACAGGCCCCCAAACACAAACAAGGGCGCTTTTCCCTGGAAAACAAAACTCGCCTGCCAAATTTTTGATGGCAGATTGCAGGAGCCACTTGGTACTATCAAATCAGCCCAACTCGGCACTGGTGCCACCATGGGTCTGGTCACCATCCTGCCTATCGTAGCTTTTCAGGAGCCAGCCGGTCACCCCCAGCCACAGGCCCCGAGACAAAAACCTCGGCCCGTTTCCCTGGCAAAAAAAAGTAAGCTACCCCGCTTCTGGATGGCAGATTGCAGGACGCACTTCGTAGTATCAAACCAGCCCAACTTGGCACTGGTGCCACCTTGGGTCTGGGAACCATCCTGCGTATCGTGGATTCTAAGCAGCCAGCAGGCCACTCCCTGCCACAGGCACTCAAACACAAACAACGGCGCTTTTCCCTGGAAAACAAAACTCGCCTGCCAACTTTTTGATGGCGGATTGCAGGAGCCACTTGATACTATCAAACCAGCCCAACTTGGCACTGGTGCCACCATGGGTCTGGTCACCATCCTGCCTATCGTAGCTTTTCAGGAGCCAGCCGGTCACCCCCAGCCACAGGCGCCGAGACAAACACCTCGGCCCGTTTCCCTGGCAAACAATAGTAAGCTACCCCGCTTCTGGATGGCAGATTGCAGGACGCACTTGGTAGTATCAAACCAGCCCGACTTGTCACTGGGGTCACCTCTGGTCTGGGAACCATCCTGCGTATCGTGGATTCTAATTAGCCAGCCGGCCACTCCCAGCCACAGGCCCCCAAACACAAACATCGGCGCTTTTCCCTGGAAAACAAAACTCGCCTGCCAAATTTTTGATGGCAGATTGCAGGAGCCACTTGGTACTATCAAACCAGCCCAACTTGGCACTGGTGCCACCATGGGTCTGGTCACCATCCTGCCTATCGTAGCTTTTCAGGAGCCAGCCGGTCACCCCCAGCCTTATACCCCGAGACAAAAACCTCGGCCCGTTTCCCTGGCAAACAAAAGTAAGCTACCCCGCTTCTGGATGGCAGATTGCAGTACGCACTTGGTACTATCAAACCAGCCCAACTTGGCACTGGTGCCACCTTGGGTCTGGGAACCATCCTGCGTATCGTGGATTCTAAGGAGCCAGCCGGCCACTCCCTGCCACAGGCACCCAAACACAAACAACGGCGCTTTTCCCTGGAAAACAATACTCGCCTGCCAACTTTTTGATGGCGGATTGCAGGAGCCACTTGGTACTATCAAACCAGCCCAACTTGGCACTGGTGCCACCATGGATGTGGTCACCATCCTGCCTATCGTAGCTTTTCAGTACCTAGCAGGTCACTCCCAGCCATAGGCGCCCAGACACAAAGCTCGGCCCGTTTCCCTGGCAAACAAAAGTAAGCTGCCCCGCTTCAGGATGGCAGATTGCATGAACCACTTGGTACTATAAAACCAGCCCGACTTGGCACTGGTGCCACCTCTGGTCTGGGAACCATCCTGCGTATCGTGGATTCTAAGGAGCCAGCCGGTCACTCCCAGCCACAGGCCCCCAAACACAAACAACAGCGCTTTTCCCTGGAAAACAAAACTCGCCTGCCAACATTTTGATGGCAGATTGCAGGAGCCACTTGGTACTATCAAACCAGCCCAACTTGGCACTGGTGCCACCATGGGTCTGGTCACCATCCTGCCTATCGTAGCTGTTCAGGCGCCACCCGGTCACTCCCAGCCATAGGCCCCCAGAGAAAAACCTCAGCCCGTTTCCCTGGCAAAGAAAAGTAAGCTACCCCGCTTCTGGAGGGCAGATTGCAGGAGCCACTTTGCACCATCAAACTGGCCCGACTTGTCACTGGTGCCACCTCAAGTCTGGGAACCATCCTGCGTATCGTGGATTCTAAGGAGCCAGCCGGTCACTCCCACCCACAGGCCCCCATTCACAAACAACGGCGCTTTTCGCTGGAAAACAAAACTCGCCTGCCGACTATTTGATGGCAGATTGCAGGAGCCACTTGGTACTATCAAATCAGCCCAACTTGGCTCTGGTGCCACCATGGGTCTGGTCACCATCCTGCCTATCGTAGCTTTTCAGGAGCCAGCCGGTCACTCCCAGCCATAGGCCCCCAGACACAAAGCTCGGCCCGTTTCCCTGGAAAACAAAAGTAAGCTGCCCCGCTTCTGGATGGCAGATTGCAGGAGCCACTTTGCACCATCCAACTAGCCCGACTTGGCACTGGTGCCACCTCAGGTCTGGGAACCATGCTGCGTATCGTGGATTCTAATTAGCCATCCGGCCACTCCCACCCACGGCCCCTAAACACAAACAACGGCGCTTTTCCCTGGAAAACAAAACTCGCCTGCCAATTTTTGATGGCAGATTGCAGGAGCCACTTGGTACTATCAAACCAGCCCAACTTGGCACTGGTGCCACCATGGGTCTGGTCACCATCCTGCCTATCGTAGCTTTTCAGGAGCCAGCCGGTCACTCCCAGCCATAGGCGCCCAGACCCAAAGCTCGGCCCGTTTCCCTGGCAAGCAAAAGTAAGCTGTCCCGCTTCTGGATGGCAGATTGCAGGACGCACTTGGTAGTATCAAACCAGCCCGACTTGGCACTGGCGCCGCCTCACATCTGGGAACCATCCTGCCTATCGTGGATTCTAAGCAACCAGCCGGCCACTCCCAGCCACAGGCCCCCAAACACAAACAACGGCGCTTTTCCCTGGAAAACAAAACTCGCCTGCCAAGTTTTTGATGGCAGATTGCAGGAGCCACTTGGTACTATCAAACCAGCCCAACTTGGCACTGGTGCCACCTTGGGTCTGGTCACCATCCTGCCTATCATAGCTTTTCAGGAGCCAGCCGGTCACTCCCAGCCATAGGCCCCCAGACACAAACCTCGGCCCGTTTCCCTGGCAAACAAAAGCAAGCTGCCCCGCTTCTGGATGGCAGATTGCAGGAGCCACTTTGCACCATCAAACTAGCCCGACTTGGCACTGGTGCCACCTCTGGTCTGGGAACCATCCTGCGTATCATGGATTCTAAGGAGCCAGCCGGCCACTCCCAGCCACAGGCCCCCAAACAAAAACAACGGCGCTTTTCCCTGGATAACAAACTCGCCTGCCAAGTTTTTGATGGCAGATTGCAGGAGCCACTTGGTACTATCAAACCAGCCCAACTTGGCACTGGTGCCACCATGGGTCTGGTCACCATCCTGCCTATCGTAGCTTTTCAGGAGCCAGCCGGTCACTCCCAGCCATAGGCCCCGAGACACAAACCTCGGCCCGTTTCCCTGGCAAACAAAAGTAAGCTACCCCGCTTCTGGATGGCAGATTGCAGGACGCACTTGGTACTATCAAACCAGCCCAACTTGGCACTGGTGCCACCTCAGGTCTGGGAACCATCCTGCGTATCGTGGATTCTAAGGAGCCAGCCGGCCACTCCCAGCCATAGGCCCCCAAACAAAACAACGGCACTTTTCCCTGGAAAACAAAACTTGCCTGCCAAATTTTTGATGGCAGATTGCAGGAGCCACTTGGTACTATCAAACCAGCCCAACTTGGCACTGGTGCCACCATGGGTCTGGTCACCATCCTGCCTATCGTAGCTTTTCAGGAGCCAGCCGGTCACTCCCAGCCGTAGGCCCACAGACACAAAGCTCGGCCCGTTTCCCTGACAAACAATAGTAAGCTACCCCGCTTCTGGATGGCAGATTGCAGGACGCACTTGGTACTATCAAACCAGCCCGACTTGGCACTGGTGCCACCTCTGGTCTGGGAACCATCCTGCGTATGGTAGATTCTAAGCAGCCAGCCGGCCACTCCCAGCCACAGGCCCCCAAACACAAACAACGGCGCTTTTCCCTTGAAAACAAAACTCGTCTGCCAACTTTTTGATGGCAGATTGCCGGAGCCACTTGGTACTATCAAACCAACCCAACTTGGCACTGGTGCCACCATGGGTCTCGTCACCATCCTGCCTATCGTAGCTTTTCAGGAGCCAGCCGGCCACTCCCTGCCACAGGCCCCCAAACACAAACAACGGCGCTTTTCCCTGGAAATCAAAATTCGCCTGCCAACTTTTTGATGGCAGATTGCAGGAGCCACTTGGTACAATCAAATCAGCCCAACTTGCCACTGGTGCCACCATGGGTCTGGTCACCATCCTGCCTATCGTAGCTTTTCAGGAGCCAGCCGGTCACTCCCAGCCATAGGCCCCCAGACACAAACCTCGGCCCGTTTCCCTGGCCAACAAAAGTAAGCTGCCCCGCTTCTGGATGGCAGATTGCAGGAACCACTTGGTACTATCCAACCAGCCCAACTTGGCACTGGTGCCACCTTTGGTCTGGGAACCATGCTGAGTATCGTGGATTCTAAGGAGCCAGCCGGCCACTCCCAGCCACAGGCCCCCAAACACAAACAACGGCGCTTTTCCCTGGAAAACAAAACTCGCCTGCCAACTTCTTGATGGCAGATTGCAGGAGCCACTTGGTACTATCAAACCAGCCCAACTTGGCACTGGTGCCGTCATGGGTCTGGTCACCATCCTGCCTATCGTAGCTTTTCACGAGCCAGCCGGTCACTCCCAGCCATAGGCCCCCAGACACAATCCTCGGACCGTTTCCCTGGCAAACAAAAGTAAGCTGCCCCGCTTCTGGATGGCAGATTGCAGGACGCACTTGGTACTATCAAACCAGCCCAACTTGGCACTGGTGCCACCATGGGTCTGGGAACCATCCTGTGTATCGTGGATTCTAATTAGCCATCCGTCCACTCCAGGTGATAGGGCCCCAGGCACAAACAACGGCGCTTTTCCCTGGATAACAAACTCGCCTGCCAACTTTTTGATGGCAGATTGCAGGAGCCACTTGGTACTATCAAACCAGCCCAACTTGGCACTGGTGCCACCATGGGTCTGGTCACCATCCTGCCTATCGTAGCTTTTCAGGAGCCAGCCGGTCACTCCCAGCCATATGCCCCGAGACACAAACCTCGGCCCGTTTCCCTGGCAAACAAAAGTAAGCTACCCCACTTCTGGATGGCAGATTGCAGGACGCACTTGGTACTATCAAACCAGCCCAACTTGGCACTGGTGCCACGTCAAGTCTAGGAACCATCCTGCGTATCGTGGATTCTAAGGAGCCAGCCGGCCACTCCCAGCCATAGGCCCCCAAACAAAAACAACGGCGCTTTTCCCTGGTAAAGAAAACTTCCCTGCCAACTTTTTGATGGCAGATTGCAGGAGCCACTTGGTACTATCAAACCAGCCCAACTTGGCACTGGTGCCACCATGGGTCTGGGAACCATCCTGCCTATCGTAGCTTTTCAGGAGCCAGCCGGTCACTCCCAGCCATAGGCCCCCAGACACAAAGCTCGGCCCGTTTCCCTGGCAAACAAAAGTAAGCTGCCCCGCTTCTGGATGGCAGATTGCAGGAGCCACTTGGTACTATCAAACCAGCCGGACTTGGCACTGGTGCCACGACAAGTCTGGGAACCATCCTGCGTATCGTGGATTCTAAGGAGCCAGCCGGCCACTCACAGCCACAGGCCCCCAAACACAAACAACGGCGCTTTTCCCTGGAAAACAAAACTCGCCTACCAACGTTTTGATGGCAGATTGCAGGAGCCACTTGGTACTATCAAATCAGCCCAACTTGGCACTCGTGCCACCATGGGTCTGGTCACCATCCTGCCTATCGTAACTTTTCAGGAGCCAGCCGGTCACTCCCAGCCATAGGCCCCCAGACACAAATCTCGGCCCGTTTCCCTGGCAAAGAAAATTAAGCTGCCCCGCTTCTGGATGGCAGATTGCAGGAGCCACTTGGTACTATCAAACCAGCCCAACTTGGCACTGGTGCCACCTCTGGTCTGGGAACCATCCTGCGTATCGTGGATTCTAAGGAGCCAGTCGGCCACTCCCAGCCACAGGCCCCCAAACACAAACAACGGCCCGTTTCCGTGGCAAACAAAAGTAAGCTGCCCCGCTTCTGGATGGCAGATTGCAGGAGCCACTTGGTACTATCAAACCAGCCCGACTTGGCACTGGTGCCACCTCTGGTCTGGGAACCATCCTGCGTATCGTGGTTTCTAAGGAGCCAGCCGGCCACTCCCAACCACAGGCCCCCAAACACAAACAACGGCGCTTTTCCCTGGAAAACAAAACTCGCCTGCCAACTTCTTGATGGCAGATTGCAGGAGCCACTTGGTACTATCAAACCAGCCCAACTTGGCACTGGTGCCACCATGGGTCTGGTCACCATCCTGCCTATCGTAGCTTTTCAGGAGCCAGCCGGTCACTCCCAGCCATAGGCCCCCAGACACAAACCTCGGCCCGTTTCCCTGGCAAACAAAAGTAAGCTGCCCCGCTTCTGGATGGCAGATTGCAGGAGCCACTTGGTACTATCAAACCAGCCCGACTTGGCACTGGTGCCACCTCTGGTCTGGGAACCATCCTGCGTATCGTGGATTCTAAGGAGCCAGCCGGCCACTCCCTGCCACAGGCCCCCAAACACAAACAACGGCGCTTTTCCCTGGAAAACAAAACTCGCCTGCCAACTTTTTGATGGCAGATTGCAGGAGCCACTTGGTACTATCAAACCAGCCCAACTTGGCACTGGTGCCGCCATGGGTCTGGTCACCATCCTGCCTATCGTAGCTTTTCACGAGCCAGCCGGTCACTCCCAGCCATAGGCCCCCAGACAAAAACCTCGGCCCGTTTCCCTGGAAAACAAAAGTAAGCTGCCCCGCTTCTGGATGGCAGATTGTAGGACGCACTTGTTACTATCAAACCCGCCCGACTTGGCACTGGTGCCACCACTGGTCTGGGAACCATCCTGCGTATCGTGGATTCTAAAGAGCCAGCCGGCCACTCCCAGCCACAGGCACCCAAACACAAACAACGGCGCTTTTCCCTGGAAAACAAAACTCGCCTGCCAACTTTTTGATGGCATATTGCAGGAGCCACTTGGTACTATCAAACCAGCCCAACTTGGCACTGCTGCCACCATGGGTCTGGTCACCATCCTGCCTATCGTAGCTTTTCAGGAGCCAGCCGGTCACTCCCAGCCATAGGCCCCCAGACAAAAACCTCGGCCCGTTTCCCTGGCAAACAAAAGTAAGCTGCCCCGCTTCTGGATGGCAGATTGCAGGATCCACTTGGTACAATCAAAACAGCCGGACTTGGCACTGGTGCCACGACAAGTCTGGGAACCATCCTGCGTATCGTGGATTCTAAGGAGCCAGCCGGCCACTCACAGCCACAGGCCCCCAAACACAAACAACGGCGCTTTTCCCTGGAAAACAAAACTCGCCTACCAACGTTTTGATGGCAGATTGCAGGAGCCACTTGGTACTATCAAATCAGCCCAACTTGGCACTCGTGCCACCATGGGTCTGGTCACCATCCTGCCTATCGTAACTTTTCAGGAGCCAGCCGGTCACTCCCAGCCATAGGCCCCCAGACACAAATCTCGGCCCGTTTCCCTGGCAAAGAAAATTAAGCTGCCCCGCTTCTGGATGGCAGATTGCAGGAGCCACTTGGTACTATCAAACCAGCCCAACTTGGCACTGGTGCCACCTCTGGTCTGGGAACCATCCTGCGTATCGTGGATTCTAAGGAGCCAGTCGGCCACTCCCAGCCACAGGCCCCCAAACACAAACAACGGCCCGTTTCCGTGGCAAACAAAAGTAAGCTGCCCCGCTTCTGGATGGCAGATTGCAGGAGCCACTTGGTACTATCAAACCAGCCCGACTTGGCACTGGTGCCACCTCTGGTCTGGGAACCATCCTGCGTATCGTGGTTTCTAAGGAGCCAGCCGGCCACTCCCAACCACAGGCCCCCAAACACAAACAACGGCGCTTTTCCCTGGAAAACAAAACTCGCCTGCCAACTTCTTGATGGCAGATTGCAGGAGCCACTTGGTACTATCAAACCAGCCCAACTTGGCACTGGTGCCACCATGGGTCTGGTCACCATCCTGCCTATCGTAGCTTTTCAGGAGCCAGCCGGTCACTCCCAGCCATAGGCCCCCAGACACAAAGCTCGGCCCGTTTCCCTGGCAAACAAAAGTAAGCTGCCCCGCTTCTGGATGGCAGATTGCAGGAGCCACTTGGTACTATCAAACCAGCCCGACTTGGCACTGGTGCCACCTCTGGTCTGGGAACCATCCTGCGTATCGTGGATTCTAAGGAGCCAGCCGGCCACTCCCTGCCACAGGCCCCCAAACACAAACAACGGCGCTTTTCCCTGGAAAACAAAACTCGCCTGCCAACTTTTTGATGGCAGATTGCAGGAGCCACTTGGTACTATCAAACCAGCCCAACTTGGCACTGGTGCCGCCATGGGTCTGGTCACCATCCTGCCTATCGTAGCTTTTCACGAGCCAGCCGGTCACTCCCAGCCATAGGCCCCCAGACAAAAACCTCGGCCCGTTTCCCTGGAAAACAAAAGTAAGCTGCCCCGCTTCTGGATGGCAGATTGTAGGACGCACTTGTTACTATCAAACCCGCCCGACTTGGCACTGGTGCCACCACTGGTCTGGGAACCATCCTGCGTATCGTGGATTCTAAAGAGCCAGCCGGCCACTCCCACCACAGGCACCCAAACACAAACAACGGCGCTTTTCCCTGGAAAACAAAACTCGCCTGCCAACTTTTTGATGGCAGATTGCAGGAGCCACTTGGTACTATCAAACCAGCCCAACTTGGAACTGCTGCCACCATGGGTCTGGTCACCATCCTGCCTATCGTAGCTTTTCAGGAGCCAGCCGGTCACTCCCAGCCGTAGGCCCCCAGACAAAAACCTCGGCCCGTTTCCCTGGCAAACAAAAGTAAGCTGCCCCGCTTCTGGATGGCAGATTGCAGGATCCACTTGGTACTATCAAACCAGCCGGACTTGGCACTGGTGCCACGACAAGTCTGGGAACCATCCTGCGTATCGTGGATTCTAAGGAGCCAGCCGGCCACTCACAGCCACAGGCCCCCAAACACAAACAACGGCGCTTTTCCCTGGAAAACAAAACTCGCCTACCAACGCTTTGATGGCAGATTGCAGGAGCCACTTGGTACTATCAAATCAGCCACTCTTGTAACTGGTGCCACCATGGGTCTGGTCACCCTCCTGCCTATCGTAACTTTTCAGGAGCCAGCCGGTCACTCCCAGCCATAGGCCCCCAGACACAAAGCTCGGCCCGTTTCCCTGGCAAAAAAAATTAAGCTGCCCCGCTTCTGGATGGCAGATTGCAGGAGCCACTTGGTACTATCAAACCAGCCCGACTTGGCACTGGTGCCACCTCTGGTCTGGGAACCATCCTGCGTATCGTGGATTCTAAGGAGCCAGTCGGCCACTCCCAGCCACAGGCCCCCAAACACAAACAACGGCCCGTTTCCGTGGCAAACAAAAGTAAGCTGCCCCGCTTCTGGATGGCAGATTGCAGGAGCCACTTGGTACTATCAAACCAGCCCGACTTGGCACTGGTGCCACCTCTGGTCTGGGAACCATCCTGCGTATCGTGGTTTCTAAGGAGCCAGCCGGCCACTCCCAACCACAGGCCCCCAAACACAAACAACGGCGCTTTTCCCTGGAAAACAAAACTCGCCTGCCAACTTCTTGATGGCAGATTGCAGGAGCCACTTGGTACTATCAAACCAGCCCAACTTGGCACTGGTGCCACCATGGGTCTGGTCACCATCCTGCCTATCGTAGCTTTTCAGGAGCCAGCCGGTCACTGCCTGCCATAGGCCCCGAGACACAAACCTCGGCCCGTTTCCCTGGCAAACAAAAGTAAGCTGCCCCGCTTCTGGATGGCAGATTGCAGGAGCCACTTGGTACTATCAAACCAGCCTGACTTGGCACTGGTGCCACCTCTGGTCTGGGAACCATCCTGCGTATCGTGGATTTTATGGAGCCAGCCGGTCAGTCCCAGCCATAGGCCCCCAAACACAAACAACGATCCGTTTCCCTGGCAAACAAAAGTAAGCTGCCCCGCTTCTGGATGGCAGATTGCAGGAACCACTTGGTAGTATCAAACCAGCCCAACTTGGCACTGGTGGCACCTCTTGTCTGGGAACCATGCTGCGTATCGTGGTTTCTAAGGAGCCAGCCGGCCACTCCCAACCATAGACCCCCAGACACAAACCTCGGCCCGTTTCCCTGGAAAACAAAAGTAAGCTACCCCGATTCTGGATGGCAGATTGCAGGAGCCACTTGGTACTATCAAATCAGCCCAACTTGGCACTGGTGCCACCATGGGTCTGGTAAACATCCTGCCTATCGTAGCTTTTCAGGAGCCAGCCGGCCACTCTCAGCCATATGCCCCCAAAAACAAACCACGGCCCTTTTCTCTGGCAAACAAAACTCAACTGCCCCTCTTCTGGATGGCAAATTTTAGGACGCACTTTGTACTACGAAAACCGCCCGACGTGGCACTGGTGCCACCTTGTGTCAGGGAACCATCCTGCATATCGAGCTTTTTAAGGAGCCAGCCGGCCACGCCCAGCCATAAACCCCCAAAAACAAACCACGGACCATTTCTCTTGGAAACAAAAATCCGCTGCCCCGCGTCTGTATGGCATATTGCACGAGCCACTTTGCACCATCAAACCAGCCCGACTTGGCACTGGTGCCACCTTGGGTCTGGGAACAATCCTGCATATCGTGGATTCTAAGGAGCCAGCCGGCCACTCCCAGCCACAGGCCCCCAAACACAAACAACGGCGCTTTTCCCTGGAAAACAAAATTCGCCTGCCAAATTTTGATGGCAGATTGCAGGAGCCACTTGGTACTATCAAATCATCCCAACTTGGCACTGGTGCCACTCTGGGTCTGGGAACCATCCTGCCTATTGTAGCATTTCAGGAGCCAGCCGGTCACTCCCAGCCATAGGCCCCCAGACACAAACCTCGGACCGTTTCCCTGGCAAACAAAATTAAGCTGCCCCGATTCTGGATGGCAGATTGCAGGAGCCACTTGGTTGTGTCAAACCAGCCCGACTTGGCACTGGTGCCACCTTGGGTCTGGGAACCATCCTGCGTATCGTGGATTCTAAGCAGCCACCCGGCCACTCTGAGCCACAGGCCCCCAAACAAAAACTACGGCGCTTTTCCCTGGAAAACAAAACTCGCCTGCCAACTTTTTGATGGCAGATTGCAGGAGCCACTTGGTACTATCAAACCAGCCCAACTTGGCACTGGTGCCACCTCTTGTCTGGGAACCATGCTGCCTATCGTAGCTTTTCAGGAGCCAGCCGGTCACTCCCAGCCATAGACCCCCAGACACAAACCTCGGCCCGTTTCCCTGGCAAACAAAAGTAAGCTGCCCCGCTTTTGGATGGCAGATTGCAGGAGCCACGTTGCACCTTCAAACCAGCCCCACTTGGCACTGGTGCCACCTTGGGTCTGGGAACAAGTTGGGCTGGTTTGATAGTACCAAGTGGCTCCTGCAATCTGCCATCCAGAAGCGGGACAGCTTACTTTTGTTTCCCAGGGAAACGGGCCGAGGTATTTGTCTGGGGGCCTATGGCTGGGAGTGACCGGCTGACTACTGAAAAGCTACGTTAGGCAGGATGGTTACCAGACTCATGGTGCCACCAGTGCCAAGTCGGGCTGGTTTGATAATAATAAATAGCTCCTGCAATCTGCCATCCAGACGCGGGGCAGCGGATTTTTGTTTGCTGGAGAAAAGTTCCGTGGTTTTTTTTTTGGGGGTATATGACTGGACGTGGCCGGCTGGCTCCTTAAAAAGCTCTATACACAGGATTGTTCCCTGACCCAAGGTGGCATCAGTGCCAAGTCGGGCTGTTTTCGTAGTACCAAGTGCGTCCTGCAATTTGCCATCCAGAAGCGGGGCAGCCTACTTTTGTTTGCCAGGGAAACGTGCCGAGGTATTTGTCTGGGGGCCTATGGCTGGGAGTGAGCGGCTGGCTCCTGAAAAGCTACGATAGGCAGGATGGTGACCAGACCCATGGTGGCACCAGTGCCAAGTTGGGCTGGTTTGATAGTACCAAGTGGCTCCTGCAATCTGCCATCAAGAAGTTGGCAGGCGAGTTTTGTTTTCCAGGGAAAAGCGCCGTTGTTTTTGTTTAGAGGCCTGTGGCTGGGAGTGGCCGCCTGTCCTCGTAGAATCTACGTTACGCAGCATGGTTCCCAGAGCCAAGGTGGCACCAGGGCCAAGTCGGGCTGGTTTGTAAGTACCAAGTGCATCCTGCAATCTGCCATCCAAAAGCGGGGCAGCTTACTTTTGTTTGCCAGGGAAACGGGCCGAGGTTTGTGTCCGGAGGCCTATGGCAGGGAGTGACCGGCTGGCTCCTGAAAAGCTACGATAGGCAGGATGTTTACCAGACCCATGGTGGCACCAGTGCCAAGTTGGGCTGATTTGATAGTACCAAGTGGCTCCTGCAATCTGCCATCCAGAATCGGGGTAACTTACTTTTGTTTTCCAGGGAAACGGGCCGAGGTTTGTGTCTGGGTGTCTATGGCTGGGAGTGACCGGCTGGCTCCTGAAAAGCTACGATAGGCAGGATGGTTCCCAGACCAGAGGTGGCACCAGTGCCAAGTTGGGCTGGTTTGATAGTACCAAGTGGCTCCTGCAATCTGCCATCAAAAAGTTGGCAGGCGAGTTTTGTTTTCCAGGGAAAAGCGCCGTTGTTTGTGTTTGGGGGCCTGTGGCAGGGAGTGGCCGGCTGGCTCCTTAGAATCCACGATATGCAGGATTGTTCCCAGACCCAAGGTGGCACCAGTGCCAAGTCGGGCTGGTTTGATGGTGCAAAGTGGCTCCTGCAATCTGCCATCCAGACGCGGGGCAGCGGATTTTTGTTTCCAAGAGAAATGGTCCGTGGTTTGTTTTTGGGGGTATATGGCTGGGCGTGGCCGGCTGGCTCCTTAAAAAGCTCGATATGCAGGATGGTTCCCTGACACAAGGTGGCGCCAGTGCCACGTCGGGCGGTTTTCGTAGTACAAAGTGCGTCCTAAAATTTGCCATCCAGAAGAGGGGCAGTTGAGTTTTGTTTGCCAGAGAAAAGGGCCGTGGTTTGTTTTTGGGGCATATGGCTGAGAGTGGCCGGCTGGCCCCTGAAAATCCACGATAGGCAGGATGGTTCCCAGACCAGAGGTGTCACCAGTGCCAAGTCGGGCTGGTTTGATAGTACTAAGTAGCTCCTGCAATCTGCCATGCAGAAGCGGGGCAGCTTACTTTTGTTTGCCAGGGAAACGGGCCGAGGTTTGTGTCTGGGGGCCTATGGCTGGGAGTGACCGGCTGGCTCCTGAAAAGCTACGATAGGCAGGATGGTGACCAGACCCATGGTGGCACCAGCTCCAAGTTGGGCTGGTTTGATAGTACCGAGTGGCTCCTGCAATCTGCCATCAAAAAGTTGGCAGGCGAGTTTTGTTTTCCAGGGAAAAGCGCCGTTGTTTGTGTTTGGGTGCCTGTGGCTGGGAGTGGCCAGCTGGCTCCTTAGAACCCACGATACGCAGGATGGTTCCCAGACCTGAGTTGGCACCAGTGCCAAGTTGGGCTGGTTTGATGGTACCAAGTGGCTCCTGCAATCTGCCATCCAGAAGCGGGGCAGCTTACTTTTGTTTGCCAGGGAAACGGGCCGAAATATTTGTCTGGGGGCCTCTGGCTGGGGGTGGCTGGCTGGCTCCTGAAAAGCTACGATAGGCAGGATGGTGACCAGACCCATGGTGGCACCAGTGCCAAGTTGGGCTGGTTTGATAATACCAAGTGTCTCCTGCAATCTGCCATCAAAAGTTTGGCAGGCGAGTTTTGTTTTCCAGGGAAAAGCACCGTTGTGTGTGTTTTGGGGCCTGTGGCTGGGAGTGGCCAGCTGGCTCCTTAGAATCCACGATACGCAGGATGGTTCCCAGACCCAAGGTGGCATCAGTGCCAAGTCGGGCTGGTTTGTTAGTACCAAGTGGTTCCTGCAATCTGCCATCCAGAAGCGGGGCAGCTGAATTTTGTTTGCCAGAGAAAAAGGCTGTTTTTTGTGTTTCGGGGCCTGTGGCTGGCAGTGGCCGGCTGGCTCCTGAAAATCCATGATACGCAGCATGGTTCCCAGACCCAAGGTGGCATCAGTGCCAAGTTGGGCTGGTTTGATAGTACCAAGTGGCTCCTGCAATCTGCCATCCAGAAGCGGTGCAGTTGAGTTTTGTTTGCCAGAGAAAAGGGCCGTGGGTTGTGTTTGGGGGCATATGGCTGGGAGTGGCCGGCTGTCTCATTAAAAAGTTCGATACGCAGGATGGTTCCCAGACCCAAGAGGGCACCAGTGCCAAGTCGGGCTGTTTTTATAGTACCAAGTGCGTCCTGCAATTTGCCATCCAGAAGAGGGGCAGTTGAGTTTTGTTTGCCAGAGAATAGCGCCGTTGTTTGTGTTTGGGGGCTTGTGGCTCGTAGTGGCCGACTGGCGCCTTAGAATCTGTGTTACGCAGCATGGTTCCCAGACCCAAGGTGGCACCAGTGCCAAGTTGGGCTGGTTTGATAGTACCAAGTGGCTCCTGCAATCTGCCATCCAGAAGCGGGGTAGCTTACTTTTGTTTGCCAGGGAAACGGGCCGAGGTTTGTGACTGGGGACCTATGGCTGGGAGTGACCGGCTGGCTCCTGGAAAGCTACAATAGGCAGGATGGTTACCAGACCCATGGTGTCAGCAGTGCCAAGTTGGGCTGGTTTGATAGTACCAAGTGGCTCCTGCAATCTGCCATCAAAAAGTTGGCAGGCGAGTTTTGTTTTCCAGGGAAAAGCGACATTGTTTGTATTTGGGGGCCTGTGGCTGGGAGTGACCGGCTGGCTCCTTTGAACCCACGATACGCAGGATGGTTCCCAGACCCAAGGTGGCACCAGTGCCAAGTTTTGCTGGTTTGATAGTACCAAGTGCGTCCTGCAATCTGCCATCCAGAAGCGGGGCAGCTTAATTTTGTTTGCCAGGGAAACGGGCCGTGGGTTTTGTTTGGGGGCATATAGCTGAGAGTGGCCGGCTGGCTCCTGAAAATCCACGCTAGGCAGCATGGTTCCCAGATGCAATGTGGCACCAGTGCCAAGTCGGGCTGGTTTGATGGTGCAAAGTGGCTCCTGCAATCTGCCATCCAGAAGCGAGGCAGCTGATTTTTGTTTGCCAGAGGAAAATTCCGTGGATTGTTTTTGGGGGCATATTGCTGGGAGTGGCCGGCTGGCTCCTTAAAATGCTCGATACGCATGATGGTTCCCAGGCCCAAGGTGTCACCACTACCAAGTCGGCCTGCGGTTTTAGTATCAAGTTCATCCTGCAATTTGCCATCCAGAAGAGGGGCAGTTGAGTTTTGTTTGCCAGAGAAACGGGCCGAGGTTTCTGTTTGGGGACATATGGCTGAGAGTGGCCGGCTGGCCCCTGAATATCCACGATACAGAGCATGGTTCCCAGATCCAAGGTGGCACCAGTGCCAAGTTGGGCTGGTTTGATAGTACCAAGTGTCTCCTGCAATCTGCCATCCAGAAGCAGGGCAGCTTACTTTTGTTTGCCAGAGAAATAGGCCTAGGTTTTTGTTTGGGGGCCTGTGGCTAGGAGTGGCCGGCTGGCTCCTTAGAATCCACGATACGCAGGATGGTTCCCAGACCCAAGGTGGCACCAGTGCCAAGTTGGGCTGGTTTGATAGTACCAAGTGGCTCCTGCAAACTCCATCAAAAAGTTGGCAGGCGTGTTTTGTTTTCCAGGGAACAGCGCCGTTGATTTTGTTTGGGGGCCTGTGGCTGGGAGTGGCCGGCTGGCTCCTTAGAATCCACGATACGCAGGATGATTCCCAGACCCAAGGTGGCACCAGTGCCAAGTCGGGCTGGTTTGATTACACCAAGTGGCTCCTGCAATCTGCCATCCAGAAGTGAGGCAGCTAAGTTTTGTTTGCGAGAAAAAAGGGCCGTGGTTTTTGTTGGGGGCCTGTGGCTGGGAGTAGCCGGCTGGCTCCTTAAAATCCACGATAGGCAGGATGGTTCCCAGACCCAAGGTGGCACCAGTGCCAAGTCGGGCTGGTTTGATAGTACCAAGTGGCTCCTGCAATCTGCCATCCAGAAGCGGGGCAGCTGAGTTTTGTTTGCCAGAGAAAAAGGCTGTGGTTTGTGTTTGGGGGCCTGTGGCTGGCAGTGGCCGGCTGGCTCCTGAAAATCCACGATACGCAGCATGGTTCCCAGACCCAAGGTGGCACCAGTGCCAAGTGGGGCTCGTTTGACAGTGTCAAGTGCCTCCTGCAATCTCCCATCCAGAAGCGGGGCAGCTGAGTTTTTTTTGCCAGGGAAACGGACCTTTGTTTTTGATTGGGCTCTGTGGCCGAGAGTGGTTGGCTGTCTCCTGACAATCCACAATACGCAGGATGGTTCCCAGACCCAAGGTGGCACCAGTGCCAAGTCGGGCTGGTTTGATAGTACCAAGTGTCTCCTGCAATCTGCCATCCAGAAGCGGGGCAGCTGAGTTTTGTTTGCCAGAGAAAAGGGCCGTGGGTTGTGTTTGGGGGCATATGGCTGGGAGTGGCCACCTGGCTCCTTAAAATGCACGATACGCCGCATGGTAACCAGACGCAAGGTGGCACCAGTGCCAAGTCAGGCTGTTTTTGTAGTGCCCAGTGGCTCCTGCAATTTGCCATCCAGAAGCGGGGAAGTTGAATTTTGTTTGCTAGAGAAAAGGGCTGTGGTTTGTGTTTGGGGGCCTATGGCTGAGAGTGGCCGGCTGGCCCCTGAAAATCAACGATAGGCAGGATGGTGCCCAGATCCAAGGTGGCACCAGTGCCAAGTAAGGCTGGTTGTATGGTTCAAAGTAACTCCTGCAATCTGCCATCCAGAAGCGGGACAGCTGAGTTTTTTTTGCCAGAGAAAAGGTCCATGGTTTCTTTTTGGGGCATACGGCTGGGAATTGCCGGCTGGCTCCTTAAAATGCTCGATACGCAGGATGGTTCCCAGAGCCAAGGTGGCACCACTGCCAAGTCGGGCTCTTTTTGTAGTACCAAGTGCGTCCTGCAATTTGCCATCCAGAAGAGGGGCAGTTGAGTTTTGTTTGCCAGAGAAAAGGGCCGTTGTTTGTGTTTGGGGGCCTGTGGCTGGGAGTGTTCGGCTGGTTCCTGAATATGTACGATACGCAGGATTGTTCCCAGATCCAAGGTGGCAGCAGTGCCATGTTGTGCTGGTGTGATAGTACCAAGTGGCTCCTGCAATCTGCCATCCAGAAGTGGGGCAGCTGATTTTTGTTTGCCAGAGAAAAGGTCCGTGCTTTGTTTTTGGGGGCATATGGCTGAGAGTGGCCGGCTGGCCCCTGAATATCCACGATACAGAGCATGGTTCCCAGATCCAAGGTGGCACCAGTGCCAAGTTGGGCTGGTTTGATAGTACCAAGTGTCTCCTGCAATCTGCCATCCAGAAGCAGGGCAGCTTACTTTTGTTTGCCAGAGAAATAGGCCTAGGTTTTTGTTTGGGGGCCTGTGGCTAGGAGTGGCCGGCTGGCTCCTTAGAATCCACGATACGCAGGATGGTTCCCAGACCCAAGGTGGCACCAGTGCCAAGTCGGGCTGGTTTGATAGTACCAAGTGGCTCCTGCAAACTCCATCAAAAAGTTGGCAGGCGTGTTTTGTTTTCCAGGGAACAGCGCCGTTGATTTTGTTTGGGGGCCTGTGGCTGGGAGTGGCCGGCTGGCTCCTTAGAATCCACGATACGCAGGATGGTTCCCAGACCCAAGGTGGCACCAGTGCCAAGTCGGGCTGGTTTGATTACACCAAGTGGCTCCTGCAATCTGCCATCCAGAAGTGAGGCAGCTAAGTTTTGTTTGCGAGAAAAAAGGGCCGTGGTTTTTGTTGGGGGCCTGTGGCTGGGAGTAGCCGGCTGGCTCCTTAAAATCCACGATAGGCAGGATGGTTCCCAGACCCAAGGTGGCACCAGTGCCAAGTCCGGCTGGTTTGATAGTACCAAGTGGCTCCTGCAATCTGCCATCCAGAAGCGGGGCAGCTGAGTTTTGTTTGCCAGAGAAAAAGGCTGTGGTTTGTGTTTGGGGGCCTGTGGCTGGCAGTGGCCGGCTGGCTCCTGAAAATCCACGATACGCAGCATGGTTCCCAGACCCAAGGTGGCACCAGTGCCAAGTGGGGCTCGTTTGACAGTGTCAAGTGCCTCCTGCAATCTCCCATCCAGAAGCGGGGCAGCTGAGTTTTTTTTGCCAGGGAAACGGACCTTTGTTTTTGATTGGGCTCTGTGGCCGAGAGTGGTTGGCTGTCTCCTGACAATCCACAATACGCAGGATGGTTCCCAGACCCAAGGTGGCACCAGTGCCAAGTCGGGCTGGTTTGATAGTACCAAGTGTCTCCTGCAATCTGCCATCCAGAAGCGGGGCAGCTGAGTTTTGTTTGCCAGAGAAAAGGGCCGTGGGTTGTGTTTGGGGGCATATGGCTGGGAGTGGCCACCTGGCTCCTTAAAATGCACGATACGCCGCATGGTAACCAGACGCAAGGTGGCACCAGTGCCAAGTCAGGCTGTTTTTGTAGTACCCAGTGGCTCCTGCAATTTGCCATCCAGAAGTGGGGCAGTTGAATTTTTTTTGCTAGAGAAAAGGGCTGTGGTTTGTGTTTGGGGGCCTATGGCTGAGAGTGGCCGGCTGGCCCCTGAAAATCAACGATAGGCAGGATGGTTCCCAGATCCAAGGTGGCACCAGTGCCAAGTAAGGCTGGTTGTATGGTTCAAAGTAACTCCTGCAATCTGCCATCCAGAAGCGGGACAGCTGAGTTTTTTTTGCCAGAGAAAAGGTCCATGGTTTCTTTTTGGGGCATACGGCTGGGAATTGCCGGCTGGCTCCTTAAAATGCTCGATACGCAGGATGGTTCCCAGAGCCAAGGTGGCACCACTGCCAAGTCGGGCTCTTTTTGTAGTACCAAGTGCGTCCTGCAATTTGCCATCCAGAAGAGGGGCAGTTGAGTTTTGTTTGCCAGAGAAAAGGGCCGTTGTTTGTGTTTGGGGGCCTGTGGCTGGGAGTGTTCGGCTGGTTCCTGAATATGTACGATACGCAGGATTGTTCCCAGATCCAAGGTGGCAGCAGTGCCATGTTGTGCTGGTGTGATAGTCCCAAGTGGCTCCTGCAATCTGCCATCCAGAAGTGGGGCAGCTGATTTTTGTTTGCCAGAGAAAAGGTCCGTGGTTTGTTTTTGGGGGCATATGGCTGAGAGTGGCCGGCTGGCCCCTGAAAATCCACGATACACAGGATGGTTCCCAGATCCAAGGTGGCACCTGTGCCAAGTCGGGCTGATTTGATAGTACTAAGTAGCTCCTGCAATCTGCCATGCAGAAGCGGGGCAGCTTACTTTTGTTTGCCAGGGAAACGGGCCGAGGTTTGTGTTTGGGGGCCTATGGCTGAGAGTGACCGGCTGGCTCCTGAAGAGCTACAATAGGCAGGATGGTGACCAGACCCATGGTGGCACCAGTGCCAAGTTGGGCTGGTTTGATAGTACCAAGTGGTTCCTGCAATCTGCCATCCAGAAGAGGGGCAGTTGAGTTTTGTTTGCCAGAGAAAAGGGCCTTGGTTTGTGTTTGGGGGCATATGGCTGGGTGTGGCCAGCTGGCTCCTTAAAATGCACGATATGCAACATGGCTCCCAGACCCAAGGTGGCACAAGTGCCAAGTTGGGCTGGTTTGATAGTACCAAGTGGCTCCTGCAATCTTCCATGATCACGTGGAGAAATACTTTCTGGTTTCAGCCTCATGCTCTTTCTTCTCTCCCTCAACTTCTCTATCACCTCTCATCTGGTTCACATGCGCTTTCTTCAAGGTCCACAGGCTACTTTTCACAGAATCTTCTGGCCTGATGAAGTAAGGATGATGAATAGAACAGAGCTGGGATCTATTTTCCAGTTTGGATAAAATGCATTCTGCACACAAATCCAAGGAGAACGGGCTGCCCCGATGCCCAGAAAATCTTTCACTCCTGCTAGTGTTCTACGTCAACCGCAACTTAGTCTGAAAGAAAAGCTTTTTCTCTGAGAGCATCTGAGAGGTTTGCATGAAGCACTGATATCTGACATATGCAATTTTGAATAGGAGAGGAAAAAGAAAATGGCAAGGAGTTTTTAATTTTAGTGGTTTCAATTTTAATTTCCGTGCACTTTTTCAAAACTTGTCAGCTCAAATGCCCATCAACATCTTTTAGTCATCTGTAAGTCAGTATTCATATAAAATGTGCTTCAAATCCAAAGAATTTCAAATTTGCACTCCAAGCTTCTATGCCTAGATTTATGATTTCCTACACATATTAGATGAAAGGAAGGCCTTTTTTACTGTGGGAGTGCTGGAACACTGGAACAGGTTGCCCAGAGAAGTTGTGGGTGTCCCATCCCTGAAAGTATTCAAGGTCACCTTGGACGGGGCTTGGAGCAGCAACAAAGGAGAAGCTTGATGGTAGAGAAACAAAGTTGGACTATAGAAGAAACTCGGATTGAAGTATAGGATCAAGTTTTCTCTCAGCTCTTGGGGTAAATTCAAAGTTGTACAAAATGACATTTATCTGTGCTATTCACTACTGTAACAGAAAGTTTCATGAAAACTGTACAGAAGATAGTAAATTTTAAAAGAGATAAGAATTACAGCATAAAATCCATGGGATAGGTTACAACATGAGACACTCTCTAAGAGAAAATCTCTGTGTTTCAGCACTTCATCGGGGTAAGATTTCATGAAGTGCCAAAGAAGGCGGCAAAATATCATTCGGGACATTATTTACTGGGATTCAGCCTGGCCATTAGTAGGAACTGCCTTTGAACATATCATGTAGATATACCACACACACTTTCCCTTCACTGAAAAATTACTGTTTACAACAAATAAGCAATTGACGATCAAAATTGATTGAAAGCATCTTAAACATGTCAAGTATTTCATTGTAGATGATCTGTGATCCAAATGCTTCTTCCACCTTCGAGAGGGACAGAAGAATTCTTCCATATCATGATGGTTTAAAATTGTATCAACCAATGTTTTCTGCTGAAAAGATATCATCTATTTTTTTCTATTTTTGGAAGAAAATATTCCTAGACATACAACAGGTGAGAACTAAGTAATTTTAAAGAAACAAATGAAATGAAAATATTCTGTAAATAGAATGAAATGAAAAGCTGTGTTTTAAATAGGAGCTAAATATTAAACAGAATTTTTGTACCAGGCATTTGAATTACTGCACCAGCTCTTTTGCCCATCAAGAGAGGCATTTAGCATTTCAGTCTTTTCCAAGGTGTTCATGATCTGCTATGCTGATCTCTGTGTGTGCCTAGGTGTGTGTGGAGGGGGGGGCATATGAAGGGGAGTGTGTATGTTTGCTTTACAATTGTTGTGGCAGATTCATGCCTCAGCTCCACATTTTGTTTTAAAAAGGTCACACCGAGTGGATATGAAGTTTACTATCAACAAGAGATCGATTCCCAAATCATCCATTTGACTCTCCCTTATAAATCATGTGCTTTGTTGCATATTTTATCAAATATACTTTCAAGCCAGATGGAGGAAGGAGGATGTGGGAATCCCTCCACCATCTTGCAACTTTTATGTAAGTAGGTTTTCAAGAAAATCATCATTTCTCTTTTAAATATGTCTGGAACAGGCATGATGGTAGTGTCAACCTGTTGGAGTTTTTGTTGCTGGAAGAAGTTGTACAAAAGGATTGGTTTTTACATTGACCAGTTACTGAATCAAGCGCAGGAATACATTGGAAATTTAGCTGGGGGTTCCTTTTCCCAGCAGACTACTTCTAGAACGAGCTTGTACACTGAAGCTGACTCTTTTGCTCTCTTTTTGTTTCTTTCCTATTTTCTTGGCTTCTTTGCCACTATCTAGACAATTTTGGAACTTTGTTCCCAACTAAAATGGTTTCAATAGTCTGATTGTGATCATACATTTTTACAAGGAATTTTTAAAATCTTTCCTCGAGTCCAGAAAGTCAAGGACTTAGATCTTTTTCTTCCCTTATCAATATTGCCATGAAATTGATAAATAAAGACCAACTCTTTATTTTTGTTTTTAACCCACGTAGATAATTCCCATCCATTAATCCATTTTGTGGACCAATAGCTGCCATTCTGATGGAAGCTGTCACTTCTTAACAATAGGCATTCTGTGACTATGTTGACAGCACTTTGGGTGAAGATCCTAACTGGTCTTAGATATACATAGGGAGAAATTTGCTCAGCCAGTGTCAGTCTTAAGCATGCGTATCAGAAGATCTTTCTAGAGCTGGGAATTTTCCCATGAAAGGGATTCAGTTAGGGAAGAGATACTTGTGCCAGAGTTTTACATTCTTCTTGAACACTGCTTAAGGAACTTAGATGCCATGTCCATTTGGATCTCTGTCTGCACAGAACTTTGTCATGCCAGTGCTTTGAAATGCATCTTGAAGAGAATTCACTAGCACAGAATGAAAGAGAGTGGAAGGGGTTGGTGGGGCTAACCAGGCCCAACCCCCCTGCCTAAACCAGGATACCTAGAGCCTCTTGCCCAGGATTCTATCTGGGTGTACTTTTAATGTCTTCAAAGATCCAGGCTCCACAATCTTTCTGGGCAGTCTGTGCCGTGGTTCAGTCACCCTGACAGTAAAGAAACATTTACTGATGTTCAAAGGCAATCTCCTGTATTTCAGTGTGTGCCCACTGCCTCTTGTCTTTTCCCTCAGCATCACTGAAAAGACACTGATTCCCTCCCCTTTGCACTATTGCTTCCATATGTATGTGTGATGCCATGTAGAGGTATGTCAAAAACCTCCCTGAAGCCCAGGCAGATAATATTCCCTTCATCTACCAGTCAAGTTGATTCATCAGAGGAGTTTAAAGTGATGTTCAGCATGAAATTCCCCTGAAAAATCATGCTAACTACATTATTTGGTCATCTGTCATGTGCCTGGCAAGGATTTCCAGGAAGAGCTGCTTCATCAACTTCCTGGGGATAAAAAAGAGGCTGGCTGGTTTGTACTATGGCGAGTCCTCTTAATTGCCTTTTTTGAAGATGGGTGTCATTTGCTAACATCCACTCTTTAGCCTCTCTTGTCGTCTACATCTTAGCAAAACGCTTTTCCACTATGTCTGGCTAGGAAAAACTGTGCCAGCACAGAAAACATCTCCCATCGTGTTCTAGAAGTTGCACGGATGTCTGCCAAGTGTTTGGCAGGAAGAAAAGAAAAGTTGTCCAAAACAGCTTCCAATCGAATGTTCCTGTGATTGGAAAAGTCAGGAGAGTGCAAAGGTACTGTTTTCTATCAGTTGGCAAGGTGCGCACACAATCCCAGTGTTGTACAGCTTGCTTCTTCACCTTCCCGAAGCTGCCGCTCTCGCCGGCTGCCGGAGCCCAAGAAGCGGCTTCTTCGCGCAAAGACGATTGTGCCGCTCACAGGGCTCTCCTTAGCGCGGCTTCTGCCGAAAGACGCCCGGCAGCGGCTCTTACCTCCGGAGAGCATCCTACCTTCGTCTTTAGCTCCTCTTCTCATCTACACCTCGGCAACAAGCTTCTCCACTATGTCTGGCTAGGAAAAACTGTGCCAGCACAGAAAACATCTCCCATCGTGTTCTAGAAGTTGCACGGATGTCTGCCAAGTGTTTGGCAGGAAGAAAAGAAAAGTTGTCCAAAACAGCTTCCAATCGAATGTTCCTGTGATTGGAAAAGTCAGGAGAGTGCAAAGGTACTGTTTTCTATCAGTTGGCAAGGTGCGCACACAATCCCAGTGTTGTACAGCTTGCTTCTTCACCTTCCCGAAGCTGCCGCTCTCGCCGGCTGCCGGAGCCCAAGAAGCGGCTTCTTCGCGCAAAGACGATTGTGCCGCTCACAGTGCTCTCCTTAGCGCAGCTTCTGCCGAAAGACGCCCGGCAGCGGCTCTTACCTCCGGAGAGCATCCTACCTTCGTCTTTCGCGTCTTTTGTAGTCTACATCTTAGCAAAACGCTTTTCCACTATGTCTGGCTAGGAAAAACTGTGCCAGCACAGAAAACATCTCCCATCGTGTTCTAGAAGTTGCACGGATGTCTGCCAAGTGTTTGGCAGGAAGAAAAGAAAAGTTGTCCAAAACAGCTTCCAATCGAATGTTCCTGTGATTGGAAAAGTCAGGAGAGTGCAAAGGTACTGTTTTCTATCAGTTGGCAAGGTGCGCACACAATCCCAGTGTTGTACAGCTTGCTTCTTCACCTTCCCGAAGCTGCCGCTCTCGCCGGCTGCCGGAGCCCAAGAAGCGGCTTCTTCGCGCAAAGACGATTGTGCCGCTCACAGTGCTCTCCTTAGCGCGGCTTCTGCCGAAAGACGCCCGGCAGCGGCTCTTACCTCCGGAGAGCATCCTACCTTCGTCTTTCGCGTCTTTTGTAGTCTACATCTTAGCAAAACGCTTTTCCACTATGTCTGGCTAGGAAAAACTGTGCCAGCACAGAAAACATCTCCCATCGTGTTCTAGAAGTTGCACGGATGTCTGCCAAGTGTTTGGCAGGAAGAAAAGAAAAGTTGTCCAAAACAGCTTCCAATCGAATGTTCCTGTGATTGGAAAAGTCAGGAGAGTGCAAAGGTACTGTTTTCTATCAGTTGGCAAGGTGCGCACACAATCCCAGTGTTGTACAGCTTGCTTCTTCACCTTCCCGAAGCTGCCGCTCTCGCCGGCTGCCGGAGCCCAAGAAGCGGCTTCTTCGCGCAAAGACGATTGTGCCGCTCACAGTGCTCTCCTTAGCGCGGCTTCTGCCGAAAGACGCCCGGCAGCGGCTCTTACCTCCGGAGAGCATCCTACCTTCGTCTTTCGCGTCTTTTGTAGTCTACATCTTAGCAAAACGCTTTTCCACTATGTCTGGCTAGGAAAAACTGTGCCAGCACAGAAAACATCTCCCATCGTGTTCTAGAAGTTGCACGGATGTCTGCCAAGTGTTTGGCAGGAAGAAAAGAAAAGTTGTCCAAAACAGCTTCCAATCGAATGTTCCTGTGATTGGAAAAGTCAGGAGAGTGCAAAGGTACTGTTTTCTATCAGTTGGCAAGGTGCGCACACAATCCCAGTGTTGTACAGCTTGCTTCTTCACCTTCCCGAAGCTGCCGCTCTCGCCGGCTGCCGGAGCCCAAGAAGCGGCTTCTTCGCGCAAAGACGATTGTGCCGCTCACAGTGCTCTCCTTAGCGCGGCTTCTGCCGAAAGACGCCCGGCAGCGGCTCTTACCTCCGGAGAGCATCCTACCTTCGTCTTTCGCGTCTTTTGTAGTCTACATCTTAGCAAAACGCTTTTCCACTATGTCTGGCTAGGAAAACCCGTGCCAGCACAGAAAACATCTCCCATCGTTTTCTAGAAGTTGCACGGATGTCTGCCAAGTGTTTGGGAGGAAGAAAAGAAAAGTTGTCCAAAACAGCTTCCAATCGAATGTTCATGTGATTGGAAAAGTCAGGAGAGTGCAAAGGTACTGTTTTCTATCAGTTGGCAAGGTGCGCACACAATCCCAGTGTTGTACAGCTTGCTTCTTCACCTTCCCGAAGCTGCCACTCTCAGGAGGTAAGAGCCGCTGCCGGGCGTCTTTCGGCAGAAGCTGCGCTAAGGAGAGCACTGTGAGCGGCACAATCGTCTTTGCGCGAAGAAGCCGCTTCTTGGGCTCCGGCAGCCGGCGAGAGCGGCAGCTTCGGGAAGGTGAAGAAGAAGCTGTACAACACTGGGATTGTGTGCGCACCTTGCCAACTGATAGAAAACAGTACCTTTGCACTCTCCTGACTTTTCCAATCACAGGAACATTCGATTGGAAGCTGTTTTGGACAACTTTTCTTTTCTTCCTGCCAAACACTTGGCAGACATCCGTGCAACTTCTAGAACACGATGGGAGATGTTTTCTGTGCTGGCACAGTTTTTCCTAGCCAGACATAGTGGAAAAGCGTTTTGCTAAGATGTAGACTACAAAAGACGCGAAAGACGAAGGTAGGATGCTCTCCGGAGGTAAGAGCCGCTGCCGGGCGTCTTTCGGCAGAAGCCGCGCTAAGGAGAGCACTGTGAGCGGCACAATCGTCTTTGCGCGAAGAAGCCGCCTCTTGGGCTCCGGCAGCCGGCGAGAGCGGCAGCTTCGGGAAGGTGAAGAAGCAAGCTGTACAACACTGGGATTGTGTGCGCACCTTGCCAACTGATAGAAAACAGTACCTTTGCACTCTCCTGACTTTTCCAATCACAGGAACATTCGATTGGAAGCTGTTTTGGACAACTTTTCTTTTCTTCCTGCCAAACACTTGGCAGACATCCGTGCAACTTCTAGAACACGATGGGAGATGTTTTCTGTGCTGGCACAGTTTTTCCTAGCCAGACATAGTGGAAAAGCGTTTTGCTAAGATGTAGACTACAAAAGACGCGAAAGACGAAGGTAGGATGCTCTCCGGAGGTAAGAGCCGCTGCCGGGCGTCTTTCGGCAGAAGCCGCGCTAAGGAGAGCACTGTGAGCGGCACAATCGTCTTTGCGCGAAGAAGCCGCTTCTTGGGCTCCGGCAGCCGGCGAGAGCGGCAGCTTCGGGAAGGTGAAGAAGCAAGCTGTACAACACTGGGATTGTGTGCGCACCTTGCCAACTGATAGAAAACAGTACCTTTGCACTCTCCTGACTTTTCCAATCACAGGAACATTCGATTGGAAGCTGTTTTGGACAACTTTTCTTTTCTTCCTGCCAAACACTTGGCAGACATCCGTGCAACTTCTAGAACACGATGGGAGATGTTTTCTGTGCTGGCACAGTTTTTCCTAGCCAGACATAGTGGAAAAGCGTTTTGCTAAGATGTAGACTACAAAAGACGCGAAAGACGAAGGTAGGATGCTCTCCGGAGGTAAGAGCCGCTGCCGGGCGTCTTTCGGCAGAAGCCGCGCTAAGGAGAGCCCTGTGAGCGGCACAATCGTCTTTGCGCGAAGAAGCCGCCTCTTGGGCTCCGGCAGCCGGCGAGAGCGGCAGCTTCGGGAAGGTGAAGAAGCAAGCTGTACAACACTGGGATTGTGTGCGCACCTTGCCAACTGATAGAAAACAGTACCTTTGAACTCTCCTGACTTTTCCAATCACAGGAACATTCGATTGGAAGCTGTTTTGGACAACTTTTCTTTTCTTCCTGCCAAACACTTGGCAGACATCCGTGCAACTTCTAGAACACGATGGGAGATGTTTTCTGTGCTGGCACAGTTTTTCCTAGCCAGACATAGTGGAAAAGCGTTTTGCTAAGATGTAGACTACAAAAGACGCGAAAGACGAAGGTAGGATGCTCTCCGGAGGTAAGAGCCGCTGCCGGGCGTCTTTCGGCAGAAGCCGCGCTAAGGAGAGCCCTGTGAGCGGCACAATCGTCTTTGCGCGAAGAAGCCGCCTCTTGGGCTCCGGCAGCCGGCGAGAGCGGCAGCTTCGGGAAGGTGAAGAAGCAAGCTGTACAACACTGGGATTGTGTGCGCACCTTGCCAACTGATAGAAAACAGTACCTTTGCACTCTCCTGACTTTTCCAATCACAGGAACATTCGATTGGAAGCTGTTTTGGACAACTTTTCTTTTCTTCCTGCCAAACACTTGGCAGACATCCGTGCAACTTCTAGAACACGATGGGAGATGTTTTCTGTGCTGGCACAGTTTTTCCTAGCCAGACATAGTGGAAAAGCGTTTTGCTAAGATGTAGACTACAAAAGACGCGAAAGACGAAGGTAGGATGCTCTCCGGAGGTAAGAGCCGCTGCCGGGCGTCTTTCGGCAGAAGCCGCGCTAAGGAGAGCACTGTGAGCGGCACAATCGTCTTTGCGCGAAGAAGCCGCTTCTTGGGCTCCGGCAGCCGGCGAGAGCGGCAGCTTCGGGAAGGTGAAGAAGCAAGCTGTACAACACTGGGATTGTGTGCGCACCTTGCCAACTGATAGAAAACAGTACCTTTGCACTCTCCTGACTTTTCCAATCACAGGAACATTCGATTGGAAGCTGTTTTGGACAACTTTTCTTTTCTTCCTGCCAAACACTTGGCAGACATCCGTGCAACTTCTAGAACACGATGGGAGATGTTTTCTGTGCTGGCACAGTTTTTCCTAGCCAGACATAGTGGAAAAGCGTTTTGCTAAGATGTAGACTACAAAAGACGCGAAAGACGAAGGTAGGATGCTCTCCGGAGGTAAGAGCCGCTGCCGGGCGTCTTTCGGCAGAAGCCGCGCTAAGGAGAGCACTGTGAGCGGCACAATCGTCTTTGCGCGAAGAAGCCGCTTCTTGGGCTCCGGCAGCCGGCGAGAGCGGCAGCTTCGGGAAGGTGAAGAAGCAAGCTGTACAACACTGGGATTGTGTGCGCACCTTGCCAACTGATAGAAAACAGTACCTTTGCACTCTCCTGACTTTTCCAATCACAGGAACATTCGATTGGAAGCTGTTTTGGACAACTTTTCTTTTCTTCCTGCCAAACACTTGGCAGACATCCGTGCAACTTCTAGAACACGATGGGAGATGTTTTCTGTGCTGGCACAGTTTTTCCTAGCCAGACATAGTGGAAAAGCGTTTTGCTAAGATGTAGACTACAAAAGACGCGAAAGACGAAGGTAGGATGCTCTCCGGAGGTAAGAGCCGCTGCCGGGCGTCTTTCGGCAGAAGCCGCGCTAAGGAGAGCACTGTGAGCGGCACAATCGTCTTTGCGCGAAGAAGCCGCTTCTTGGGCTCCGGCAGCCGGCGAGAGCGGCAGCTTCGGGAAGGTGAAGAAGCAAGCTGTACAACACTGGGATTGTGTGCGCACCTTGCCAACTGATAGAAAACAGTACCTTTGCACTCTCCTGACTTTTCCAATCACAGGAACATTCGATTGGAAGCTGTTTTGGACAACTTTTCTTTTCTTCCTGCCAAACACTTGGCAGACATCCGTGCAACTTCTAGAACACGATGGGAGATGTTTTCTGTGCTGGCACAGTTTTTCCTAGCCAGACATAGTGGAAAAGCGTTTTGCTAAGATGTAGACTACAAAAGACGCGAAAGACGAAGGTAGGATGCTCTCCGGAGGTAAGAGCCGCTGCCGGGCGTCTTTCGGCAGAAGCCGCGCTAAGGAGAGCACTGTGAGCGGCACAATCGTCTTTGCGCGAAGAAGCCGCTTCTTGGGCTCCGGCAGCCGGCGAGAGCGGCAGCTTCGGGAAGGTGAAGAAGCAAGCTGTACAACACTGGGATTGTGTGCGCACCTTGCCAACTGATAGAAAATAGTATCTTTGCACTCTCCTGACTTTTCCAATCACAGGAACATTCGATTGGAAGCTGTTTTGGACAACTTTTCTTTTCTTCCTGCCAAACACTTGGCAGACATCCGTGCAACTTCTAGAACACGATGCGAGATGTTTTCTGTGCTGGCACAGTTTTTCCTAGCCAGACATAGTGGAAAAGCGTTTTGCTAAGATGTAGACTACAAAAGACGCGAAAGACGAAGGTAGGATGCTCTCCGGAGGTAAGAGCCGCTGCCGGGCGTCTTTCGGCAGAAGCCGCGCTAAGGAGAGCACTGTGAGCGGCACAATCGTCTTTGCGCGAAGAAGCCGCTTCTTGGGCTCCGGCAGCCGGCGAGAGCGGCAGCTTCGGGAAGGTGAAGAAGCAAGCTGTACAACACTGGGATTGTGTGCGCACCTTGCCAACTGATAGAAAACAGTACCTTTGCACTCTCCTGACTTTTCCAATCACAGGAACATTCGATTGGAAGCTGTTTTGGACAACTTTTCTTTTCTTCCTGCCAAACACTTGGCAGACATCCGTGCAACTTCTAGAACACGATGGGAGATGTTTTCTGTGCTGGCACAGTTTTTCCTAGCCAGACATAGTGGAAAAGCGTTTTGCTAAGATGTAGACTACAAAAGACGCGAAAGACGAAGGTAGGATGCTCTCCGGAGGTAAGAGCCGCTGCCGGGCGTCTTTCGGCAGAAGCCGCGCTAAGGAGAGCACTGTGAGCGGCACAATCGTCTTTGCGCGAAGAAGCCGCTTCTTGGGCTCCGGCAGCCGGCGAGAGCGGCAGCTTCGGGAAGGTGAAGAAGCAAGCTGTACAACACTGGGATTGTGTGCGCACCTTGCCAACTGATAGAAAACAGTACCTTTGCACTCTCCTGACGTTTCCAATCACAGGAACATTCGATTGGAAGCTGTTTTGGACAACTTTTCTTTTCTTCCTGCCAAACACTTGGCAGACATCCGTGCAACTTCTAGAACACGATGGGAGATGTTTTCTGTGCTGGCACAGTTTTTCCTAGCCAGACATAGTGGAAAAGCTTTTTGCCGAGGTGTAGATGAGAAGAGGAGCTAAAGACGAAGGTAGGATGCTCTCCGGAGGTAAGAGCCGCTGCCGGGCGTCTTTCGGCAGAAGCCGCGCTAAGGAGAGCCCTGTGAGCGGCACAATCGTCTTTGCGCGAAGAAGCCGCTTCTTGGGCTCCGGCAGCCGGCGAGAGCGGCAGCTTCGGGAAGGTGAAGAAGCAAGCTGTACAACACTGGGATTGTGTGCGCACCTTGCCAACTGATAGAAAACAGTACCTTTGCACTCTCCTGACTTTTCCAATCACAGGAACATTCGATTGGAAGCTGTTTTGGACAACTTTTCTTTTCTTCCTGCCAAACACTTGGCAGACATCCGTGCAACTTCTAGAACACGATGGGAGATGTTTTCTGTGCTGGCACAGTTTTTCCTAGCCAGACATAGTGGAAAAGCGTTTTGCTAAGATGTAGACTACAAAAGACGCGAAAGACGAAGGTAGGATGCTCTCCGGAGGTAAGAGCCGCTGCCGGGCGTCTTTCGGCAGAAGCCGCGCTAAGGAGAGCACTGTGAGCGGCACAATCGTCTTTGCGCGAAGAAGCCGCTTCTTGGGCTCCGGCAGCCGGCGAGAGCGGCAGCTTCGGGAAGGTGAAGAAGCAAGCTGTACAACACTGGGATTGTGTGCGCACCTTGCCAACTGATAGAAAACAGTACCTTTGCACTCTCCTGACTTTTCCAATCACAGGAACATTCGATTGGAAGCTGTTTTGGACAACTTTTCTTTTCTTCCTGCCAAACACTTGGCAGACATCCGTGCAACTTCTAGAACACGATGGGAGATGTTTTCTGTGCTGGCACAGTTTTTCCTAGCCAGACATAGTGGAAAAGCGTTTTGCTAAGATGTAGACTACAAAAGACGCGAAAGACGAAGGTAGGATGCTCTCCGGAGGTAAGAGCCGCTGCCGGGCGTCTTTCGGCAGAAGCCGCGCTAAGGAGAGCACTGTGAGCGGCACAATCGTCTTTGCGCGAAGAAGCCGCTTCTTGGGCTCCGGCAGCCGGCGAGAGCGGCAGCTTCGGGAAGGTGAAGAAGCAAGCTGTACAACACTGGGATTGTGTGCGCACCTTGCCAACTGATAGAAAACAGTACCTTTGCACTCTCCTGACTTTTCCAATCACAGGAACATTCGATTGGAAGCTGTTTTGGACAACTTTTCTTTTCTTCCTGCCAAACACTTGGCAGACATCCGTGCAACTTCTAGAACACGATGGGAGATGTTTTCTGTGCTGGCACAGTTTTTCCTAGCCAGACATAGTGGAAAAGCGTTTTGCTAAGATGTAGACTACAAAAGACGCGAAAGACGAAGGTAGGATGCTCTCCGGAGGTAAGAGCCGCTGCCGGGCGTCTTTCGGCAGAAGCCGCGCTAAGGAGAGCACTGTGAGCGGCACAATCGTCTTTGCGCGAAGAAGCCGCTTCTTGGGCTCCGGCAGCCGGCGAGAGCGGCAGCTTCGGGAAGGTGAAGAAGCAAGCTGTACAACACTGGGATTGTGTGCGCACCTTGCCAACTGATAGAAAACAGTACCTTTGCACTCTCCTGACTTTTCCAATCACAGGAACATTCGATTGGAAGCTGTTTTGGACAACTTTTCTTTTCTTCCTGCCAAACACTTGGCAGACATCCGTGCAACTTCTAGAACACGATGGGAGATGTTTTCTGTGCTGGCACAGTTTTTCCTAGCCAGACATAGTGGAAAAGCGTTTTGCTAAGATGTAGACTACAAAAGACGCGAAAGACGAAGGTAGGATGCTCTCCGGAGGTAAGAGCCGCTGCCGGGCGTCTTTCGGCAGAAGCCGCGCTAAGGAGAGCACTGTGAGCGGCACAATCGTCTTTGCGCGAAGAAGCCGCTTCTTGGGCTCCGGCAGCCGGCGAGAGCGGCAGCTTCGGGAAGGTGAAGAAGCAAGCTGTACAACACTGGGATTGTGTGCGCACCTTGCCAACTGATAGAAAACAGTACCTTTGCACTCTCCTGACTTTTCCAATCACAGGAACATTCGATTGGAAGCTGTTTTGGACAACTTTTCTTTTCTTCCTGCCAAACACTTGGCAGACATCCGTGCAACTTCTAGAACACGATGGGAGATGTTTTCTGTGCTGGCACAGTTTTTCCTAGCCAGACATAGTGGAAAAGCGTTTTGCTAAGATGTAGACTACAAAAGACGCGAAAGACGAAGGTAGGATGCTCTCCGGAGGTAAGAGCCGCTGCCGGGCGTCTTTCGGCAGAAGCCGCGCTAAGGAGAGCACTGTGAGCGGCACAATCGTCTTTGCGCGAAGAAGCCGCTTCTTGGGCTCCGGCAGCCGGCGAGAGCGGCAGCTTCGGGAAGGTGAAGAAGCAAGCTGTACAACACTGGGATTGTGTGCGCACCTTGCCAACTGATAGAAAACAGTACCTTTGCACTCTCCTGACTTTTCCAATCACAGGAACATTCGATTGGAAGCTGTTTTGGACAACTTTTCTTTTCTTCCTGCCAAACACTTGGCAGACATCCGTGCAACTTCTAGAACACGATGGGAGATGTTTTCTGTGCTGGCACAGTTTTTCCTAGCCAGACATAGTGGAAAAGCGTTTTGCTAAGATGTAGACTACAAAAGACGCGAAAGACGAAGGTAGGATGCTCTCCGGAGGTAAGAGCCGCTGCCGGGCGTCTTTCGGCAGAAGCCGCGCTAAGGAGAGCACTGTGAGCGGCACAATCGTCTTTGCGCGAAGAAGCCGCTTCTTGGGCTCCGGCAGCCGGCGAGAGCGGCAGCTTCGGGAAGGTGAAGAAGCAAGCTGTACAACACTGGGATTGTGTGCGCACCTTGCCAACTGATAGAAAACAGTACCTTTGCACTCTCCTGACTTTTCCAATCACAGGAACATTCGATTGGAAGCTGTTTTGGACAACTTTTCTTTTCTTCCTGCCAAACACTTGGCAGACATCCGTGCAACTTCTAGAACACGATGGGAGATGTTTTCTGTGCTGGCACAGTTTTTCCTAGCCAGACATAGTGGAAAAGCGTTTTGCTAAGATGTAGACTACAAAAGACGCGAAAGACGAAGGTAGGATGCTCTCCGGAGGTAAGAGCCGCTGCCGGGCGTCTTTCGGCAGAAGCCGCGCTAAGGAGAGCACTGTGAGCGGCACAATCGTCTTTGCGCGAAGAAGCCGCTTCTTGGGCTCCGGCAGCCGGCGAGAGCGGCAGCTTCGGGAAGGTGAAGAAGCAAGCTGTACAACACTGGGATTGTGTGCGCACCTTGCCAACTGATAGAAAACAGTACCTTTGCACTCTCCTGACGTTTCCAATCACAGGAACATTCGATTGGAAGCTGTTTTGGACAACTTTTCTTTTCTTCCTGCCAAACACTTGGCAGACATCCGTGCAACTTCTAGAACACGATGGGAGATGTTTTCTGTGCTGGCACAGTTTTTCCTAGCCAGACATAGTGGAAAAGCTTTTTGCCGAGGTGTAGATGAGAAGAGGAGCTAAAGACGAAGGTAGGATGCTCTCCGGAGGTAAGAGCCGCTGCCGGGCGTCTTTCGGCAGAAGCCGCGCTAAGGAGAGCCCTGTGAGCGGCACAATCGTCTTTGCGCGAAGAAGCCGCTTCTTGGGCTCCGGCAGCCGGCGAGAGCGGCAGCTTCGGGAAGGTGAAGAAGCAAGCTGTACAACACTGGGATTGTGTGCGCACCTTGCCAACTGATAGAAAACAGTACCTTTGCACTCTCCTGACTTTTCCAATCACAGGAACATTCGATTGGAAGCTGTTTTGGACAACTTTTCTTTTCTTCCTGCCAAACACTTGGCAGACATCCGTGCAACTTCTAGAACACGATGGGAGATGTTTTCTGTGCTGGCACAGTTTTTCCTAGCCAGACATAGTGGAAAAGCGTTTTGCTAAGATGTAGACGACAAGAGAGGCTAAAGAGTGGATGTTAGCAAATGACACCCATCTTCAAAAAAGGCAATTAAGAGGACTCGCCATAGTACAAACCAGCCAGCCTCTTTTTTATCCCCAGGAAGTTGATGAAGCAGCTCTTCCTGGAAATCCTTGCCAGGCACATGACAGATGACCAAATAATGTAGTTAGCATGATTTTTCAGGGGAATTTCATGCTGAACATCACTTTAAACTCCTCTGATGAATCAACTTGACTGGTAGATGAAGGGAATATTATCTGCCTGGGCTTCAGGGAGGTTTTTGACATACCTCTACATGGCATCACACATACATATGGAAGCAATAGTGCAAAGGGGAGGGAATCAGTGTCTTTTCAGTGATGCTGAGGGAAAAGACAAGAGGCAGTGGGCACACACTGAAATACAGGAGATTGCCTTTGAACATCAGTAAATGTTTCTTTACTGTCAGGGTGACTGAACCACGGCACAGACTGCCCAGAAAGATTGTGGAGCCTGGATCTTTGAAGACATTAAAAGTACACCCAGATAGAATCCTGGGCAAGAGGCTCTAGGTATCCTGGTTTAGGCAGGGGGGTTGGGCCTGGTTAGCCCCACCAACCCCTTCCACTCTCTTTCATTCTGTGCTAGTGAATTCTCTTCAAGATGCATTTCAAAGCACTGGCATGACAAAGTTCTGTGCAGACAGAGATCCAAATGGACATGGCATCTAAGTTCCTTAAGCAGTGTTCAAGAAGAATGTAAAACTCTGGCACAAGTGTCTCTTCCCTAACTGAATCCCTTTCATGGGAAAATTCCCAGCTCTAGAAAGATCTTCTGATACGCATGCTTAAGACTGACACTGGCTGAGCAAATTTCTCCCTATGTATATCTAAGACCAGTTAGGATCTTCACCCAAAGTGCTGTCAACATAGTCACAGAATGCCTATTGTTAAGAAGTGACAGCTTCCATCAGAATGGCAGCTATTGGTCCACAAAATGGATTAATGGATGGGAATTATCTACGTGGGTTAAAAACAAAAATAAAGAGTTGGTCTTTATTTATCAATTTCATGGCAATATTGATAAGGGAAGAAAAAGATCTAAGTCCTTGACTTTCTGGACTCGAGGAAAGATTTTAAAAATTCCTTGTAAAAATGTATGATCACAATCAGACTATTGAAACCATTTTAGTTGGGAACAAAGTTCCAAAATTGTCTAGATAGTGGCAAAGAAGCCAAGAAAATAGGAAAGAAACAAAAAGAGAGCAAAAGAGTCAGCTTCAGTGTACAAGCTCGTTCTAGAAGTAGTCTGCTGGGAAAAGGAACCCCCAGCTAAATTTCCAATGTATTCCTGCGCTTGATTCAGTAACTGGTCAATGTAAAAACCAATCCTTTTGTACAACTTCTTCCAGCAACAAAAACTCCAACAGGTTGACACTACCATCATGCCTGTTCCAGACATATTTAAAAGAGAAATGATGATTTTCTTGAAAACCTACTTACATAAAAGTTGCAAGATGGTGGAGGGATTCCCACATCCTCCTTCCTCCATCTGGCTTGAAAGTATATTTGATAAAATATGCAACAAAGCACATGATTTATAAGGGAGAGTCAAATGGATGATTTGGGAATCGATCTCTTGTTGATAGTAAACTTCATATCCACTCGGTGTGACCTTTTTAAAACAAAATGTGGAGCTGAGGCATGAATCTGCCACAACAATTGTAAAGCAAACATACACACTCCCCTTCATATGCCCCCCCCTCCACACACACCTAGGCACACACAGAGATCAGCATAGCAGATCATGAACACCTTGGAAAAGACTGAAATGCTAAATGCCTCTCTTGATGGGCAAAAGAGCTGGTGCAGTAATTCAAATGCCTGGTACAAAAATTCTGTTTAATATTTAGCTCCTATTTAAAACACAGCTTTTCATTTCATTCTATTTACAGAATATTTTCATTTCATTTGTTTCTTTAAAATTACTTAGTTCTCACCTGTTGTATGTCTAGGAATATTTTCTTCCAAAAATAGAAAAAAATAGATGATATCTTTTCAGCAGAAAACATTGGTTGATACAATTTTAAACCATCATGATATGGAAGAATTCTTCTGTCCCTCTCGAAGGTGGAAGAAGCATTTGGATCACAGATCATCTACAATGAAATACTTGACATGTTTAAGATGCTTTCAATCAATTTTGATTGTCAATTGCTTATTTGTTGTAAACAGTAATTTTTCAGTGAAGGGAAAGTGTGTGTGGTATATCTACATGATATGTTCAAAGGCAGTTCCTACTAATGGCCAGGCTGAATTCCAGTAAATAATGTCCCGAATGATATTTTGCCGCCTTCTTTGGCACTTCATGAAATCTTACCCCGATGAAGTGCTGAAACACAGAGATTTTCTCTTAGAGAGTGTCTCATGTTGTAACCTATCCCATGGATTTTATGCTGTAATTCTTATCTCTTTTAAAATTTACTATCTTCTGTACAGTTTTCATGAAACTTTCTGTTACAGTAGTGAATAGCACAGATAAATGTCATTTTGTACAACTTTGAATTTACCCCAAGAGCTGAGAGAAAACTTGATCCTATACTTCAATCCGAGTTTCTTCTATAGTCCAACTTTGTTTCTCTACCATCAAGCTTCTCCTTTGTTGCTGCTCCAAGCCCCGTCCAGGGTGACCTTGAATACTTTCAGGGATGGGACACCCACAACTTCTCTGGGCAACCTGTTCCAGTGTTCCAGCACTCCCACAGTAAAAAAGGCCTTCCTTTCATCTAATATGTGTAGGAAATCATAAATCTAGGCATAGAAGCTTGGAGTGCAAATTTGAAATTCTTTGGATTTGAAGCACATTTTATATGAATACTGACTTACAGATGACTAAAAGATGTTGATGGGCATTTGAGCTGACAAGTTTTGAAAAAGTGCACGGAAATTAAAATTGAAACCACTAAAATTAAAAACTCCTTGCCATTTTCTTTTTCCTCTCCTATTCAAAATTGCATATGTCAGATATCAGTGCTTCATGCAAACCTCTCAGATGCTCTCAGAGAAAAAGCTTTTCTTTCAGACTAAGTTGCGGTTGACGTAGAACACTAGCAGGAGTGAAAGATTTTCTGGGCATCGGGGCAGCCCGTTCTCCTTGGATTTGTGTGCAGAATGCATTTTATCCAAACTGGAAAATAGATCCCAGCTCTGTTCTATTCATCATCCTTACTTCATCAGGCCAGAAGATTCTGTGAAAAGTAGCCTGTGGACCTTGAAGACAGCGCATGTGAACCAGATGAGAGGTGATAGAGAAGTTGAGGGAGAGAAGAAAGAGCATGAGGCTGAAACCAGAAAGTATTTCTCCACGTGATCATGGAAGATTGCAGGAGCCACTTGGTACTATCAAACCAGCCCAACTTGGCACTTGTGCCACCTTGGGTCTGGGAGCCATGTTGCATATCGTGCATTTTAAGGAGCCAGCTGGCCACACCCAGCCATATGCCCCCAAACACAAACCAAGGCCCTTTTCTCTGGCAAACAAAACTCAACTGCCCCTCTTCTGGATGGCAGATTGCAGGAACCACTTGGTACTATCAAACCAGCCCAACTTGGCACTGGTGCCACCATGGGTCTGGTCACCATCCTGCCTATTGTAGCTTTTCAGGAGCCAGCCGGTCACTCTCAGCCATAGGCCCCCAAACACAAACCTCGGCCCGTTTCCCTGGCAAACAAAAGTAAGCTGCCCCGCTTCTGCATGGCAGATTGCAGGAGCTACTTAGTACTATCAAATCAGCCCGACTTGGCACAGGTGCCACCTTGGATCTGGGAACCATCCTGTGTATCGTGGATTTTCAGGGGCCAGCCGGCCACTCTCAGCCATATGCCCCCAAAAACAAACCACGGACCTTTTCTCTGGCAAACAAAAATCAGCTGCCCCACTTCTGGATGGCAGATTGCAGGAGCCACTTGGGACTATCACACCAGCACAACATGGCACTGCTGCCACCTTGGATCTGGGAACAATCCTGCGTATCGTACATATTCAGGAACCAGCCGAACACTCCCAGCCACAGGCCCCCAAACACAAACAACGGCCCTTTTCTCTGGCAAACAAAACTCAACTGCCCCTCTTCTGGATGGCAAATTGCAGGACGCACTTGGTACTACAAAAAGAGCCCGACTTGGCAGTGGTGCCACCTTGGCTCTGGGAACCATCCTGCGTATCGAGCATTTTAAGGAGCCAGCCGGCAATTCCCAGCCGTATGCCCCAAAAAGAAACCATGGACCTTTTCTCTGGCAAAAAAAACTCAGCTGTCCCGCTTCTGGATGGCAGATTGCAGGAGTTACTTTGAACCATACAACCAGCCTTACTTGGCACTGGTGCCACCTTGGATCTGGGAACCATCCTGCCTATCGTTGATTTTCAGGGGCCAGCCGGCCACTCTCAGCCATAGGCCCCCAAACACAAACCACAGCCCTTTTCTCTAGCAAACAAAATTCAACTGCCCCGCTTCTGGATGGCAAATTGCAGGAGCCACTGGGTACTACAAAAACAGCCTGACTTGGCACTGGTGCCACCTTGCGTCTGGTTACCATGCGGCGTATCGTGCATTTTAAGGAGCCAGGTGGCCACTCCCAGCCATATGCCCCCAAACACAACCCACAGCCCTTTTCTCTGGCAAACAAAACTCAGCTGCCCCGCTTCTGGATGGCAGATTGCAGGAGACACTTGGTACTATCAAACCAGCCCGACTTGGCACTGGTGCCACCTTGGGTCTGGGAACCATCCTGCGTATTGTGGATTGTCAGGAGACAGCCAACCACTCTCGGCCACAGAGCCCAATCAAAAACAAAGGTCCGTTTCCCTGGCAAAAAAAACTCAGCTGCCCCGCTTCTGGATGGGAGATTGCAGGAGGCACTTGACACTGTCAAACGAGCCCCACTTGGCACTGGTGCCACCTTGGGTCTGGGAACCATGCTGCGTATCGTGGATTTTCAGGAGCCAGCCGGCCACTGCCAGCCACAGGCCCCCAAACACAAACCACAGCCTTTTTCTCTGGCAAACAAAACTCAGCTGCCCCGCTTCTGGATGGCAGATTGCAGGAGCCACTTGGTACTATCAAACCAGCCCGACTTGGCACTGGTGCCACCTTGGGTCTGGGAACCATCCTGCCTATCGTGGATTTTAAGGAGCCAGCCGGCTACTCCCAGCCACAGGCCCCCAACAAAAACCACGGCCCTTTTTTCTCGCAAACAAAACTTAGCTGCCTCACTTCTGGATGGCAGATTGCAGGAGCCACTTGGTGTAATCAAACCAGCCCGACTTGGCACTGGTGCCACCTTGGGTCTGGGAACCATCCTGCGTATCGTGGATTCTAAGGAGCCAGCCGGCCACTCCCAGCCACAGGCCCCCAAACAAAATCAACGGCGCTGTTCCCTGGAAAACAAAACACGCCTGCCAACTTTTTGATGGAGTTTGCAGGAGCCACTTGGTACTATCAAACCAGCCCGACTTGGCACTGGTGCCACCTTGGGTCTGGGAACCATCCTGCGTATCGTGGATTCTAAGGAGCCAGCCGGCCACTCCTAGCCACAGGCCCCCAAACAAAAACCTAGGCCTATTTCTCTGGCAAACAAAAGTAAGCTGCCCTGCTTCTGGATGGCAGATTGCAGGAGACACTTGGTACTATCAAACCAGCCCAACTTGGCACTGGTGCCACCTTGGATCTGGGAACCATGCTCTGTATCGTGGATATTCAGGGGCCAGCCGGCCACTCTCAGCCATATGCCCCCAAAAACAAACCACGGACCTTTTCTCTGGCAAACAAAACTCAACTGCCCCACTTCTGGATGGCAGATTGCAGGAGCCACTTGGGACTATCACACCAGCACAACATGGCACTGCTGCCACCTTGGATCTGGGAACAATCCTGCGTATCGTACATATTCAGGAACCAGCCGAACACTCCCAGCCACAGGCCCCCAAACACAAACAACGGCCCTTTTCTCTGGCAAACAAAACTCAACTGCCCCTCTTCTGGATGGCAAATTGCAGGACGCACTTGGTACTACAAAAAGAGCCCGACTTGGCAGTGGTGCCACCTTGGCTCTGGGAACCATCCTGCGTATCGAGCATTTTAAGGAGCCAGCCGGCAATTCCCAGCCGTATGCCCCAAAAAGAAACCATGGACCTTTTCTCTGGCAAAAAAAACTCAGCTGTCCCGCTTCTGGATGGCAGATTGCAGGAGTTACTTTGAACCATACAACCAGCCTTACTTGGCACTGGTGCCACCTTGGATCTGGGAACCATCCTGCCTATCGTTGATTTTCAGGGGCCAGCCGGCCACTCTCAGCCATAGGCCCCCAAACACAAACCACAGCCCTTTTCTCTAGCAAACAAAATTCAACTGCCCCGCTTCTGGATGGCAAATTGCAGGAGCCACTGGGTACTACAAAAACAGCCTGACTTGGCACTGGTGCCACCTTGCGTCTGGTTACCATGCGGCGTATCGTGCATTTTAAGGAGCCAGGTGGCCACTCCCAGCCATATGCCCCCAAACACAACCCACGGCCCTTTTCTCTGGCAAACAAAACTCAGCTGCCCTGCTTCTGGATGGCAGATTGCAGGAGACACTTGGTACTATCAAACCAGCCCGACTTGGCACTGGTGCCACCTTGGGTCTGGGAACCATCCTGCGTATTGTGGATTGTCAGGAGACAGCCAACCACTCTCGGCCACAGAGCCCAATCAAAAACAAAGGTCCGTTTCCCTGGCAAAAAAAACTCAGCTGCCCCGCTTCTGGATGGGAGATTGCAGGAGGCACTTGACACTGTCAAACGAGCCCCACTTGGCACTGGTGCCACCTTGGGTCTGGGAACCATGCTGCGTATCGTGGATTTTCAGGAGCCAGCCGGCCACTGCCAGCCACAGGCCCCCAAACACAAACCACAGCCTTTTTCTCTGGCAAACAAAACTCAGCTGCCCCGCTTCTGGATGGCAGATTGCAGGAGCCACTTGGTACTATCAAACCAGCCCGACTTGGCACTGGTGCCACCTTGGGTCTGGGAACCATCCTGCCTATCGTGGATTTTAAGGAGCCAGCCGGCTACTCCCAGCCACAGGCCCCCAACAAAAACCACGGCCCTTTTTTCTCGCAAACAAAACTTAGCTGCCTCACTTCTGGATGGCAGATTGCAGGAGCCACTTGGTGTAATCAAACCAGCCCGACTTGGCACTGGTGCCACCTTGGGTCTGGGAACCATCCTGCGTATCGTGGATTCTAAGGAGCCAGCCGGCCACTCCCAGCCACAGGCCCCCAAACAAAATCAACGGCGCTGTTCCCTGGAAAACAAAACACGCCTGCCAACTTTTTGATGGAGTTTGCAGGAGCCACTTGGTACTATCAAACCAGCCCGACTTGGCACTGGTGCCACCTTGGGTCTGGGAACCATCCTGCGTATCGTGGATTCTAAGGAGCCAGCCGGCCACTCCTAGCCACAGGCCCCCAAACAAAAACCTAGGCCTATTTCTCTGGCAAACAAAAGTAAGCTGCCCTGCTTCTGGATGGCAGATTGCAGGAGACACTTGGTACTATCAAACCAGCCCAACTTGGCACTGGTGCCACCTTGGATCTGGGAACCATGCTCTGTATCGTGGATATTCAGGGGCCAGCCGGCCACTCTCAGCCATATGTCCCCAAACAGAAACCTCGGCCCGTTTCTCTGGCAAACAAAACTCAACTGCCCCTCTTCTGGATGGCAAATTGCAGGATGAACTTGATACTAAAACCGCAGGCCGACTTGGTAGTGGTGACACCTTGGGCCTGGGAACCATCATGCGTATCGAGCATTTTAAGGAGCCAGCCGGCCACTCCCAGCAATATGCCCCCAAAAACAATCCACGGAATTTTCCTCTGGCAAACAAAAATCAGCTGCCTCGCTTCTGGATGGCAGATTGCAGGAGCCACTTTGCACCATCAAACCAGCCCGACTTGGCACTGGTGCCACATTGCATCTGGGAACCATGCTGCCTAGCGTGGATTTTCAGGAGCCAGCCGGCCACTCTCAGCTATATGCCCCCAAACAAAACCCACGGCCCGTTTCCCTGGCAAACAAAATTAAGCTGCCCCGCTTCTGGATGGCAGATTGCAGGACGCACTTGGTACTATCAAACCAGCAAAACTTGGCACTGGTGCCACCTTGGGTCTGGGAACCATCCTGCGTATCGTGGGTTCAAAGGAGCCAGCCGGTCACTCCCAGCCACAGGCCCCCAAATACAAACAATGTCGCTTTTCCCTGGAAAACAAAACTCGCCTGCCAACTTTTTGATGGCAGATTGCAGGAGCCACTTGGTACTATCAAACCAGCCCAACTTGGCACTGGTGCCACCATGGGTCTGGTAACCATCCTGCCTATCGTAGCTTTCCAGGAGCCAGCCGGTCACTCCCAGCCATAGGTCCCCAGTCACAAACCTCGGCCCGTTTCCCTGGCAAACAAAAGTAAGCTACCCCGCTTCTGGATGGCAGATTGCAGGAGCCACTTGGTACTATCAAACCAGCCCAACTTGGCACTGGTGCCACCTTGGGTCTGGGAACCATGCTGCGTAACACAGATTCTAAGGCGCCAGTCGGCCACTACGAGCCACAAGCCCCCAAACACAAACAACGGCGCTATTCTCTGGCAAACAAAACTCAACTGCCCCTCTTCTGGATGGCAAATTGCAGGACGCACTTGGTACTATAAAAACAGCCCGACTTGGCACTGGTGCCCTCTTGGGTCTGGGAACCATCCTGCGTATCGAACTTTTTAATGAGACAGCCGGCCACTCCCAGCCATATGCCCCCAAACACAACCCACGGCCCTTTTCTCTGGCAAACAAAACTCAACTGCACCGCTTCTGGATGGCAGATTGCAGGAGCCACTTGGTACTATCAAACCAGCCCAACTTGGCACTGGTGCCACCTTGGGTCTGGGAACCATCCTGCGTATTGTGGGTTGTCAGGAGCCAGCCGAACACTCTCGGCCACAGACCCCAATTAAAAACAACGGCCCGTTTCACAGGCAAACAAAACTCAGCTGCCCCGCTTCTGGATGGGAGATTGCAGGAGCCACTGGGTACTATGAAACCAGCCCTACTTGGCACTGATGCCACCTTGGGTCTGGGAACCATGCTGCG